>NC_088361.1:5582862-5615362 GCF_034508935.2 Berghia stephanieae | reverse complement strand
TCATCATCATCATCATCATCATCACCTTCATCACAAGCTAGAAGAGAACCAATACCGGGAATTTGGATCGGACAAATATTGGACCATACCATAAATTAATCCCCTCTGATAACCAGTCCATCCTTTGTGCATACTCGCAAAATCAATCTGGTTTCGAACACTACCTCAAGACAAATGGCAGCCCTTTATCCGAGCCAGACATAGACACAAAGACTTTCCAATCTTCCGCCGGCATTGTTTGGGTTCGGAAATGTTTTCGATTGGAATTCCTCGTGTGAAAGGGAAATCACTCAAATTAAAAATATAAATTATTTGACAAAGCCTTTGTCATCTCGTTGCCGAAGTAGGATTAGTGAAAATCGCTATTATTGTCGAGAATTCTATTGCTTTTCTTATAGTAATTGTTGTTTAGGCGTGGGTTTTTTATTCCTTCAGTTTAAGCATTGTCCCCTTTCCTTTTTTCGGTTGTCTGTTATTTCTCCGATTGTTGTCAGTTTTTCTATCTTTTCCCAATTGTGGAGAATGCCATGGTTGTTATCAAAATTATGTTGTTGATGATGATGATGATGATGATGATGATGATGATGATGATGATGATGATGATGATGACGATGATAACAATGATGATGATAAAAAAATGTATCCAGCTTGGCTTACAGATAACAAGGTTATTAAGACATGTTTTCCATGTCACTCACTGAGACCGATACATACGCGGACACACACAAAAATAATATATATATATATATATATATATATATATATATATATATATATATATATATATATAAATAATAATAATATAATAATAATAATAATATAATAATAATAATAATAATAATAATAATAATAATAATAGTAATCATAATAATAATAATAATAATAATAATAATCATCATCATATCATCATCATCATCATCATCATCATCATCATCATCATCATCATCATAATAATATATAATTAAATAATAATAATAATAAATAATAATAATAATAATAATAATAATAATAATAATAATAATAATAATAATAATAATAAATAATAATAATAATAATAATAATATAATAATAATAATAATAATAATAATAATAATAATAATAATAATAATAATAATAATACGAACTCTCACAGATATACAACGGGCGCAAATCAAATACCAATGTTGTTGACAAATTATTTTTAAATTTAAAATATCATTGAATAAAGCATATAATTAATACATCTTTTAAGACAAATAATGATTTAAAAGGTATGTTTTAAGATGTTTTATACATTTGTCAAGTCGACTTAAAGATCGAATGGACAAGGAAAGAGAGTTCTATACTGCCTAACGGCAAAGTCACTCCATCAGTGGGGACTTTCCACCTGTTCAACATCTACCCGAGGTGTGAAAGAACCCGAAACCGCAGAGCATCTAGTTGAACGGTGTGTTGTGACGGAGATTCCGGGCGGGATTGCGACGGTGCACGAGTGTGGTAAGGAATTTGCTGATTGGGTCGATCGTCATAACATAGTAGTGTGAGCACCATTAGAAGCTGCTGCCGTTCTCTGGTTTGAGAGTTTTTGCCAAGATGAGCGTCATTTAAATCGATCGATATTTGAAGGACGAGTTTTCTGGCCAAATATTTTTATGCGTTTTTCTCTGTGGAGTATAGGGATGGTTGTTTGTTTTTTTTTTGTTTTTTTTTTAGGAGAAAATTCAATTATCGTTTAATATTGGTTTTGAGAACGTGTAAAAGGTGGCTACTTTGATTTCTATGTTGCCGAATTTGGTGTATATAGAACAATGATTTCTTTCATTTAAAAAGTTTAACAAGCATCTAGAGTATTGAAGCTAAAAAGGGCAATTTTGTAATCAATAGAAGTCGTTAATTGCCCTGACCTATTTTTTTCTTGACAGTTGAAAGGTCAAAGGTTCGAAGCGGTTCAAAAAGTAGAGAAGCTAGCATAATAATAAAGCTAAAGACATTGGGTGGGGGAGGGGGGGGGGTTCATTCGTCTTTTTGTTTGTTTAATGGGCATGATCTAAATTAACTTTCCATGTGCTCGAGGTCATTGGTCACATTGCAAAATGTGCTCAAAGTGACCCACTTAGTGAAAAGTGTTCACAGCTATTTAAATATCTAACATCACGATTGGTCATTTGATTCAGCTTGACACACATGGGTATGTTTATAACATTTGTAAACAAAGCAGCGTGTTAAGAAATATCCAATCGTGGACAGCAACAAATCATGTGATTGATGACCTGGTTGGACGAAAACATGAATATAGATCGCTCCCATTGGGATAAAAAAAATTTGCTAGTTTTTTCTCTAAAATCGGTATGAACTCTTCAAAAACATTGAAATGAAATGGGTGTAGTAGATCACAGGAATTTTTTAAAGAGAGTGAATTGATTATTTTATTTGATGGAAAGAGAGATGGGGGAGTGAAAGGGTTAGAGAGAATGATAGAGGAAATGAAAAGGGAATGAAAAGAAAAAGAAGAAGAAAAGAGAGAGAGAGAGAGAGAGAGAGAGAGAGAGAGAGAGAGATAGAGAGAGAGAGAGGGGGGGGAGAGGGGGAGAACAGCAGGGTTGGAGAGTGTGGTAGAGAGAAAGAAAAGAATCGATGGAGGAGGTTGACAACAACGAGGAGGAGGAGGAGGAATAGGATGAAGGGAGAATTAGGAGGAGGGGGAGGAGGAGGAGGGTGAAGAGGAGAATAAGGAGGAGGGGGAGGAAGAGGAACCGGAGAAAAAGATTAAGAAGAAGAAGAAGAAGAAGAAGAAGGGAATAAATGTTCCCCCTCCCCCCACTTCCCCCTTATCCGGGTGAGGTTTGTATCGAGAAGTACTGAAGCAATCGCCCCAGACACGCCTTTTGGTCAATTCATCTAATAAAGGCAAAAACAAACGACAGCTATTCCTGAAAAATTAGTCCTTTTAACCTATTACATAATGTTTCTGTTTGTTGTCAACTTGTATGACTTCCGTAACCGGGTCGAGAGTGGAAGGTCAGAGGTGACGAATTGTTGACCCAGATCTCTTCGTTTTCCTTGTATCGGAATTAACTATATAGCTAACGAAGGGATCTTTTTGTGCTGATTCTGTCAAAGCGATTGACACCAAGGTCCAGTCTCACTGCCTTGTTTTGAATCGTCTTAAGTTTAACACGTTTAGAAACAGAAAAACCGACAAGTAATGAGTTACAGTAGTCATGCCGAGACAAGATTTAAAAAATAGAAACCTGGGACTTCCGCGGTTTGAGAGTTTTTGCCAAGATGTTGGTCATATAAATCGATCGATATTTGAAAGACGAGGTTTCTGTCCAAATTTCTAAATACAAGTTTTTCCAGAGTACTGGTTAATGTTGAATGGGAAATAAATATAAGGAATGTTTTAGGATTTGTGTGACGTCTAAGTCAATCTATAAATAACTTTTGAAGGATTGACCGTGGTGTAGATAGATCTATTGTATTCTAGAAATGTCTAATTTGTTTCAGAGAGGCCACATGCACTCTTCTGATGTGTTCTATATAAACCTCATTTGCAGGGGCGTGGCTACATTGGTTGATTTGGTGCCTGGCACCGCATCCAAAAATGGATTACAGCATTTTTAAAAACCCCAGAGAAATGGTATATACCGCCTCTTACTTATTTGAGTAAGTCTTTTCTTTAGATTTTTTCCCTTTCTTTTTTATTTACAAATGCAGCATGTTTTATGTCATTTTCTTCCGATTCTGGCACCACATTAAACTGTAAGCATGCCACGCCACTGCTCATTTGATCTTGACAGATTTAAGATATTTATCACCAGATGTTCACGCCATATTCGACAGAACTCATTTATCCAACGTGCAGTTAAGACATGGAATGCACTTGATTTTAATACCAAAAAAATGTAAAAGCTTTCAAAAATCCTGTTTGATTTGGATCTTCGTGTCTTGAAGTATGTAAATGACGAATGAGATTTGTTTTTCTTTATTTTTATACTTATGATCAACAAACTAAATTGACCTATTATTATTATTTATTATTAAATTGACCTTATCTTGTTTGTGAGAGTAGAGTCGATATTGGGCACTTATAATATCCAGGCATCAATACGATCCTTTTTTTATGTATTAATTATCATCTTGTTATATCTGCAATATATTACAGGATATGTAGAGGTCTTTTGAACTCTGTAGCACGTAATGATTATGACATGGGATGCTATGATACGATGTGAAATGATATACGATATGATATGATATAAATATTGAAGATGCATATTGTAGAAATATTAAATACGTTCTTAAAAGACTTATATTTTATAGAGATGTGTTATGCACCTGTAGGTTCTAATCTTTTCTAGAAAGATCCACAATGATTCAAAAAGTGTTTGTGATTTTTTGTGAATTATCTTATCTACTCATTGTGTATATTATGAAAAAAAAGATATGATTTTTTTCCTGCACTATACAACACAATCTACTTTTTAAATATTATATAAATGTTTGTATATATATATACTATTTATATATATATATATATATATATATATATATATATATATATATATATATCATATATATATAATATATATATATATATATATATATATATATATATTATGTATACATATATATTATATAACATATATATATATATATATATATATCTTGTTATTATTATTATATTATTATTATTATTATTATTATTATTATTATTATTATTATTATTAATTATTATTATTATTATTATTATATACATTTATATAATATTTAAAAAGTAGATTTTGTTGTATAGTGCCGGAAAAAAATTAATGATGGCCACCATTTTGCATTGGTTCCAAGTTTTTTTCCAAGACAAAGCATTCTGACCAAACTATTAAGATTCGTCCACATTTGCACAATTCACCTGACCAAGAATAAACAAATGTGAATGAAATGTAAAGATAATGAAGGTAATGAAGATATGTGTTTGCTCTAATACGGTCTGCTGTGTACATTTTACTGTGTTGCATGTGGTTATATTAAATATTCATGAAAGTATAACCGAGTTTTTGTCATTGCAAGTAGAAAAGAAGGATTGCGGTTGTTACCGTGATTAAAATTTTATCCCACATCTAAGATTGCTGTTTTTCACTGAATTGTGGAACGTGTAATTGTTTTAATGAAAGTGAACAAGTAAAATAGCGCTGATAAAAATTTGAAAAGGTGTCTCTGATACATTGCAAGACATAACAGAAATAGGAAATTAAGGGAAAAAATCCCAATAACCAGCCTCCTCAACTGCAGTCGAACCTCCGACCTCTTGATTATGGATGAGACGTGCTATCATTACACCACAGAGGCTACCCTATGTTGGAATGAATTTATCCTTCTATTCCTCAATATCTTTAATCCCTTTATTCATTCATTCCCAAGAGAAAATTTGTCTACTGGGTCTATTCCAACGGAAGACTGGAATAACCCAGGCTTCAGCCGCAGTGCAGCGCCGCAAAATGAGCTAGGGCGAGGTGACTTGCTCAAGGCCACACAGCACGGTGGGTAATCGAATTGTAAACTCTTCCACATTATTGCACATTGAACATGTAAAGATTAGGATGAAGAGAAGAGAGAGTAAGCTGCAATATATCTTTTTTGTTTAATATAAAAGCGAATGTCTTGGAAGCAGGTACTGAGGCTCTGGGTCTGTGAATGACCAGGCAGACGGTAAGAGTAAATATTGATACAATCAACACACGTGCAATATCTGATAAAGGCATCGTGTTTATAATAGACCGGAATCGAGAAAGACAAAATGACCCTGTCTCCCATATTATCGACGTTAGACCAGTAACCAATTTTATCGCCCCCAGTGAGGGAGGAAAGCAGATGTTAAACAGCTTTCCAGGAAAGATGTCATTAACACAAAATGACTATTTACACAGGCTGATCACGACAAAAATAGCTATCGTTATTTTTCAAATACATTATCATTTTGTTGATGTAACCTTGGTTTCTTGTATCAGCAACAACGTGTTCGATACTTTATCAGTTACAAACTTCCGCAATATAATATGTATGTATATATATATAATATATATATATATATATATATATATATATATATATATATATATATATATATATATATATATATATATATATATTATATATATATATACATTTATATAATATTTAAAAAGTAGATGTTGTTGTTGTAGAGTGCCGGAAAAAGATTATTGATGGACACCATTTTGCATTGGTTCCAAGTTTTTTTCCAAGACAAAGTATTCTGACCAAACTTTTAAGATTCGTCCACATTTGCACAATTCACCTGACCAAGAATAAACAAATGTGAATGAAATGTAAACCTTCAATAAATAACACTGATGAATTAATTTGGTGTCGGCTTGAGAAATATTTGATGTGAAAGTGTGAGTAATTTAATTTTCGGGCAAACTTGATTTTTTTTATTTCTGGACGTTCTGTGAACGAAGTTAGGATTCCAGGAGTGCAAGAAATATTTTATTCTAACCCCCCCCCCCCCCCCCCCCCTTGCTTGATTTTGTTATTTCTGATTGAAAGGTATTTTTTAAAAATATTTAAATGATATACTTGTCCTCTGTTGCATATTTGTGTGCATCTTTGGCGGAACCTATCCAGAAAATGGCTCTGATTGAATACAGCACACACTGAAAGGACTATCGGTTGTCTGACCAAAACTTGAAAAGAGAGCGTCGTCTAGACATTCGACAATCCTCAAATTATTTGGATTCTGATACCTGTTCGACATTTGGACCTAAACAAGAGATGCTCCGTGATATCATGTCACCCAAAAACATCTGTTAATAGGACAAATTAAACTCCGGGCCAAATTTCTTGGCTCCAGGGAAATTGTCATCAGTACGTCTATCTTTTAAGATGGTGAGCAAGCAATCACAACAACAAAAATTATCATTTAAAAATCTAGACATTAAAACGTATCAGGGTAATAGAATTTTCATGATGTTGAATGAGAAATCTCTATTTACCATTTACTTGATAGTGACATCAATCAATGCCATTGCCGTCAGTTATATAGGGGAGGTCACTCATATTTGACAAGTATTTCAAACTTGTTTTGACAGATATTCTCATAACTATACAAAGCCGTTTTGCAATCATCCAAAATGTTCAGGCGCTACTAACATTTAAAATCAAGGAAAAGATGCTTTTTGTCGCAAACTATAAAACTGTTTTGCGTCAATTTCCATGATGAGAGGTCTCGTGATCATATCATGCGAATAGTGAGAAAATGACTCTGACAATGCTAAATACTAAATGGGCTCCAGAATCAACAAAACAGATACTTAAAAGAATAAAACTAAATCACAAGAATTTTGGCTGTGCTGAATAGAAGGAACGAATTTGACGTCACTCAGCTTTTTGTTATTGTTTTTAGACAGCCATTTTTATGATAAGTTCTTAATATATTATACCCATCAGACTATAAACATATATTTTTGCGTGTTGGTACCTTAATATCCAGATGGCGGATGTTGTGAGTCTTTTAACTAAGCGCATAGCATCAATAATTATTTTGTTGTGCAAGTAACGTGATATCAACTATGTTTCTAGTTAGCAGCAACAAACATCTTAAATGTTTTAAACATGTCGGTTATTGTTATTGAATTTATTTTTTTTCATCTGTACCCATTTAATGAATTTCATGTAGGGACGACAGAAAAAGTACAATCAAAGTCATAAATCTCAATACTATGAGCTATAAATAACATCCCTAATTAAATGTTGTGCTGGCATTTTTATGGCAACCCCTCAGGCTCCAATTGGCAGTAAATTTTCACTGCTGACTGGGGGGGGGGGGGGCGAGTTCGGGATTTATTCCACATTTTAAAAAAAAACCTTTATAACACTGCACTGTCGTACTCTGGGATAATACTTTTTTTAAAAATCTATACCAGAACACTCGTCTTGCAAAATTGGATCAATTGAAAAGTCCCCCGATCCCATTTTGTCCCAAAATGTCTCAAACCTTGGAACTTTAATAAACTGTCAGGATTGGGAGTTTTTGACAAAATGGGGGACATTTTAATCGATCGATGTTTGAAGGGCGAGTTTTCTGGACAATTTTTAATAAGTTTTTTTTTGTTTTGTTGTTTTGTTTTGTTTGTTTTTTTGTTTTTGTTTTTGTTTTTCGGAGTAGGCAGTGTTATAAATGTGTTTGGGTTTTTTTTAATGTGGAAAAATCCCGAACTCGCTACCCCTTGTCAGCTATGAATTAAAGTGTGATTTTATCAGTATGCAGCAAGTAGTATCACTGATTGGATAAATGAACAAACAATTTTACAAATGGACAAGAGAATGACAAACTAGAAGTATAAAAACCAAGTTGTACATACACGACAGTAGTAACAGTACCGTACTTATATTATGATTCTGTCAATATTACTGAGGAAATAGTCACATTAATTTCTATATTCCCCCGAGGAACCGGACAGCAGATTCTTTTAATTTTACTCGTGGTCACCATGACAGAATCAACGAGAAATCTTATAATATAAATAAATTTGACCAAAACTTTGTCTCCCTAAATTTCAAAGATAAAAGTTTAGATTTTCCGCTCTCTTAAATCTCGTTCTCTTAAATCTCGTAAGATAGTCTCGTAAATTTATACGGTTCCTCGATTCTGAACATTTTCAATTACAATAGACTGACTGCCCCTTACCTTTTTACTTTTATATTGGTTTCTATTTACTTACATCGAGTTAGGTAATCCTAGAAGACAATCAAATGACACAATATGAATAAATTAATCTTTTTTTTTTTTCATTATTAGAATGTAAACATTGCTTAATATTGATTTGGACTATTACATACGAGCTTGTAGATCGTTAATTTAATAGGAACGCTAAATAAAAAAGGAGTTACAATAGCAACAACCTCGCAAGGTCCCGGCTTTGAGAGTGTTTGCCGAGATGAGATTTATTTAAATCGATTTAATTCAATCGATTTTTGAAGGACGAGTTTTCTGGCCAATTTTTTAAAATTACGTGTCTTTCCAGAGTACGGCAATTAACTAGTTCGTTAATATTTATCACTGACTTCATCTACTTCCAGTAAACATATTATTTGATAAACTATTTACTACAGCGCCAAGTTCGTTTTGTTTCTTCCACCAAACAACTCTGCCCATTCTGCTATTTTTATAAGCAGTTTTCCTACAATTCGGTCGTTTGGTTTGTTTTTGTATTTTGGGGGGTTTTTTGGGGGGTTTTTTGGTTTGTTTTTTTTTTCCTTTGGGAGGGGGGGGGGGGGGGTTGTTTGTTTCTGGAGGATTCCATGTCAGCCTTGACAAATCAATCTGGCAGTCTATTTTCTATGCGTTTGCATTTCCATTTCTTATCGACCACAATTATCTCCTCCTGGTTGCGCTACACTTCACTATTATATAGTAATCATCTTTCTTGGTCCTGTCACTTTAATCCCGATACTTGCCCTAAGCGGCTGTTCAATATACAGTATATGTGTCTTTAGGTAGATTATAACCATGATAATATGTAGTATGTCTACCTTACACAGATCGATAGAAACATTTCAGTTGACAGTATGTAATTGCATCTCATAGCGTTTGTTTTTTATCTGATTTGCTTGACTTCTCTCTCTCTCTCTCTCTCTCTCTCTCTCTCTCTATATATATATATATATATATATATATATATATATATATATATATATATATATTTGAGTCATATTTGGGGGGGGGCTTACAATAAGTCATTTTCGAAAGAAACTAGACAGTCTGTATTTGCTATTGTCTCACATAAGAGAAAACTAAGTGGTACGCGGTGTAAATATTTTCTTAAAGAAGGAGACAAATGTTTATTTCTATTGATGAAGTATTGCATGCTTTATTGACAGAGATGAGAATTTATTATATATATATATATATATATATATATATATATAAAATATATATATATATAAATATATATATATATATATATATATATATATATATATATATATATATATATATATAACATTCATTTCAGCTCTCTGAATACAAAAATTACGCCTTTCCTTGCGTTGCGGCATCCTTAGAATATCTTGCCCAAGCACTCCGCAAAGGTGTAGATAGTCATTCAAGAGCATAAATTTCGTCTCTGATTAGAAATAAAATAAAAGGGATGATTTCAACAATGGCCTTCAACAGCCATGACGTCACATCCCTCGTAATGACGCATAGTAACTTAGTAACTGGCTCTAAACTATAGGAACAATGGCGGGGACGCCCATATGAAATATTTCTCCGACGAGCATAAAAGCGTATCCAGAGGAATAAAAATCATTATAAATCTGATCATGTTTTGACTTTTACACATTCTGATCACAAGACATATGAAAAGTTATAGCCAGCATGAAGAATAAAAAGTAATGATTTTCTTTGTTTAGAACCATGATGGCCGCCGTTGCTGGGCGACGTGACATCAGACTATTGAATCCAATTACCTACCTGTGAAATTTTAGAAATAAATTCCCTCATAAATTTTACTGTGTTTCACAAATGCCTTTCTATAACGACTTTACTTCGCCTATCATTTAATCGTCTCATTGAATGGTTTTGTAGTTTAGGTACTCCTCAGAGACAATAAAAATTGTGCTAAACTGTTACTACTGTATTGATGGACTCTTTTCTCACATTCTCTCACCGTACCCGAGTGTAAAATGAGAACCTGGTCGTTAACAGCGTTGTCTCTGTCGGAAAAATTGTAATATCGCCTAACAGGCGTCGTGTCTTGCTCTATAATATGTTTCGTGTTGCTGTCGATCAGGGACCCTTTGTAAAGCGCTTTGAGCATGTTTATTGGATATTGCGCTATATAACAGCTCAAGTTTGTTTCTTTTTTCAAGAGTTAAATAGTCTAATAATGAGAAGGAAAGAAATGAGAAAACTCAACATTAACCCTCTCCTTACCAACTACAGGAAAATCGTCACATTCGTTACGATGCAACCAACAACTTTCTCATCTGCTTATTCTTGTTTCTCATAAACTTTGAAGAAAATGTGTTTATTATAGACATAAAAACTTGACGCTGTATTGTAGAGCTCATTTTGCTGAACAATATTGTGTATAGAATGTACTTGCTAATCTTCTGTTTGAGTAAGAAAAATCTATTTTTGTGTTGGGTGGATGCGAAGTTTTGGGGAAAATTCTGAAACTGGCTGGTAAGGAGAGGGTTAATCAATAGAATTTTAACCACTCGGATGATCTCAGTGATAAGTCACGGTGGTCGATTATTACGTATCACGTTATCAATTGCATCTTTAAAAATCGGCTCTTTTAATGAGACAAGGGGAAATAATCTACCAGCTTATATCACAAATAAATAATAAATAAATTTGATTAATTTGACACCAAACATGACTGACTGAAAAATGAAAAGATGGTAAAATTAATAGTTATAAGAATGAAAATAATAATAATAATAATATAATGATCATAATAATAATAATAATAATAATAATAATAATAATAATAATAATAATAATAATAATAATAATAATAATAATAATAATAATAATAATAATAATAATAAAAAAAAAAAAATTTATCCCCACAACATCCTTCCTGTGAATGAATGAATGAATGAATGAATGACTGGCAAGAACCCTTTCCTGGTTCCAATTAGTTGGGCAAAGTATTGAAATAAAATCGATCTAGATTCGAATAGACTTTCATGCCAAATCGGTACAGACGATATGGAATCGTTTAGTGGACTGTGCGAATCGGAGTTCAGATAGTATCTCAAGTGAGGACTAAATGGCTAGACACATTTGAAAGATAAAACAAAAGAAATAACAGCTCACTCTCTCATACTCTCTCTCTCTCTCTCTCTCTCTCTTCTCTCTCTCTCTCTCTCTCTCTCCTCTCTCTCTTTCCCTCTTCTCCTCTTTATTTATATAATAATATATATATATATATATATATATATATATATATATATATATATATATCGTGAGAAAGCGTCGCCTTGGCATCCCATCATAAAGGAATAAAGTAGTAGTAGTAGTAGTATATATAGTGTAGAGAGTAGTAGTATAGTAGTATAGTAGTAGTAGTAGTAGTAGTAGTAGTAGTAGTGTGGTGGTGGTGGTGGTAGTAGTAGTAGTAGTAGTAGTAGTAGTAGTAGTAGTAGTAGTAGTAGTAGTAGTAGTAGTAGTAGTAGTAGTAGTAGTAGTAGTAGTAGTAGTAGTAGTAGTAGTAGTAGTAGTAGAGTAGTAGTAGTAGTAGTAGTAGTAGTAGTAGTAGTAGTAGTAGTAGTAGTAGTAGTATAGTAGTAGTGTTAGAAGTAGATAGTATAGTAGTATATATAGTAAATATATAATATAATATATATATATATATAAATATATATATATATATATATATATATAATATATATATATATATTCCATTTCTTTCATTTAACTTGAATCTTCACTTAATATGTAGTGCTGGGCAAAAAAAAAATGAGAATCACTAATGTCTACTGTTTAATCTGTTGTCATTTTTCTCAGTTTATTTTTGACTGGTTAATATAACAGATTTTGATACTCAATTTGATATTGTTTAGAAATCTCAG
This sequence comes from Berghia stephanieae, assembly GCF_034508935.2. NCBI lineage: Eukaryota > Metazoa > Mollusca > Gastropoda > Nudibranchia > Aeolidiidae > Berghia > Berghia stephanieae. The sequence continues at coordinate 5,602,783 of NC_088361.1, read as the reverse complement.
ATGACACCGTTGCCATGACAGCTTGCAATGCCTTCGTCCGTAGTGTAAAATAAATTGGTCTTGAATTCAACACTCACGGGTCTTAGAATATCGAAGTTAAAGCCTTCGTGTTATGAACTGATTTAAGCGATTTTGTTTTACAAAACCCATGCGGTTTTTTAAATTGTTATTTAAAAAGGCTTTTAGATACTCCCTTCTACAAAACGGACACGTTTTTGTTAATATTGACGTAAAGATTGCGTGCTTACATTGTTTTACGTCATTGCTTTACTTTTTTTAGGGGGGGGGGGGGTATGTGCCCATTAAAATTCTTGATGAAAAATGTAAAGCTCATCCTTTTTTTTTTACAAATGTTAACCCGGTTTACGTTAAGATTTTTCCATATTATTTACTTAGCGCCTTGTATGTTTGGTCACACACCAAAAAAACAAAAAACGCACCATGGCAACTGGCGAGGTTTATATCACAATGTAAATAATTCATCTTGTTTGTATAAATCGCAGCGTTATTTATTTTTTACGACTGCTTTGTAGTTGTGGTTTAATGGCTAGAATCAATCGTAAAACTGGGAATGTTAGAATTGTAACCCCAAGCTGCTGTATACAATAGTTATACGGTAGGTGAATGGCTACCTGGTCAGGGAGCTTATCATTCTCAGTTAACCTGGTTCAGAGTTGAACCAATTAACTGCCGTAATCTGGAAAAACTCGTATTTTTACAAATTTGCCCAGAAAACTCGTCCTCCAATAATCGATTTATTTAAATGAGCGAAAACTCTCGAAAAAGTCCCAGGTTTTAGAGTTTTTGCCAAGATGAGGGTCATTTATATTGATCGATAAAATGATTCAGCCCCACCTCTTTGCTCATAAACTTTCTACTTTTAAAATTAATCCTTATATCATCTCCTGGGTGCTAGACTTCCTTACAAATAGAACACAATATACACAAGTAAGAGGAGATGTCTCCAATAACATAACTATAAATGCTGGTGCTCCGCAGGGCTGTGTAATCTCTCCCATGCTCTTTATACTTTATACAAACCACTGTAAAAGCGCAGATTTAAACATACCCCTTTCAAAATTTGCTGACGCCAAGGACTAATTACTAATAATGACGAAATAAATTATAAGGAAGAAATAAATAAATTTGTTTCCTAGTGCGACAATAACCGCCTTGAATTGAATGTTAGTAAGACCAAAGAATTAATTATAGACTTTAGAAAAGATAAGAATACAAAAGACCATATCACTATTAAAAAAGAAAAAGTAGAGCAGGTAGTAGAATACAAATATCTAGGAGTCACCATGGACAACAAATTATGGTGGGACGTACGGACCAGTTATATCAATAGTAAAATTAATCAAAGAATGTACTTTTTACGGAAATTGTCCCAACTCAACATTGACAAAACACTTTGTACGTTATTTTATAGATCTGTAATAGAAAGTGTTTTGGTTTTTTGTATTGCTGCCTGGGGGGGGGGGGTGATTGTCTTAGCTCAGCAAAAGCTAACTTTGACAGGACTATTAACTCACTCAACCCTAACACCGACTATATCCGTAATTTACTCGGGCTAATTTTAACCCCATGCCTATTTGTTACATTTTTATGAGACAAATTATAGGCGTAGTATCAAAGCTAATGTTTTATTTTAGTTTTTACATGTTATTGATGGTTGAATAAAACTAACTATCTATGCACATGCTCATTTTAAATACATTTATTCCAATTTTGAAAAGTAGCAAAAATCTCTAGGATTGAATGAGTTAAAATAGCTAATAAACTTACCACAGGATCCATCTTTTTCAATGATTTATATACAGAATGTTGCTTAAGAAAAATTAGAAATATTTTGGATAATCCAACACATCCTTTAAATCTTCATATCACTAAGTCGAACAGAAGTGACCGATTGTTGTCTTTACGAACAAAAAGTGAAAGGCACCTCCGATCCTTTTTACCTTACAGTTGCAGAATTTTTAATAAGAAAATAATTTATAAATTTTGGTCTACGTCAGTTTTAACTTTGAATCCTTTTCTTTAAAATTACTCCATACCCACATTTTTAAACATCAATTTATAAAATCGCTTACTACAAATTTTCTATTTACCTATTTACTCTACAGTATGTGCCATGTAAATTATACTATGTAATTTTTCTTAGTCAATTTATTATAGTATTATGCTGTAACCAATTCTTAGCTTTTTGCTAATCTTTTTTTCTTATATGTTGACATCTAGGTCTATATACCTTTTCTACATAGCTATATCTTTACGATTATATAATCTGTATGTCCCTTGATATTTATACTATGTAATTATTCTTACAGCTTAGAATATTATTACCCTTTATCTATTACCAAATTTTACTTTACCACGTTATATTTACGTATATTATGTTTATGTATGTATCATTGTCGGCATTTTATACGTCTGTACAAAAATTTCCTTTTGGATGAATAAAGTACATTATTATTATTATTATTATTATTATTATTATTATTATTATTATTATTATTATTATTATTATTATTATTATTATTATTAAGAATGAGTTTTCTGGCATTTTTTAAAAATACGAATGTTTCCAGAGCACAGAAGTTAACTGGTTAATAAGAAGACTTTAGTATTTCATCAATCGACAGAAAAGGATATCCTGTTTTGTTTTTTTTTTTATTTGGTAATGTTTATTTTTCATTTGGGAATCTTTGTTTACTTTTATTGTCAAGAACGACAAAAGTTCGATTGAATACGAGAGCAACGTAAACACAGCATGAACCTAGTAGATATATGCACTTATGGGAACTATTATGTACTTCTTTATCATGTAGATGAGTCGGAGATGAGAGTCAACCAAGGGTAAGAGATTGCATCATCGCTTCGAATGAAAATGATGAGGAGAGGCAAGATTTATCCTGGAGACTGGGATGTCTCCTTGCTACAGGGTTGCCAGATTATTTTGAGGCATTCTGCCAACTGGATTTTTAAAATCTGCCAAATACCACAAAAACCTGCCAAACCAACCCCCCCCCCCCCCCCCCCCCCCCCCCCCCCCCCTTTGAAAACTCATCAGTTTTGTTAAACAAAAAATTCGAAAGGCCGATGTCATAATTTTTTTTTTCATTTACCAAGTTTTTAAAAATCACTAATACATAAAAATTGCCATGGAGAACGTGGAAAATAAAATCTGCCAAATATCTGCCAAACTGCCAAACGGTTTATTTTTCTGCCAGACGACTTCAAATTCTGCCAAAAAAAGGACATTTAGCAGAAAATCTGCCAAATTGACAACCCTGCCTTGCTAGGCAATGGAGGCGACTTTGCGATTTTGTGCTCTGACACTTGACTAGGAATCGGAAGGTACTAGGTTCGAGTCCCGCTCTGAGCGACGCGGAATAGGCTCTTAAGACGCATTCTCTCACTGTACTCATGTGTAAAATGAGCACCTGGCCAGTAACACCGTTGTCTCTCTCGGGTAATATCGCAAAACAGGTGTCATGTCTCGTTCTATACGTTAAATATTGTCGTTGTCTAAGGACCCCTTATAAAGCACTTGGAGCACATTTAGTGGATATTACGCTTTATAAATGAAAGAAAAATGAGCTTTATATAGAGCAATATCCACTAAATGTGCTCAAAGCGCTTTACAAGGGGTCCCTGGTCAACAGCAACATTTAACATGTAGGACGGGACATGACGCCTGATAGGCGATATTACAATTTTTCGGACAAAGACAACGCTGTTAACGGCCAGGTACTCATTTTACACCTGGGTATTGTGAGAGAATGTGAGTAAAGAGCCTTTTCCAAGAACTCAACTATGTGCCGAACGCGAGGCTCGAACCCAGGACCTACCGATCCGAAAGCGAGTGTCATACCACTAGACCACATAAATGCTCAAGTTTATCCCCAAAAAAATAAAACTCGACAGAGGAAAAGACTTTTGGGAAAATAGTCTGGTTCTGCAATTATACCCAGATAAATAATGGGAGAATCTTGATTTTTTTAAAGAACATCAGTCGCGCATTTAGAATGCAAAATTAAGTATTAAAAACTTTGGCCATAAAATTCGTCCTTCAAATATGATCAATCAAATTGACCCTCATCTTGACAAAAACTCTCAAATCTGGGACTTACGGAGTCCCCGGTTTAAGAGTTTTTGCCAAGATGATTGCCATTTTAATCGATCGATATTTGAAGGATGAATTTTCTGTCCAAAATCTTTTATACAGATGATTTTTTTTTCAGAGTACGACAGTAAATCCATTGAATGGAGACTGATTCTGTTAATAACTTTTTGAATATCGTAAAATTCCTTGGTCTTCTAATTCTTTCATTGTTACTCGAATGTTAACTGAAACTTTCAGAGCCCCCTGTTGGCGAGAAACAATCCAATCTTACTCATTATGCAGCAGTTTTTAGTCATAGCTGTTTTTGTTTTTTGTTTTGTTTTGTGTGTGTGTGTGTGTTTGTGTGTGTGTGTGTGTTTGTTTTTTTTTAAAGGTGTGTGTACATATCATGTTATTATTATCATTATTAATAGGGCGGGAGGGGGGGGGAGGGGGAGTGATTATACGGGTCGTATAGCAAGATAGCAAGAGAAAGCCAAATTCTTTCATTTTACTTGAATGTTAACTGAATGTTTCGGTCAGGGTCCCCTGTTAGCGAGAAACAACCTGACCTGCCTAACGCATCATATATGTAGTAGCTGTTCTTAGCCATAGCTGTTTTTATGTGTCATAAAGTTGTGTGTACGTACATATCATATTATTATTAAGGGAGGGGAGGAGAGAAAGTGATTATATGTAGTCATTGAAGATAGTAAGAGAACCCCCCCCCCCCCTTCCCCCTTTTCCGTTATTACACAATGGGGCAACTGCAATAAATCTGAGGTCATAACGGGGTGCAAAGATTTATGGGTTGATTATCTAGAGGTGAGAGTGGTAAGAAAGACTAGGGTAAATTGGTCATAAATAACATGTGTCCACTATAGAAAAAGGGATGTCTCTTGACTGTATTATCTGTGTATACTGGAGGTATACAACATGATGATTATAATATTATAGTATAGTACGAAGTAATATTGGTATTAAACGGTATTTGTTTTGTTTTGTTTTGTTTCTGTTGTGGTTTGGTTTTGTTTTCTTTCCTTTTTGCTTTTTAAAAAAAAATTATTGTTGTACCTTCTTGTTTTTGTTTGTTTGGTTTGGTTTGGTTTTTTACTTCTTGTACATATTTTCTTTCGTAGTATTTTGTTTTGTTTTGTTTTGTTTTGTTTTTATTGGGGGGAGGGGTGTTTGAAGGTTGTTTTGTTGGGTTTTGTTTGAGTTTGTTTTTTTTTGTGTTTTTTTAATTTAATTTTTTTTTTGATTTGGTTTTGTTCGTTTGCTTTGTTTGTTTTGTTCTGTTATTGTTATTGTTTCCTTTTTTTTATTCTAGTTTGTTTTGTTTTTATATTTGTTTGTTTGATGGGGCGATGATTTTTATACAAATCTTTCTTGTTAATAATCTTTTGTTGAGAAGAGAGAGAGAGAGAGAGAGAGAGAGAGAGAGAGAGAGAGAGAGAGAGAGAGAGAGAGAGAGGGAGAGAGAGACAGATATATATATATATATATATTATATATATATATATATATTATAATGAGAGAGAGAGAGAGAGAGAGAGAGAGAGAGAGAGAGAGAGAGAGAGAGAGAACACGACTAATTCTGGGAGCATTCATGGAGTTGAAATTCATAAATATTTCGTAGAAATGCCAATTGCTTTGACGCAGAGGCGGACATGGCGAACATCACTGAACTGCTTTCTTTGATTTCAAAGCTGTTGATGATGGTGACGAGAGATTTCAACCTACAAAAAGCTCAATAAGAAAAGTTTTTAAAAATAAATCTTGAAAAATTATGCAATAGACAGATGAGACTAATTTTTATTTTAATAAGTCACCAAACAGTCAGAAGAATAATTAATAATAATGATAATAATAATAATAATAATAATAATAATAATAATAATAATAATATAATAATAATAATAATATAATAATAATAATAATAATAATATAATAATAATAATAAATAATAATAATAATAATAATTAATAATAAATAATAATAATAATAATAATATAATAAATAATAATAATAATAATACACATTTATACAGCGCGCATTCTCGTGTAAAGCACAAGCTCTGGGCACTTTACAATATAAATTATCAATTTTGAGTGAAAAAAAAATTCTGGTCTTTTATAATAAACGTAATGGCAATCAAGAGCAAGACAATTCAGCAGATATGGATAGAACGAATATGACGTCACTAGAGTCTTTGTTATTGTTTTTTGCCATCCGCGTTTATGAGTAATTCTCACTAAACGGTATTAACCAGGCTATAAACGTTTAAGGTTACACATAGTTTTGTGTGTTGGTCCGTTTTACTTCCGGATGGCAATGTTGTGAGCTTCTTAGCCAAAAGCATATTATCTATGGCTAACGAAAGAGTGAAAATGGAAACCCTTCGTATGGGAACAAAACAGACAATGGACGTTTCGGGTACAAACCGACGAAGGGTTTGGTGAGTACAGACGATACAAGTTATTTTTCATTATATTTTATTTGTTTTCCACGTTTATTTGTGTATTGTTGTGCTGACTAAGGGTTTGTACCCGAAACGTCCATTGTCTGTTTTGTTCCCATACGAAGCCTTTCCATTTTCACTCTTTCGTTAGTATTTTACCATCACCGGCTTCAGGCAGCCCTTACCGTTTTCTACTATCTATGGCTAGAACGCACTGCTCACAACAAGGTTAGAACCTTATCATTTGACGTGATTGTGATTTATTTATTTTTGCAGTGCTCTACAATAGCCTTCAACAGTCTTGACGTCACTTCCCTCGTAATGACGCATAGTAACTTAGCAACTGGTTCTAAACTATCGGAACAATGGCGGATGCCCTTATGAAATACTTCTCCAACGGGCATAAAAGTGTGTCCAGAGGAGAAAAACATTATAAATCTGATCATGTTTTGACTTTTATACATTCTGATCACATGACACGAGATAACGGTCTAGCCAGCATGGAGAATAAAAAGTACCGAGAACCAAGCTGCTCGTTGCTGGGCGACGTGACATCAGACTATTGAATCCTATTATGTAGCTAAATAATATCATCTAAAATTCTGGTCTGTTCATTTCAATATCTATAGATAGTGTGCGCTGGCTAGGAAGCTCACAGCATTGCCATCCGGAAGTATAGATAAATGAAGTTGACGTCACTCAGGTCTTTGTTATTGTTTTTTGCCATCCACGTTTATGAGTAAACTAAACTAAACGGTATTAACCAGACTATAGAAGTTCAAGGTTACACTACTTGTGTGTGTTCGTCCGTTATACTTCCGGATTGCAATATTGTGAGGTTCTTAGCCAAGCGCATCCCATCTATAGCGGACCAACACACAAAACTATGTGTTACCTTGAACGTTTAGTCTGGTTAATACAGTTTAGTGTGAATTACTCATAAACGCGGATGGCAACAAACAATAACAAAGACCCGGGTGACGTCAACTTCATTCTATCTATAGACACGCGTCTTAATCCATAGCCATCGTAAAGTTATAGCCTGACACTGGCCAAAAAATGACGTCAAAAGACCAGTATTTGGCCACAAAAGAAAACAAATCGTGAGTTGTATTCAATAGTTCAACCAATGGGACCACTTGTTTCCATGAGCACTACTAACGACAACTCACTAGGCGGTGCGAAAACCCAACAATGACGTCAAAAGACCAGTCCTTTTGGGTCTCAGTGTCAAACTATAACTTAACTATGGCTACACTTAATCCGAATCAGTTATCTAACAAAGCATCATTAAAAATTGCCATCCCATTATCTTGATATATATGGTAAAGTCTCTCCAAGTTAACTCCATTGGGAGATGTTGCTGACTATTGTAATGTTATGTCTTGATTTTCTAGTGATATAATTGGATTCAGTAGTCTGATGTCACGCCGCCCGGCAACGGCGGCCATCTTGGTTCTAAACAAAGAAAATTATTACTTTTTATTCTTCATGCTGGCTAGAACTTTTCATATGCCTTGTGATCAGAATGTGTAAAAGTCAAAACATGATCAAATTTGGGTTTTTTTCTCTCTGGATACGCTTTTATGCTCGCCGGAGAAATATTTCATACGGGCGTCCGCCATTGTCCCGATAGTTTAGAGCCCGTGTTACTAAGTTACCATGCGTCAATAGGAAGGAAGTGACGTTACGACTGTTGAAGAGTATTGGTATGCTGAGATAATAACTAGAATGTGAGGACCATATTAAAAAGACTGGAGGGGAGGAAGAGAGAGGCCCCTTGAGATGTTTAAGAAGTTAATTGGGAGAGATTTGTCTGTTCTCAAAGCAAATAATTCCCTGCGGACCGACACTCTTTTTCTAAAATATAACATAAACACGTAAATTACGATCGTTATGCGATGCTCTCCTGCACGTAAATGTTGCTTCGTTTCATTTGGGAAGTGGCCGAGTAGGTAATGCAAGGCAATGGGCCGTGTTCGTGTCTCAATTTAAGCCCATTTTTACATTGAGCTCGACAAATACCCCCACCCCCACCCCCCCCCCCCCCCCCCCCGCCCCCTTCTTTTTTTTTTTAATTTTCAATCTTGGACAACATCAGTGACTCCTGTTGAAATCAAACTCTTGTTGCATTATCAAATTTTGTTTGGAATGCCTTGGCAACTATTTCTGACCATGCCGCGTTGTTTTTTTGCTGGTTTTTTTGTTGTTTTTTGTTTGTTTGTTGATGTGGGTTTGTTTTCTTTTGGGGTGGGGGGGGGAGGTTGGGGTTGGGGTTTGTTTTTTTTTTTTTTTTTTTTTTTTTTTTTTGGGGGGGGGGGTTGTCTTTTTTTTTTTTGGGGGGGGGGGGGGTATTTGTTTTATTTTGTTTTGAATATACATTGTCAAACAAAAATAGACATTTACCTGGAGCTAAGTAGCGTTTCAGTCTTGACGGATAGTTAAAAATTTATAACATTTGAAATGGTTTTATTTCTGTCGATTTTGATCTATAGACTATTTATTAGTTATTTAAATATACACAGGAGTTATGTCCCTCATACGAAAAGATTTTAGAAATCGAAGACACTAAAAGCGAAAACAAACACAAAATTCAAAACAATTTTATGTAATTTCAATCTTTAAAAGTAGGCTATCATCTTCAAAGACTCGATATAATTTCCCAAAGAAATTCTCATCGACCTTGTATGGCCTATCATATTAACTAGATAAACTCCTTACCTGGCATGACAGTTTTTTGCATTGCTTGCGGCCGCAAAAAAAATTGCAAAATATCACTGATTTGCATTGCGGCCGCAAAATATGCATTTATTTTTTTGTTTTGCAAAATCTGCATTTTTTTTGGGAAAATTTTTGCAAATTTTCGAGATTTTGCAAAGAAATTTAAAAAACAAAAACAATAATGATAATTTTTTTAAAAGGCAAAAAAAAGACGAATTTTTTTTTTCTTTTAATTTGATAGCTCGTGTAGAACTTGAAAGATAATTTATAAAGAGTAGTTTCTTTATTATCCTATTTTCTTCTTTTTTTTTTACTGGCGCTGATATGACCTTACATTATTTTGTTGCAAGCGCCGTGAAACCTTTAAAATCAAACAAATACCCTTCTCTTTCATGAACTAATTATGGGTTTTTAGGAAAATTAACCGTAAATTTTTGCAAATTCTTTTGCAAATTTTGCTGTTTTCAGCTTGCAAAATTTGGGATATTTTTTTTTTTTTTTTGCAAAAACCGCCATGTCAGCCACAATGCATCAAGTAAACTGTTTTCTATAATTAATACCGGGGCATTCAAATCATCTGGAAATGAAAATGCAGACTTTTTGGTTTTGTTTATTTGATTAGTTGTTTGGTAGTTTGCTTGCTTTTGTTTTCTGTTTGTTTTTGTTTTTTTTTTGTTTTTTTTTTGTTTTTTTGTTTTTTGTTGTTTTTTATTTTGGGGGGGGGGGGGGAGGGAACGGGGGGGGGGGGGGGGGGGGGGGGGGTAAAGTGCAACGTAATTTTTCTTTTAATTCAGACTAAGACAGTCAAATCTTTTTGGGGGGTTAATTTTTTATTTGGGGGGGGGGGGGGGGAGGGAGGGTGGTTACTTATTTTGTTGTTTGTGTGTTTATCTTGGAGTTTTTTGTAATTTCTTTTTTAATCTGGTTGTCTTTTTTTTAAATGAAAGCTCTTGTCAATTTAGAGGGTAACAGAAAGTCGAATGTAAACGTATTTTGTTGTGTGTTGTTTTTTGTCTAATTTTTGTATGTTTGCTGTTTGTTTGGGGTTTGTTTTGGGGTTTGTATTTGTTGTCTTTCTTTTGTTTTTGTTTTGTTTTGTTTTTTTTTATTTTTGTTTTTGTTGTGTTATTTTGTCCTTTATATTTGGGATGTCAAAAGCCGATATGCACTTATTTTCAGGTTTGATAACCCAATTCATTATAGGATCATTGTAATGGAATTCTGAAAAAAAAAAAAGAAAAATATTGCTCATTACAACAATGTTAAACTAGGCCCATGATCAAGGTCGGTTGCCAGACCTGAATATATGTACATGTCGTCTAAACGCTTCCTTGTTTTGATGTGATCTAACATAATATGGTTGAAGTGTGAATATTGGTGAAATTAACATACAAGAACATGGGAAATGTGTGTCAGTTCTTCTCTGAAGACAATCTGAGTCGCTTTTCAAAGAAGTCTGATTTTCCCCTAATATGATCCAGGGCGATTAAAATTGGAAAGAGATTTGATCAACCCGATTGCTGCAACGGATCATTAATTGGTCGGCTTAAGTTTATAAATTATTTGATGGATGTTAATTTTTTTGTAAAAACAACAGCGGTTGGGTTCTCTAGAGAAGATGAAACATAATGTTATGTATTATGTTCCACAAGGTTTAAGAGTATAGTTGACGACTATGAAGATGATGATGGTGATGGTGGTGGTAGTGGTGGTAGTGATGGTTGCGATGATGATGATGATGATGATGATGATGATGATGATGACGACGACGACGACGATGATGATGATGATGATGATGATGACGACGACGACGACGACGACGACGATGATGATGACGACGACGACGACGACGATGATGATGATGATGATGATGATGATGATGATGAACACGATGTGTAAGAATATCATACATACCCTCATTATACAGAAAACGTTCCCCTTTTCATGAAACGAAGAATTCACAACACAACCAAGTTGATAGGCACGAGAAATGTTGGTCACTATATAAAAATCACACGAATCAACTTATTTTTCAACAATACAAACTTAGATATATCTCCCGTGATGTTTTATTGCAAGGAATCAATTCACGGACTCTCGTTTCCTTCAGCCCAGTTACCCGTCGTGACTTCACGAACTGAAAATGATGCATCTCTCCCCGTCGCCAAATTATCGGTTCGTGTCTGATCGGGAATGAGGGTGGATTCATGGTCGCTCGGTGGCAATACAGTGGACTCCTTTCAAGCTCCCATTCCGTCTAGTTTCGTAAGCTCAATTGGATTCAATAGTCTGATGTCACGTCGCCCAGCAACGGCGGCCATCGTGGTTCTAAACAAAGAAAACGGTACTTTTTATTCTTCATGCTGGCTAGAACTTTTCATATGTCATGTGATCAGAATGTATAAAAGTCAAAACAAGATCATATATTTATAATGTTTTTCTCCTCTGGATACACTTTTATGCTCGTCGGAGAAGTATTTTATAAGGGCGCCCGCTATTGTTCCGATAGTTTTGAACCAATTACTAAGTTACCATGCGTCATTACGAGGGAAGTGACGTCATGACTGTTTAAGGCTATTGTCTTTATATTTATACAAAAAGTATTGGAGGCCTCAGTCAGATCTCAATTATCAGTTTGCTTTTCCTTGCTCTATAGCCGATCGTAAAAATTCCGGTCGCAAAGAGAATTCAGCAAGAGTCTTTACACTGCGTCACCCCGACCAAGATGCAACTTATATTATTAGAACAACTGGAATCAAATAAAGATAAGATAATAGGGAATGAGATTAGCGGAAGAGTAGCGTCCCTTGATTGGACGTCACCCATAGTCTGTGACGTCACCGCCGGAAAAGTTATTAGAGAAAGAACGCCAATTTGGGAGAGACGCATGCGCACAACCAAATTGATGTTCTCTCTGTAAGGTGACTCCCAATCAAGGGACGCTACTCTTCCGCTAATCTCATTCCCTATATTTGATTTCTAAATGGACTGGATTGAAAATTTATAGATATTAAAATTATGATGTTTTTCTGACATTTACTTTTTTAACAGTGTTTTTAAAACGGTAAAGCCAATTTTAGTTTGCTCATGTGGTACAAGGATAAAGCTCGAAATTTATCTTTTCAGATTATATCACGCATAGCTTGCACTTTGCCGGTCAAATTAATTATCACGGTTGAATGATTTGATTCTATCTCAAGAAAATTTTGATCGCTTCACATGAAGCAAAATGTAAGCTGTGAGTTTCTTCCACGAAAATGTTGCGTGGTATTTACAATTTTAAAACTGGTTCCTTGCACCACACACACACACGCGCGCGCACACACACACACACACACACACACACATATATATATATATATATATATATATATATATATATATATATATATATATATATATATATATATATATAAAGTGTACCCAATGTACTCTGCTCTCAGTGCCTAAACTTTGATAAACTCAAATATACTTGGTCTTTCCTCTAATATCCGGGCATACATTTCTCTCATTTTTCTCTCATTCAAAAATCTAGGCTATTTAACGAAACGATTGCTAATAATCTTCAATGACAAAACAAACATTGCATTTCCTCTCCTTTCTTGCAATCTCCCGTGCACCGAACGAGACAGTTTGATTTGCATTAGCTATATTTTGAGCTATTTATAGTATGCGTTTAGCTGTTTGTTTTTTTAAACACAACACCCGCCTGCCGGATATACATACTAACACACAAAACTATGTGTAACCTTAAACGTCTATAGCCTAATTAATACATTTTATTGAGAACTACTAATAAAAATAAATGAAATATTAATAAAATTACCTTTATTCATCCCCATGGGGAAATTTTTCTTTAGGGCCTATCCCAAGGGAAGACTGGAATAACCGCAGTGCAGCGCCACAAAGTGAGCTTGGGCGGGGTGACTTGCTCAAGGCCACACAGCGCGGCGGGTGATCGAATTCGGTACCTTTCAGGAACGAAGCAAAGACCGTACGACTGAGCCACGCTATCCCATAAATAAAAGGTTGGCTATAAACAATGACAAAGAGTTAAATGACATAAATTTCGTTCCTTCTATATAAAATTTTTGAAAATCAACATAATATTATCATTGTTTCGATTTGCCAGACAGTTTTGTAAGGCTTTTGAATCAGCTAGTATTGGTTGATGAATGGTGAGTCTTGACTACAATGGGATCTCGAATTCATTAACCTTAGCCCTTAGACGTTTATATACTTTCTATATGTGACCCCTCGCCTCAAAACGGTATTAAGTCGTGATGACTAAGATGCTGAAAATTAAATTTGTAGCCAGAAATATCAGACTTGCGTTGAGTTTATAAACTTTATTGAGAAGAAGGAATATCATATTTCAGGTTGCTGAACACCAATTTTGTCCAGTTTACCTTTAATTTGACTTTTTAGCATCCGGTTCATCCCGACATAATACCGTTTTGAGACGTGTGGTCGCAAATATCTCATCTATTTTTATGTTTCTCCTTTTGATATACGACGGCTCTCGTCCCTGGTCTACTAGGTTTAATTAATCAAGCCAAGGTGAAAAGGAGTTTGTGATCCCAGCCATCTTCAGTGAAGTGCATCCCTACCAACGAACAATATCAGGTGGCCTTCCAGTTGATGAGTGATTATCACATTTCATCACACCCTTTCCCCAACAATTAAATAGTAATGTTGTGTTGCTAAGATTCTGGGTTATCTTCATATTGCACTCCTTCATACTTTTGACGTCCTCAAGAAGTTTTTTTTTTCAAAACCAACGGATTAAAGCTTTGATGGGTTCGAGCCTCGCGCCCGGCGCATGGTTGAGTCCTTGGAAAATGCTCTTGACTCACATTCTCTCACCGTACTCAGGTGTAAAACGAGTACCTGGCCGTTAACAAGCGTTGTCTTTGTCCGAAAAATTGTAATATCGCCTAACAGGCGTCATGTCCCGTCCTACATGTTAAATGTTGCTGTTGACCCCTTATAAAGCGATTTGAGCACATTTAGTGGATATTGCTCTATATAAAAGCCCTATTTATTTTTTAAATGGATTTTTCTAGTTTGAGGCTACAATATGGACCTTTACTTTCCTCTACTTAGTGTTTTTTATAAAGTAAAAATAAAAAAATAAATAAATAAATAAAATTTCCTTTATTCATCCCCAAGGGTAAAATTGTCTTTAGGGTCTATCCCAAGGGAAAACTGGAATAACCCAGGCGTCAGCCGCAGTACAACTCCGCAAAGTGAGCTAGGGCTAGGTGACTTGCTCAAGGCCACACAACGAAGCGAGTAGTCGAACTCGGTACCTCAGTATCGCTGAGCCACGCTGCCCTCTTAAAAAGACGTAATTAATTTTTTTATTATAATTGTTTTCGAGCATTGAGTTTACTTATGTTTCCTTATGTATCAATTTCTTTATAAAATCTTTTTTTTTTAAATTTTACATAGACTCTTCATACCTCTGGGTAAAGCTGAAGTATGTAATAAATCAATTTTTGCGCAAAGTACGGCTATTATTAGAATTTATTCCAATCACTTTTGTTTCGCTTGCGTCATAATTTTATAAATTTGTCCCTGAGACCAACCAATCCCTTGCAAAAATTGGGGTCCCGATAGCTCAGTTGGTAGAGCAATCACCTCACACGCTAAGGGAACGAGATCGATCCCAGGTGAAGTCGAGATTTTTTCTGACCCCCCACCCCCCGTCCTGCCAGCAGTGATTGGGTAACTGGGTCTGTTAGATGTTGGCGGAAAGTACTTTGCAATAGACTAGCATCCTCTCCAAAGGGTAGCAAGCAATTGATATTGTTCGTTTCAAGCAATAGAAACCGGAATAAACCGACTCACGAGACATAATAGCTCTGAAGGACTTCTTCTTATTCCAGTGTCATCTCATGGGTTGAGGTCGACTTGAAATAACACGCCAATCTTCCCTGTCGACGGCTTGCTGACTGCATTCGGCTGCCGACAATCCTGTCCATGTCCTCACATCATCTATCCAAGTTCTTGCTGGCCTGCCTCTTCCTCTTTTCCCCTCAACTCTACCCTCAAGAATGTCCTTGTTGACAGTTTGATGGCGTCTTAGGTGTCCAAAATACCTTAGTTTTCTTGTTTTTATTACTTTCATTAGGGTCGGTCTGAAGGACTGCTACCGTGCAAAAACCGAGAACAATAGTATGATGACGTACATCTTCGTCGCTTCCGGATCTGAACTACTTTTTCAACAAATCTGATTTTCATAATTGCGTGAACTTTTCATAATGTGATGCAATCTGCATAACGAAATGTCAGCACGGAATGACTTGATTCAAAGTGATTCTCTACTCGAGAGACACGTTTGAGTTCGTTATTGAAAGTGAATGAAGGTGTATTTCGATAGCTGGTATTGAAAGCACTGCATGCGATTGATATTATTGTCTTTGGTTTCGGAAGCGAGGGAGATGTGGTGTCATGACTTTTGACGCAGTGTTATATACATTATAAATAGAGAGGAATGGAGAGAGAGAGAAAGAGAGAGAGAGAGAGAGAGAGAGAGAGAGAGAGAGAGAGAGAGAGAGAGGTGGGGAGGGAGAAGGGGGGGGGGGGTGATATGTTTATGCCAGTGTGGGCCAGAGAGAAAGAGAGAGACAGAGAGATATATAAAGAGAAGGCGGGGGGGGGGGGGGGGGTGTCGTATGTTTGTGTGTATTTATAAAATAATGAGATTGATATAGACAGATCCTTAGTACCCGAAAGGTACCGAGTTCAATCACCTGCCGCTGCCCTGTGTGGCCTTGAGCAAGTCACCTCATCCTAGCTTAAATTGATCAGTGTTGGTATTAGACCTAATATGGATTCTTAACTAGGATAAATTTAGTCCAGACTTTTTTTTTTAACATGTTGGGTGTTAGTCCCATTGGTAAATCAAAGAGACCGAAGCTTACATTGGGATTTGTGCGGCTATGTGTCTTGTGGTATGACACTCGCTTTCGGATCGGAAGGTCCTGGGTTCGAGCCTCGCTCAGCGCATAGTTGTGTCCTTGGTAACGGCTCTTTACTCACATTCTCTCATTGTACCCAGGTGTAAAATGACTACCGTTAACAGCGTTGACTCTGTCGGGAAAAATATTGTAAATGCGTCTTGCCCCTTTCTACATGTTACGTGTTGCTGTTGGTCAGGGACCCTTTGTAAAGCGCTTTGAGTCCGTTTAGTGGATATTGCGCTACATAAAAACTCCAGCTCAAGTTTTAAGTAATATCATGTAGCTATGATATATGATGTCTCCAGTCAATTTCTTCTTCTTCTACCCCGACAGCGCCAGGAAACCATCCGCTAATTCCAACGTATGCAAGAGAAAGCAGTACACAAACGCCCATTAACACACACACACACGCACACACGCACACACACACACACACGCACACACACGTACGCACGCATACACGCACAGGTCTCGGACATAGATTATAACTCTTTACGTTATTAATTTTCACTCACTTTTTTAAAAAAAGAAGAAAAAATACAATATATATATATATATATATATATATATATATATATATATATATATATATATATGTGTGTGTGTGTGTGTGTGTGTGTGTATATATATATATATATATATATATATATATATATATCCTTTCTTTAAAAAATATAGCATTGTGGAGAACATTGTGCTTATTTGAGTCAATAAAAAAATTGATACGGCGCACAACTCTACTGAAAGATTTGAAAATTAGAAATGTACTTTTTACAGATAGATAAACAGATAACTTGATTTCCTTTTATAATTTAAAGTCAGTTTGAAAGTTCGTTGAGTCAAACAGATAATATCATAAAATATGTACCGACGACACTTGGCTTCCAAAATCAACTAATTTTGACACTGTAAAAAGTTGTCAATTTGCGTCATCTACTTATGACATCAAGTATTATTATTACTTCCGTTGTGTTGTTGATTTAGCGGTGATCAGTTTTGTTATGTAGCATTATGTTTTAATTGCGTGTATGTTTGTGTGTGTGTGTGTGTGTATGTTTGTGTGTGTGTTGTGTGTGTGGTGTATACATGTGTGTGTGTGTGTGTGTTGGCATTTTTCAGCAAATCGTGGCATTCATAGTGATATTATTCACTTGACCACATGAAGGTATTTCAGTCGCCATTTTGATTCTTTTTTTTACTATTAGGGTTAGCTCGAGAGGTTAGTCATAAGTGTTATTAAAGGTGCTAGGGTGTTTGTTTTTCCATAAGTTAAGTAAAGGGGAGACATTCCGAACGCTCCTTCATCCCCAGTATTCTTTAAATTTGTATTTTCACCTTTGATCTTTTGTCAGCACGGTGGTAGAACAGCACATTCAACGTCCTTCTTCTTTTTCTTCTTCTTCTTCGTTCCCGTCACGTCACATGGTCAGTCCGGTCTGGTGAATGAAGCCCACAGTGGTCCTGAGGTCATCCTCACTGCCGTACAGCTTCTTTGAGTATGGGGTTGGGTCAGGCCAGAAGTTCCTTCTCAACCTTGATCCTTCTCCCCTGGTTCCGCAAGATGAAGTCAAGGTACCACCAGATCGCTTGGGTGGGCCATTGAGGCCCGGCACTAGGCCCGTCCGGCGGGATTCCACGGGCTTCGCACCACATCGGATTTGATTATTGTGACGTGTCATATTGGGATTTAAGCATGCAGTGGCAGTTTCCAGTTTCCTGTGATATTTGCGCCTTCCGGCCCCGCTGCTCTGTCTTCGGCGTGCTGTTTTTCAGGATTTGCTTCCTTAGCCTTTGACCACCCAAGGTCTGTCCACAAGGCAGTGGCGGTTTTGCTTCAGAGTGTCCTTCTCCTATATCGATTGCGGTCCCCTGTTAGCGAACTCGATCTGTCCGGGTTTTTGTTCGGAGTGTCCTTCTCTTAGATGGATTGCGGTCCCCCGTTTACGAACTCCATCTGTCCGGGTTTTTGCTCAGAGTGTCCTTCTCTTAGATGGATGTCGGTCCCCCGATGACGAGCTCCATCTACCCGTGGTCAGATGGTCTGAGTTGGGAATCCGGAAGGATGTCCTGTAGAGAGTCAGTCCCTTTTCATCCTCCCCCACGTCGTGGACAACACCCACACCCAAGGGTGTGGACTAGGGAAGCTGAACTCGACGGTTGATTTCCTCCCATCTTCCTTCCTTGTTGACGATGCTGACCGTTGTAGATCATTCTTGGTCTGGCCTCTCACTTACGATCATCGAGACACGCAAGCCCTCCGACCGCGACAAGGTCATATGATCCACCGGAGAGATTCAACGTTCAAAATTCCAATTCCAATAACGGATAACAGCACCTGTAGCATCAGTCGCCAATCAGACAGAGCTAAGTTACTGAAGAGTAGTTCTCTCATAATTTGGGATGAAGCACCTATGATGGACAGGCGTGTGTTTGAATGTGTGAGCAGGACATTTTGTGACATAACAGGCAGTTCAAAACCTTTTGGGGGCAAAGTGGTTGTACTTGGATGAGATTTTCGGCAAATTCTACCTGTTGTTAACAAAGGAAGTGAAGCCGATATATTAAGTGTCACACTTAACAAGTCAATTATTTGGAATTTTGTCACCATTTTTCACATGAACAAGAACATGAGGGTTACTGATGACAATAACTGTTTTGAAAATTGGCTTCTCCGCATCGGAAATGGTACAGAGCCGGTTTTCAGCGAAATAGGAAAGTATTCTGTTAAATTACCGACAGCGCTATGCCTTCCTGAAAATGACCCAGAATGCTTGATAAATGCTGTATACAATGATTTGAATCTGAACTTTGCGTATGAACGTTATCTATCAGAGAGAGCAATTTTGACTACAACCCATGAAAATGTTGACAAAATAAATGCAGCCGTTCTGTCCAGGTTGACCTCATCAACTGAACAAATTTACCGCAGTGCTGATTCCATTCAAAGTGACTCTGACATCAACTTATACCCGATTGAATTCTTGAACGAACTTACACCTCCCGGACTTCCTCCACATGCATTACATTTGAAAGCCAACACGTCAGTCATGCTGCTTAGAAATATAAATCCTAAATCAGGCCTCCTAAATGGCACCCGTTTGTTAATAATTAAATTAGGTTCAAAAGTATTAGAAGCCAAGATAATTACCGGTAGTAGAGCTGGCGACATAGTGTTTATCCTAGAATCAATCTGACGACAACTACGGTTGAGGCTTACCATTTATTCTAAATAGAAGACAGTTTCCGGTAAAATTGTCATATGCAATGACAATTAACAAGTCTCAGGGGCAGACATTAAGCAAGGTGGGGATTTTCTTACCACAACCGGTATTCACACACGGACAACTGTATGTTGCTGTGTCACGGGTCAGAGGCTATAGTGGCTTACACTTCATGTTGGGCCACACAGAAAAATCAACCGAAGATATACCAAATTACACAGACAACGTTGTTTACCAATCTGCCCTCATTAAATGATGGCGAGTACAGTATCGAATGAAAATAGTTCTTCCCCCGCGAAATTGCGGGCTTTTTACTAGTGTGTGTGTATATATATATATTAATATATATATATATATATATATATATATATATATATATATATATATATATAAACCATCCTGCACATGCACATGCAACTATTGTTTTAAATATCAACAAATA
>NC_088361.1:5552862-5570362 GCF_034508935.2 Berghia stephanieae | reverse complement strand
ATTTTATACATTTATTCTCTTAACCTTAATTGACTAGCCTTAGCCAATGAAAATCGTAACATAGTAATGCCAATGCCTTGTACATTACTTTATTGCTAAATACTTTGTGGTAACGAAGAATGCCCTAAACAGACCACAACACCTGCATTTTTGCATGTGTGTTGTGTGCATATATCTTGCATTGAAGTAGCAAGAAGTGTGGTGACAATTTTCGATGAAGTGTTTTACAGTTTCATTTGCAATGGTGATACGACATTCTGTCACAGATATTTGGGAAAGTTGAAAAAAAAAATTGGCAAAATAGATGAGGGGTTCAGAGCAAAAAAAAATATGTCTCGAATAGCTAAGGCCTGTCCCGATTAGGTATATTATACAGAGAAAATTCCATTCCTTGAGATTTTGTCCCAATTTGATGAGAGAGAATCCCGATTTCAAGGTCCCACAATACAATATCATTTTTATTACATATATACGAATAAATGACTTAAGTATGAGTTTTTCATGAATCGATTTTAATGATTGCAAACCACTCTGTCCTTATCTTCCCTGTCAGTTCTTACATATAATCAAAACATTTCTGGCATTGGGTTCTCCTGGATCACAGTCTTTTTTACCACAGCGTTCATTTCATCCTAATCTAATCTACCAGAATTTATTTTATCCAGGTCTTTTTCTACCAGCACGGTATTCATTTTATTACATTCTTTATTTGGGACAATAAACCATCTTTTCCAGCTATAAATAACAATGTGAAATTGAATGTAAGCTTCAATTTAAAATACGACAACTGGGACAACGCCACTACCAGATTATCTCATTCGTCTGTAGTGTTTCATTCATCCTGTTTTGTTGATAAAGGGGAAACCTGAAATGTCCATTTTATCTGTTTTTGCATATTAAAATGAACCTTACATTCAATTTCACATTGTTATTTATTTCTTCGAGCTTCGAGCAGCAACATTTACATCATCTTTTCAAGCATTAATTTTATTCAAGTGTATGACTCTTCATTGCGTACCTGGGTACCTACCTTTTATCCAGGTTTCTGTTGTATTTTCCAACAATACATTCGTTTTATTTTGATATCAATTCTAGCTCTATAAAACTTTTGTTGAAGTGTTTTCTAAAAAAAAATTTTTTTTAAGCATTCCATTCCTCAAATTCTTTTCTATCAGAGCATTCACTTAATACACGTTTGTTTTGTTTTGTTAGAGGGGTTGGGGGCTTCAGAACATTTGCAAGTTATATTCAACACAACATTGTTAATCACAATCTAATGATACTCATGGCATTAATATCTTACTTGAATCAAAGTAACTTAATCACAGTTATGGAGAATAAATGATGGAAAGAAAACTGGCCTGTGTTGACTGCAAAAAGGGTTTGGGATACAGACGAAAAAATTTTTAAATTACAAAATAAAAAATAAACCTACAGATACCTACAAAATCAACAACAGTGACAACCACTACAACAACAACAAAAACAAAAACAACAATAAATCAATTGGATCTAAGGTAGCTTTATACAATGAATAGAATTCACTGAAAGACGGGGTGATTCCAAATAAGCACAACATACACTGAGGAGTAATTCATGAAACAGAATTAATTAAAATCATAATAAATAGCACATCAATAATTAAAAAATGAATACTTTAATAAGTTAATTTACATCAATAATTAAAAAATGAATACTTTAATAAGTTAATTTATTGCTTCAGCCAATGTCGAACGGCCAAGAGAGCAGAGCCGAAAGTCTGAAACATTGAGTGACTAGAATGAGCTTGCAATAACAGAGAACCAGCTTCAGCCTCAAACCCTGCCTCTACCAACTGTTTGGCTATGAGAGTGGGAGACAACACATCAGCAGCATCACAATCTTGGTTATCCAGTACAAATTCCATCAAATATGGGAACACTGGCATAGAAACTATTCGGCCACACAGGTTTTGACTCACTAAGAGTTGAAACAAGTCTGGGTCATTCACAGCCTGAGGAAATGATTAAAAAAAAAAGAAAAAGAAAAAAAAATGTAAAGAAGGTTGGATAAAAAAACTGCTGCTCCAATTACTTTTTATCTCAACAATTTCTCCTCTAAACACTAATACCAATGCCAAGATTGCCACTGCCTCCTCATCATCATCATCACCAGCATCCTTAACTCATCCTCATCTTCCTTATTTACTTCAGTGATCACACCAGGTTCTATTGCTGCTATATTTAAATAAATATTACAATTATATAAAAATGAATTAATAAATTAAATAATTTAATTCATTAACTAACTTAATTAATCAATTAATGATGATGACAATGACAAAAAAAAAAAAAACGAAAGGAGGAGAGAAGAAGAAGAAGAAGAAGAAGAAGAAGAAGAAGAAGAAGAAGAAGAAGAAGAAGAAGAAGAAGAAGAAGAAGAAGAAGAAGAACGAAGAAAAGAAGAAGAAGAAGAAGAAGAAGAAGAAGAAGAAGAAGAAGAAGAAGAAGAAAAAAGAAGAAGAAGAAGAAGAAGAAGAAGAAGAAGAAGAAGAAGAAGAAGAAGAAGAAGAAGAAAGAAGAAGAAGAAGAAGAAGAAGAAGAAGAAGAAGAAGAAGAAGAAGAAGAAGAAGAAGAAGAAGAAGAAGAAGAAGAAGAAGAAGAAGAAGAAGAAAGAAGAAGAAGAAGATGAAGAAGAAGGAGGAGGAGGAAATGGTGGTAGAAAAAAAAAAACTCCAATACAATCACAACAGTATTTATCAAAACTGTGATTACTTAGAAGATTGCGATCTTTGAGTTTTCAAAAGTAGATTAGAGTGCAGTTAAACATGAAAGGTTTTTAATCTGAAACTATTTATACCTCTGTCTGTGTAGTTAATAAATGCATTGCTTTTTCAGTCAGATTATGGGAGTCATGCGGACACCTCAACAGTAATTTAATTGAGGAGATGGGGTGGTGCTCTTTTCTTAGACACTCAGACACATAGTCACACCGCTGATGGGGAAAAGGTTGGCACAGTACAATTAAGTATATGTCCAGAAATCAGAAAGTAAATAATATATATATATATATATATATATATATATATATTATATATATATATATATATATATATATATATATATATATATTACGTTTTTTTTAAAAACATGTTTCCAATCATAACTTAAAACATCATTGTATATGTTTTTGTTCTTTAAGGTTCATCTGAATAAGATTTCCCACACGTTTTGAATGAAAAACTATCTTTTACCATTCTTTGAATGAAAGAAAAAAAAAAACCCACAAAAAACACATAATGAAAATTAAAAAGCATCAGGTCGGGAGTTTTAAGATGTAAAGCAATGAATATTTCACTGCTGATTGCTCTTTGAACAATGTGTTGATTAATCCATCCAATGATTTAACACTTTTAGCGAAATGGGGTGTAACGCCATCATTCATTAAACAATTCAAGCTACCTCTAACCACTTCTATAGAAATATCCCAAATCTCATCTCTATTCTATATATATATTTATATATATTATTATATAAATATATTAATATATATATATATATAATATATTATAAAATATAATTTATATATATATATATATATATATATATTATATATATTATATATATATATATATATATATATATATATATATATATATATATGTATATACTGTTTAAAAAGCGATCGGAGTAGCTTGAATGTTTTAAGATTTCCAGTGTTTATTTCTTGCTATAAAAGTTGGTTTGCATTTTTGTTTTCAAATGGGACAAACTATTCAAATGGTACAGAATATTTGCATAATTGTCTTCCTTCCATATCCTATTCTCCTTCCTTCTGTAGACTTTATTCTTTACAAAAAAGGGACATCAAATATAATTTGAAGGCAATGCCAAAATAAAATTGGTATTAGATTGTAATTTGACTTTAAACATTTTTGGGGAAGTTGCAATTTTTCGTCATCTGGTATTAATGGCTAAATAACACAACTAAACATAACACACTTCACTAAACTCTCCCTCTTGATGAGATGATGTTTTGAACAAATAATACAGGGGTTAAATGAATTTGACTACTTTACCTGAGCATCAAGGGGAAAAACATCGCATATGTCCTTGACTATCTCATCCATTAGACCACCGATTAAAGAACCCTGGGATTTAATGAGGGAGGAAAATACTTGCACCCATGGACTGTCTTCAAGTTTTTGACTGAAAGTGGAAAATAATAAGTGCTTGTGTTGAGGCAAGACTCTTCTGAATTTACACATTGTATATTAAAGATAACTATACCTAACACAAACTTGAGATGTCATTTAAACGAATGCTTCTCTTTACATGTAAATATGTCAAAATAGACTTTCCTTTTGCCAATCAATAATGACTTTGAATGACCACAATCATTTTTTGGTCACTGGGAGCAGTTCATGAGGCTTTAAGAGTTTTATTTAGTCTCATATTATTCTCTCTGTGTTTGAATTTTTTTCCACATCTGCAGATTTTGAATAATTCCATGATAAACTCTGAAATAATCAGGATTTTTCACAATAGCTTTAAAGAAAGTAATTTTTTTTTTTAAATTTCAAATGAGATCTTACACATTGGATCAGCTTTTATTCATTTTACATTCCCATTCAAAGTGTTCTCACAAATAAAAATTCTAAATAAAACAAGAAATATATTCAAATAGCCGCAGGACATGTCTTTGAATGAATTCTGCTTAAGACCAGAATATTTGCGCTTCTATTGGTTTAGATAAACAATTTTGATGAGAGTACTAAAAAAATGATTTACACACCAACACTGAACAAAATATCACTGATAAAGGCTTTACAATGAACCAAAGCTTAGACAACCAACAAAAAACAAGACAAAATCATATTTTGATCGCTAACTTTAGTGCGTGAATTAGAGGAATACATCTCATTTGACAAGAGTGAGATAACTTATGTCACACTTCAATCACATTTGACAAGAGTGAAATAACTTATGTCACACTTCAATCACATTTGACAAGAGTGAAATAACTTATGTCTCAATAAATATCAGATTATAACCATCACGATTGACATTTAAACTCAAAGGCAAAATTTTAGTCTCAATCTGTGTGAGACAATTTCCAGGTCAAGCATACCCAGACTGATGTAAAAACTCTGGCCACAAGACAAGAATCCTGGCCAAACAAACAAAGTGTTTTCCACTGGAGCTCTGAGACAGGAGCTGTGAGAAGAGTGACATTCTTGCCTTTTCCAAACGCACATCCTCCTCTGAGACCTGGAATATGACGTGAGATTATAAGCAAAATTGAGACTTCAGTACAAAAAATATAAAGTCTCCCTGATTTTTTGTTGACAATGACAAATAGTCAAAATATAAGTACGGTTGATTGGTTTATAACAGTGATAAATAGTATTTACATAGCGCTTCACCCCATTTGCATAGGCTCAAAGCATTTAACAAAGAGAAAAAGTGAAATACGCCTACTATACATTGCGTGCTTGTGAACAATACATATTATGATTTACATAATCTACAGTCCGCTTAAGATAAACTCTCTGGGGTCAGATAAAAAGTTTATCTCAACCCATTTTCAAGGGAAACAAACCCTTCAATTAAAAATTAAATTAGGGATTTCAATAGTCTCCCTTGTTCATGAAAATGGAGTGCGTGAATGTCAATGATGCATGCATAGTCTTGTCTTTTGGTAACCTAAATTAATTTTTCTTGGTAGGGTGTTGGGGTGGTGGTGCATGTCAGGAGAATGAAGGCCAAAATGGCAGAGAATATTTTATTTTAAACAGGCAGAGATGGATTCATATTTATTTAAATCAACCAATTCATAGTTATTTAAATCAGACTTTGATTAGTCGGCCTATAAAAAGGGGGAAGGGAGGGTGGGTGATTGACCGGACAAAATGTTTATTTTAAATAAGATTTTATCTTAAGAAAGTTTATTTATCATGACTCAACTGTATGAATATAATCAAATATGTTTGTATATGAAGACACATGAATGTCCATATACAAAAGAACCAGTAGATGATTAAAACATAAATTAATTAAATTCTGATAATAATTCTCCACATATTGTCAAACAATAACATTCTTTGAGACACATCCATTTCTACTTCAACAGTGCATCATTTCACTTCACGTCCTTTTGATCAGTATCTTAAGAGGGTGAAACTCAGATAAAGAGTCCCTTTGTGCGGCTATGTCGTCTAGTGGTATGACACTCGCTTTCGGATCGGAAGGTCCTGGGTTTGAGCCTCGCGCTCAGCGCATAGTTAAGTCCTTGGAAAAGGCTCTTACTCACATTCTCGCACCGTACTCAGGTATAAAATGAGTACCTGGCCCTTAACAGCATTGTCTTTGTCTAACAGGCATTATGTCCTGTCCTACATGTTAAATGTTGCTGTTGACCAGGGACCCCTTGTAAAGCGCTTTGAGCACATTTAGTGGATATTGCGCTATATAAAGCTCAATCATTTTTTTTTTAGATAAAGAGTCCCTTTTTGCATATTTATTCTACAACCATTGAAATGACATTCCACTTACTGTGAGATCCGCCCATGTGGAAGTCACCAAGGCATTAGTCCTGTACAAAATCAGCAACACACGGTCAGTCTCAGAAAGGGAAAAACTCTGATGGACAAAAACAGAAGTCATTTTTCTATCACTCCATCACCTCTTTGAAAGGCAGTCGTTGGATATGCATTAAGTGTGTATCAATTGCCTCCTCTCAGCTTTATTTATCATTTCAATCTTTTACATGGTACTTAGTAGTGCAAAGTATCTAATGACTTTGAAATAAGGCCTATATAGATAAAAAAGGGTCCTGATAGCTCAGTTGGTAGAGTACATGCTTCAAACGCAATGGAACCAGGATTGATCCTGGGTGAAGTCAAGATTTTTTTTCTGAGCCCCTGTCGACCCAGCAGTGATTGGGTTGATGGATCTGTTAAATCTGGTGGAAAGTACTTTGTGATAGACTAGCATCCTGTTCGAAGGGTAGCGAGCAATTGCTTTTATCCGATTCAAGCTATAATATAGATACCGGTTCTATGGGCCGAATGTCTCAGAAGGACCAAATGTATAGAAAAAAATTCCTAATTTAACTGGTAAACATTGGCATAATGACCTAAACATGACTTTTAAACACTAGATTTTAAAATAGGTCATCGTCACCATCTGTGACAGGCTAAAATTTGCTTGTGTGTGCAACATCTGTGGATCAAAATAATGTCTACAGACTACCTAACCTCACCTTTTCCAACACCTGTAAGACATCTAGCCGTGGTTTGACTCCTATTGCTGAATCAGAACAGAAAGACCTTAGCAAGGACATGACATCTTCTTGGTGTACCAAGTCCCCCCTAAGGGTCACAAGAATAATACAAGTCAGGATATTACATCACTCGTAAAAATTTCTATATATATATATCTTATCTTATCTTACTAAAAGCTTAATCTACGAATTATCCTCTAAATGCCATATAAAATAGTTTACAATTCTTCTTCTTCTTCTAGGTTCCATGCCTGGTCCAGGCTTCGGATACTGCATGAATTATCTCTCTCCATTCCTCCCTGTCTCTTGCTTTTTCAAACAGCTCTTGGATTGTTAGGTTGGTGAAGCCCTTCAGTTGGTCTATGAGTGTTTTTCTTTGTCTCCCCCGGGCGCGTTTACCAGGTATTTTTCCACAACTTGTCAGGTATTCATTCTTATCTTTCCTTACTATGTGTCCGAAAAAGGATAGTTGTCGATCCACTATTAAGGGCATTAGTTTCCTGTGTTGGTATGTTTGTTTTAGCACTTCTTCGTTCGTTTTGTGTGCAGTATACGATATTCTCTGCATCCTTCTCAAGCACCACATTTCAAAAGCTTCAATGTTCTTTTGTGTTTCTGCATTTGTAGTCCAGCTTTCGCATCCGTATAACAAGATTGGCCACACGTAGCACTTCAAGACTCGGAATCTAATCCCGAACGACATCTGTTTGTTTTTCAAAGTGTTTCCCAGGTCCATGAAGGCCTGTTTGGCTTGAGTTATTCTTGCTCGTATGTCTCGGTTACATCTTCCATCTGTTGTCACTATTGAACCTAGGTATTTAAAACTTTCTACGTTGGTAAGTTGCTCGCCGTGAATCGTTATATTGCAGGTGTTGTTGTTTTCGGGGTTTTTCTGTATTACCATGCATTCCGTTTTGGTGATATTCACTTCCATTCCCTTGGCTTCACTATCTACTACCACTTTGTCAACAATCTTTTGAAGTTGGATTTCTGATGTTGCAATGAGTACCGTATCGTCTGCGTATCTTATATTATTTATGTTGTGACCTCCTACTTTTATTCCCTCCGTATTATTTATGCCTCTCATGATTGTTTCTTGGTATAGATTAAACAGATCTGGTGAGGCAACACACCCTTGACGGACTCCTTTCTTAATAGGAATGGAATTTCCTGTAGAGTTTCCGATTTTGATAGATGCCTGCTGGGTGTAGTATAATGTTTGCATGAGTCTGAGGTCTTTCTCATCAGCGCCAATGGAGTGCAGTTGTTTTAGTATTTCTTCGTGGCGTACTCTATCAAAAGCTTTTTTTGTAGTCGACAAAACAGAGGTATAGTGGGGTCTGAACCTGTATAGCTCTTTCACGTAAAACACGGAGGAGGTATATTGCGTTCCTTGTCCCTCTGTCAGGTTGGAATCCATTTTGTTCTTCTGCGATTTCGGGGTTAATCTTATTTCTTAGCCTGTTGATAATTATACGCAACAGTATTTTGTTGATGTGGCTTATTAAACTTATAGTTCTAAAATTTTCGCATCTGACTGCACCTGCTTTCTTTGGTATTGCTATGAAAATAGAGTTACAGAGATCTTCTGGAATTTTCCCAGTATTGTATATATTGTTGAATAATATGTGAAGTTCATCAATTGCTAGATCTCCTAGGCTTTTTAATACCTCTACAGATATTTCATCAGGGCCTGTTGCTTTACCATCCCTCATTCGTTCCATGGCATGTTCAATTTCACTTTTGGTGATGTTTGGTCCGCTTAATGGTTCTTTGAATTTCAGTGGTGGTTCATTTCTATTTGGATCATTGTACAGTTCGCCTATGTATTCTACCCATCGGCTTTCTATATGTTGTTCTTCAAATAGCAGTTCCCCTTGTTTGTTTTGGATACAACTTCCTGCTGCTTTGCTTTTCCTTTTCCCTGATAGTTCTTTTATTCTTTGGTGAGCTTGTTGGGGTTGGGTTTGTATTCTCTTTCGATTTCGCAGCATTTCCAGTCTAGATAGTTCTCGTGTGCCTCGATGCATTTGGATTTAATGTGGTTGTTCAATGTTTGGTATTCTGCAGACCCTCTGTTGCATTTTCGTCTTTCTTCAAATAGGTTTAGAATTTCATTTGTCATCCATTCCTTTTTGCTGTTTATTTGAGCTATTGGTAAATGCTTTTCTGCAGTTGCTTTGACACACTTTTGGAATATATCAAATTGTTTTTCACATTTTTCGTTATCAGGTTCACTTTGGCTTTGTATCATGAGTGCATTTTCAAATTCTTCTCTCATTTTTGTTTGTATGCCATTGTCTTTGCATAACCTGTAATCCCTCTTTATTCTACCAGCTGTTCTCTGAATAGCTTTAAACTTTATCCTTACTGTACAAACAACTGGGACATGGTCACTGTCTACATCGGCGCCTGGATAGGTTTTGCAGTTTAATATGCCATTTCTGAATCTTGATGATACTGCTATAAAGTCTATCTGGTTCCTTGCTCTGTCCCCTGGTGATTGCCATGTCCAGGTTCTTCTTGGGTGTTGTTGAAACCAGGTGTTTGAAATCATTAATTTATTTGTTCTACACCAATCTGCCCAGATGTTTCCTCGTTCATTTCTGTCTCCGAGTCCACGTGGTCCGATTATGTCACCATCTCTGCCTCTGCCAATCTTAGCATTTAGGTCCCCCATTACCATAAGGACTTCTTGTGATTTACATATTCGTTTTGCTTTGTCTAGTGAATGGTAAAACTCTGTCATATCTGCATCTGTCGCCTCTTCTGTTGGTGCATAAACTTGAATAATATTGTTGTCAACTACAGGTCCTCTTAGCTTAACCAGCAAAACTCTGTCTGAGATTGCTACGTGCCCTTTGTAAAATTTGGTTGATTTTTGGTCTAAGATCATCCCTACTCCTTTTTGGAAAGAGGTTCCACCACTCCATATGATCTTATATGTCGTGTTGTTTTCTTGTTTTGACATGGTTCCCTGCTCTTTCCATCTCATCTCTGCCAGGCCAAGAATATTTATTTGGAGCCGTTTCATTTCTTTTAGAATTTGTTTAGTTTTCCTTTTTGGGCACAGGTCCTGACATTCCATGTCCCAATTTTGGTTTTGTCACATTTGTTAAATTTATTTCGCCTAGTAACTGGCTGACGGTTCGGTGTGACTGACGAACATCACGCTCCCAACCGAGCGAGGGAGCAGTCTTCCGTGAAAACATGCTCCCCTTTACGCTGTCACCGTTTAACTTTTTGGACTTATTCATGCAGTTAACTCGGCAAAGTTACAAGAATGGTTTGCCATTGCCTATTCTTGTCGCCCTCTGCAGTTGGCCAGCTTGACCTGTTACCGTTCGACACCACGAGGAGGTTGCAGTAGGGCTTGATGATGATCTATCTTTGCAGACTTGGCATCATCCATTTGTTTACAATTACAGAATCTCATATAGCTTGCATTGTATCATTCACAAACAGTTTTACACACCTTTGAATGTAAGGAAAAATGTATCAATACGGCAATGTAAAATCGAAAAATACTATCATAGAAAACTGGTAATTGAAAATTGGTCATGATCAATGAATCATAAATGTACAAAGTTCATAGTACAATGAAATATTAATGACAAGAATAATCATGAAAGCAGCAATGATAACAATCATACACAAGTCTCTGAAAAATTATCATGATTTAACATGGTTTCAGATGTTGAATAAAAGATATTAGTCATACTTAACTCTCAGAAACTTTTAACTCAATCCAACTAAGATTTTAAATTGATTCAAAGAACATGCATTTTTTGTGTTAAAACAGAGACTATTCCGTGTTTTCACTATACGTATATTAAATGAATTCTGTCTTATTTTGGTCTGAAATCTTGGAATATATATTTTATATTTGTCGCCTCTGGTATACGTAATCTTGGAAAATGACGTAATCTTGGAAAATGTAAACAAAATTGATGGATTTATTTCATTTATATTATGTATTATCTTGTAGTGTTTAATTAAGTCTCCCCTAATTCTTCTGTATTTGAGACTAAATAGCATATTGCTTTGTTAAAAGATTGTACCAAGTCCCCCCTAAGGGTCACAAGAATAATGCAAGTCAAGATCTTATATTATACAAATTTCAATATATATCATATGATTTGTTAAAAGATAGTCCTAAATGTATCTACTATCAATCCTATTTTGATTTATTCAAAGCTCGCCATTCAATACATGCATTAAATGGTATGCACCAACCTAACATTTTGCATTTCAACAATCCGGATTTGAACACTTAGTCTAGTAAACAACAACCACGATAATCATCATATTTGTAGGCAGCTATTCAAAATGGACAACAGCTGTATTTTATATGGTGGGTTCAAGTCTTTTATTTTTGTATTTGATGAATGTCATCTTAAGTCCTGTTTTGGGTACAACAACAATACATTACAATAACACCTCGACATGTAATTCCACTTACCCATTGTCCTCATGCTCTCTCACATTCTTCACAATCATCTCGAGGGCAGACAACCAGCTAGAATGGACAGTTATTTCTTCACTCAAATCTTGACCCCTTGTGGACACAAACATATACAAAAATGCCATAAGATTCAGACACTAAACATAAAATGGTAGATCTTGATGACACAAATTATTGAAAATGTAAACAAAATATTTTTTTCAGATCAGGCATTAGGTTTTTGATTACAGATTTTAAGATTACGTTTAAAAACGTGCCTCTCAAACAGTGTTTTTATTCTCTTTGGGCCTTGGATTTACTCAGTTGCCTACCTTGTCAACCAGCAAGTTGGGAAGTTTCTTTTAGCAAATTATCCTCCAGATCCAGAATATAAGACGAAAACTGCCACATCATGTCATTCAAATTTAGACGCATATTTGTCTTCTTTTTGAAATAAATTTAAAATGTATTGGAAAAAGGACACTAATCTGTAACTTCACCTATTCAAATTGCAGTGGTGAAATAACTTTGACCTCAGGTCAAACATCAACTATAACAAGAAATAAACTTTTGCCCAGCATAGAATTTTCATATTGCTGAAAGAAATTTTTTTACATTTTTTTTGTCCATCATTTTGTTTCATATTTCTAAGAAACTAAGATACACAAAGAGTGAACATGTTGAAATAATTACCTAAGGGCTTTGCCGATGTGATTTACAGCCTGTTGTAAAATACTCTTTGCTGTGATACAACTTGGGGGTGCCACTTGTAAAATGTCCTCCACCAACTCAATAGCTTGTCCGTCAAGAATCATTTGAACCAAGAGTAGTTCAATCTGTAAACAACATAGCAACTACGATACAAAATTGCTTTTGCCTATAAAATTTTTTTAAAGGTATCAATGTTGAATTGAAAACATTGAAGTTGAATTAATCTATTCTCTTTTCATGATCAACAGGTGGTATTTTTGACAAGAGAGTGAAATATTGATTTTCATCTAATCAACCTCATGATGACAATATACAAGACATTCATGATACTAATTTCAATTTTTCAAAATACATTTGCGCTTTGTTCGATCTTTTAATTTTGGAGGGATGTGATTTTTTTTTTTTGAGTTAAGAACTCCAAATTTTGTTTATCGACGTAGAAAAAAAATTACGTATTCGATATATATATTTTCAAATTCTCAACTAGAAATCTATCTATGAAGCAAGGATTCAAATAGCAATTATTTTTTTAAGGGAGGGTGGGAACAGTCTCTAGAAATGTACAAATCTTTTTGGCCCCCCAGATCTCATACCTGTGTGATGAGTCCCTTTGATAGGTCATATCTTGTAGCATAGGTAGAGAAGACTGGATCCTCTGACAAGGCAAAAGACTGGATGGTGTCACAGGCCAAAGACTTCAAATGTTTATGCCGAGCCTGAAGTTGAATGGTACAATCCTCCCACTTCATAAGGCTGAAGAAGAAATATTTTAGAGGGAAGAGAAGAAATATTAGCAAGGAAATAGCCAACACAGTTTAAGGAGTCCACTTTTATCTTATGACATTATCATAATTTGTCTATGAGTAAAATTTCTACAATAAAAGGTATAACATAAATTTCTTGAATCTTGCACATAATTCTCATTTTTCTGAAGGTGCTGACGCTCCTTTCATATATGTTATATATATATATTTAATAAGTTTGTTATAGATGAGAATGAAAGCATATGTAAGCTCTCAATAGCATTTTTAAGGACCTTTCATATTACAATGTTGCCTCCGCTGCAAGATTTATTAATCTTTATATTACAAGAAAAGCCATTAAACTTACATTTTTACAATGGTTAATGGATGATCAAATGAACCCGACAATTGTATTCCTAGTTACTAGATATCTTACAAAAGTAATAAATTTGTCTGAAGGAAAGTCATTGTAACCCAGACACTTACCCTGTATCATTGAGCTTCTTCTTCTTTCCCCCACCTGACTGTGTAGATGATTTCAATGCTCTATTGATAATCTCAGTCCTGCATGGAATGTCAAGCTGGTTGAGGGAATGTGACAGAAATGAGTAGAATTGAATTGTGTCAATCTCACAACATTAATCACATCATAGTATAACTGTTTAATGTAATCACAAACTACAAAAACTTAACTCTCTCAGCACCAATGGCCGCACTGTGCGGCCAGAGCAGAATCTGTTCTACTGGCCAATGGCCGCACAGTGCGGTCAGTATTTAAAGGCAAAAACAATAATGTAATCCAATCCTACTTTCTACAGAAGTACTATAATTGAACCAATAGTATCATTTCTTTCATCAGAACATTCAATTGGCCCTAGGGGGGTATTTTAATTGAAATTTTGCGCCGAATTCAAATGTTGCTTTGTCTTAGCTTGTCATTCTCATGCTGCCTCGATTAGGTGTCAGCCATTTTGTGATGGAAATGCGAATATAGTCTCAGCGCTGAGTTATACTTTAGCATTCAAATAATGCAACATCCACTAAGCATGTTCAGAGTGTTTTACAAGGGGTCCCTAGCCAACAGCAAAACTTAACAAGTAGAATGAGACACATCATCTGTTAGGCGATTTAAAATTTTTCCTAAAGAGAAAACGCTGTTAACGACCAGGTCCTCATTTTACACCTGAGTATGGTGAGAGAATGTGAGTAAAGAGCCATTACCAAGGACTGAAATATGCACCACTCAGAGTGGGACTCGAACACTAGACCTTCCAATCCAAAGGCAAGTGTCATCCACTACAAAAAAACATATCATCTAACATAAAATCAAACGATATAAATGATGAATGGTAAATAATGCTAGCTACCCTCAATATGGAATATTGTCTTTCACAGCGTACTTTCAACCAGCTCTTAACATTGGACCATGTTATTCAATCACTGGTGAGTGACAGATAGCTGGGGAAAAATCTGGCATTATGCAAAATTGAACCAGATTTGTTTGATAATGAGTTGGGGTGCTCCTCAAATTCAGATTCTGGGAGACTAATATCAGTTTAAGCATTATCAGACTCCTCGCTAATTATATACCAATTACCAATAAGCCGAAGCTGTCTACTTGAGAACAGCACTCACCCTGCTTCTGGCTGTAGGAGTAAAGACCAAGCCATCCACCAAACGAATCAAGTCTTCTGGTAACAACTTATGGATAAATTCTCCCAGGGCCTCATAACGCTGGATCCAGCCCGTCTGGTGAAACAAAAGTCAATAAGGAAAAGACTAGTAAATCCTGAAGTTTTACATAATAATAATCAATGGCAATAAAAATCAATCAACATTTTAAGGACTGATCTGAGACTGAGATTATAACAACAACACTGCTTAATCATATTCTTGAACATGTGTAAGGCAGACACTCTCCATTTAAAACAAAAGTGTCCGCCTTAGAAAAGTCTACACAAATGGAATAAAATTGTGTGATAAGGGAATTCCATGTCCTCTAATTGGATTCTACCAACACTCGGCATTGCTGCAACTATGCAGTTGATAGCAGGTTAAAGCTTACCATTGGCCCAATACATTCCTTTAAAAATACAGCTAAAAGCTAATAAAATATGAAAGTTTTCCATCCCATTTGCAACATTTTGAATTTACAAATCAGAAATATCAATTTAATGTTATCATATAAAAAATCTTAATCTGATAAGAACCAAAAGGATTTGTATCTTTTCTAAATCAACTCTTCAGCAGGAAAACTTTGTAATAAAAGTCTTTCATAGACTGCTCTTATCTCCCAGAAAATCCTATTAAAATAGGAGGCAATCTGAAATCCAAGATTTATTTTGAAAGAGCATCAAATAAAATCTAGTTACGTTTGAAAAGAAACAATGTTATCCATCCAAATGTAAGACATCACAACTCACCGCAGACTCTGGCATTTTGTTCCCCTCATCTTCCATCCAAAACTTGTGGACAGCCCAAGCGCTGTACAAAGCACTGGCCTGGAGAAAGCCACCATTCTGTCAGATAAATAAAACACAGATAAAATTTAGAAAGTTTATTGCATCATTACTAGCTACACCAAAGCCAGACCTGCCAACCCTTCAAATTCCAAAAGTGGAATCAGAACGCCTGAAAATAGGAATTTCACCTCTTTCAACTCCCCCCCCCCCCCCCCCTTCTTTGTTCTTTTTATTCTTACCATTATCATCATTATTGTAAATCGGAATTTTAAAGACAATGGCAGAATAGTACAAAAGATAAGAGTGAAAATATGAATGATTCCACCAAAAGGGGAAGGGTTGGCAGGTATGCAAAGCCTTCATAACCACCACAGCGGTGACTATCACACTATCCGTGGAGAATGAGAATCAAAACAAGAAAAAAACTAAATCAGACGATAATTATAACATTTACCCATACCTTATCAGGTATCTGAGGTGCAATTTTGACAAGGGTGTGAATGTTGTTTATAGTAAGATGTGGTTGCAAGATGTCACAAGGGGACACGTCACTCTGCATGAGATGTTTATAGTCCAGCCCTGAAATGAAGGTACATTTGACACTATATTCTAAATAACTCACATAAGTCACATACATCCAAAGACAAGTTTTCAAAGACACCTCAGAAAGAGGATCTTTACACAAGTATTTAAAAACCCAAGCTTCTTTGGAGGGAAATCATTACATTATTCCTTCATCAGCGGAAAATCTATCTGTATAAATTGTTGTTCATGATTATTGATTTATAATGTATGCTTTGTCATTTTCTAATATAGGAGATGGATGAGCTGTGAAAAAGTTGCTAATAACTACTTTAAATACATATTTTAACATGAACTTCTTTGAATGAGTGATTTTAAATTTTAATATTTTTAACCAACAAGACCCCCCCCCCCCCCCAAAAAAAAATCTTCTTTTTTAAAATGATACAACTAACATCCGTTCAAATCAAATTTATTTTGTTTAGTATAACCATTTTGAAAAAAAAAATTAAAGACATACTAAATCTTTGGTACAGCTATTTAATATTTAATATCATTTTACATAGATTGTCTTTCTGAACAAAATAATATTTCACATGTACTTATTGCTTTTTTAACCAGCCTGGAAAAAACACATATTTAGTCTGAATGGGGTTTGACATTTCACATAAGTCATGAAAATGGTAGATGAGAAAAAAGTATAAGTCATATAACCTGAAATTTTAATTATAATTTGTAAAACCTGCGCTTAAAACAACAAAGTTTTTACAAAAGAAAATTGATTCTCAAAGTAAATTTATGCGATATCTTGAAGGGTGATGTTCACATTTTATATTAAAAAGATTAAGTTTATCAAATTTCTCTTGAGCTTAATGACCCTTTATAATAGCTCTAAAGGTTGAGTACCATATTTGTATTTGAATGAATTATGCTAAGTGTGTTCTAAACAATCTGTTAGCCAAAATATATAAAGAGCTACTATAGAAACATAAATTATGTGTAAATCATGTAGAGAATATGTTTTTTATATTTTTCATTAATATTCATATTTGGGATTATAGGGAAAATTAATGAATGGATAAAAAATAACACAAGGTTCTTATATTAGAAACATACTATTTCCAATATATCATAGAGAATACTGAAAGAAAACATTATAACGTCTAAGCCTAACATTAAGCTTCTCAGATCTGACTTTCAATAAAAATCTTTAATATTAGTTATTGGAATAAAAAGAAGATTATAATTATAAAGCAGACTAAAAAAAAAAAACAAATTCTTTCACGACATGAGGGGAATCAAGCATACCTGGACAGGCCGGTTTCAATTTCTTGATGAGTTTGAAATGTTCTCCC
>NC_088361.1:5410362-5547862 GCF_034508935.2 Berghia stephanieae | reverse complement strand
TGATGATGATGATGATGATGATGATGATGATTATAATAATAAGAAGATAAAGAAGAAGAAGAAGAAATCATTATCAAGAAGAGTTCCACCACCACCACCATAACCGCTATGTGGTCTTGTGGTATGACACTTGCTTTTGGATCGGAAGGTCCTGGGTTCGAGCCACAATCGGGCATAGTTGAGTCCTTGGAAAAGGCTCTTTACTCACATTCTCACTGTACTCAGGTGTAAAATCAGTACCTGGCCGTCATCAGTGTTGTCTCTGTACGAAAAAAATGTAATATCGCATAACAGGCGTCATGTCCCATCCTATATATTAAATGTTGCTGTTGTCCAGGGACCCCTTGTAAAGCACTTTGAGCACATTTAGTGGATATTGCGCATATATAAAAGCTTAATTTTTTTTTTTTAATTTCAATAACCACCACTTCTTTTTTTTATGTCTACCTTAACTTTCACGTTTACAGATCGAGAGAAAAAAAATCAACACTTTCTTTGTGTTTAAAAATATGATTAAATGACAACAATAAATGGCCTCCCTGCTTACCTGAGTCTCAAGCAAGCATCGTGCCTGTAGCACAGGTTTAATCATGCTGTTGGTGCAGTACGTCACAGCAAATGACAACAATTTGGCTCTAGATTAAGAAATTGAAATGTCACAGAGCAATTCTAAATTAAAAAGTCACTGAATATTTTATATATCATCACACACTACTTTAGATGACCACCACCTTATGAACATAAATATCAGAATGGTAATTATAAATTAGTCTATTTTTTACATCTATTTTTCTTAACAGAGAATGTTTGAAATCAAAGGAAGTTGGTGTAACTAATATTTAAAGAGCTTAGTGTGCACATATAATATTCTTCCAACCTGTGAAATATACAATTTTGTAAAAAGCCTTTACTATGATCAAAGTCAATTCAACCAAATTGTGTCCCGTAACTATTTCAGACACCATTTAAAAGAATCTCCAAGATGAGACAGGTATTTCCCCAAACAAACTCCAATCTGTTAAGAATGCTACAAAATGTAAATAACAGATGTGTACAACCAACAAGTTTTCACACAAATTAATACAATTTAAAAATCTAAAAAAGTTAAAGTAGTACAAATCGTGATGTCGATGGCAATAATGACGATAATGTGATAGTGGTGGATATAGAGACTGTGTAATTGATGATGACAACAATTATGATGAGTATATGGAAGTGGTTGTAGTGGTGATGGCAGTAATGATGATGGGTAGTGGTTGTAAGGAAGGTGGTGGTAGTGATGATGATGTGGTGGTTGTAGTAGTGGTGGGAGTGATAATGATGAAATGGTGGTAGTGGCTGTAGTAGAGGTGGTAGTGACGGTGATGATCTGATAATCATCATTAGCAGCAACAGCAGCAACATCATCATCATCATCATCATCACATCATCAACAGCAGTAGCAGTGGCAGCAACATCATCATCATCACCACCACCATCATCATCCATCTGAAATCTCACTTAGCATGAATATCTCTGAAGGCCTCCTGTTCAGCCAGCCTAACGCAGACACTCCAGGCAGGACTGTAGACGATGGAGATGAGACGGTCACAACACTGGTATGCAAACTCATAGTCCATGGCCTATTGCAAAGAGATTAAGAATTATAATAAGGGAAATGATTATCTTCCAATCAAAGATCTAAAATACTATTCATTCAAATTCATTTATACATATACAACGTATTCACCTGGGACCAACAGTCGAATTCCGTTAAATCTGATGTTATAGTGAATGCAGGATGCCATTAGTAAAGTTTCTTGATGATGAAATAAAAAATCAAACTTTCATATTTTAATTTAATCCTGGTTGCCCTGAATAAATAATTGGAAATATAGCTCACAGGCGTTTATTGCTTTCAGTTTAGTTCGCCAGGTAAATCTAGCCAGTCTAGTGATGAGTCATAGCTTTACACTGAGAGAGGGAGACAATTTTTTCGCCGTTCTGATCGATTTTTTCTGAATTTCAAACTAATGTAGTATTGCCGTTATTAAGTGTAGCAAAAATATTTTTATACTACCAAACAGTTTATTAACAGAGTTTTCATTGATTATATAATCATAATTATGATGGTGTTAAAAAGCAAGAGGGATAACCCATGAAATTGATACATAAATTTAAGTGAATTAAAATTTTTAAAAGAATATTTTAACATGTTCAACACTTAAGATTTTAAAACAAAAGTAATGAAAATGATGTTGAATATCTGTAGAATGTAGACATATAAATTTTATACCAGTAGATTGAGGCGTTTTTGAGATATCAGTTCACCTGTACGTAAAAGTAAGGATTTTGAGTAAGGTAAAATTGAAATCCAATCACAGCATTGTCTTAATAGACATTTCTAATAAACCAGAAACATAGTCAAATGTGATTCACTTATATTTATCCCAGAATCGACGAATTATAAGAATTCCATTAAAAATTGTTATATAAGGACATTCATTTAAAGGCAATCAAAACCACTAAGAAAATCTTAAAGAGTTCTTATAATTTTCATAACCTTATTTTTGAGATATCCATGCCCATTACTTTATTTCATGTACTTGACTTGCACCTCTTTTAATTTGTGTGCCATATAGACTGCATATAGCACATCACTGGTGAAAGATTAGGATTATATTCACCTCATGAAGTATTGTTTCTTGTTCAGAGTTTTCTCATTGAACCAAAGGTATCAATACGTGCATCGCATTTCTTTAAATTATGTATCAGTGAGATACATTTCTCGCAAATTGAAATATTTAAATCTGTCAGAATTTCACATTTATATTTATAATCAATTATTGATAACGTCTAGAGTCTTTTAATCCTCTCAGCACGGCTCTGTACTCTTTCACAACAAATTCGACATATTTCATTTGTACTGGTGTGATGACCGTCTTCAGTGTGTCTCTCCATAACCTGAACAGAACTTAAATAAGTAAATTTAAGAAATATCTAAAATTTCCACTTAAATTCAATGAAATCAAATTAAATAAATGTCTCTTATCATCACTATCTATTTTTATTATTGGGTTTCTAAAATAATATGAAATATTCTCCTCTTTGTTGGTAACAAAAATAATTATTGAGATTCCTTTCCACACCCTCTATTCTTAAATCCCTGAATCTACATAATAAAGTATATATCATATGAAAGATAATTTTATCTACTTTTCTCTGATCCCTCACACTTGATGGTAAAAAGTGTTGGCTTGATATTTTGAATTTTTAAATATTTCTTAAACTTATAATTTTAATATTTATTTCATAAAAAACTCTGATTAGTCAGAGCAAAACACAAACGTATCATTTAATGATGTAAATAAAAATAATTGCGTCTTATAGAGGAAAAATTGGCCTTTGTATCAATATATGTTTGAAAATTATGAAAAAGATGCTGCGTCCACAAGAGGCTGAGAAAATTGAGTA
The DNA here is from genome assembly GCF_034508935.2 of Berghia stephanieae. NCBI lineage: Eukaryota > Metazoa > Mollusca > Gastropoda > Nudibranchia > Aeolidiidae > Berghia > Berghia stephanieae. The sequence goes on along the minus strand of NC_088361.1, from coordinate 5,544,409 downwards.
TTTTGATGAGATTTCTACTACTCTCTGCCTGAGAGAAATTCAAAGTGATGAGATTTACCTGCAGACATAATTTATTGCCAACGCACCATGTCTTGACAGGTGTTATCACTGTGGTTGACGGTGGATTGTTTACATTACTTGACGATAGCCAGTGAGGGAAGAAGTAACTAAAGTGAAAGTTTGGGCCGTATTTAAACGGCTGTGAGCTGTGCTTAATGCGCTTAAATTATGGCACTAATGTATATTAAAAAATTAATGAATATGACAACTGACATACAAAGTAGACTTGACCCAATACACAAATAGAGTAATAAAAAGGGTATCAAGGCAATGAAAGCATGGTAGCCATACTTGGAGATGAATAGTTCAATAGAAGAATTTGGATGATTGCATACATTATGCCAATCTATTTTTCTGTCCCCTTTGTCATCTCAGCAATAATTAGGTCACTGTATATTATTTAGATTATGTCAGAAATGTTTAACAACTCAATTATGTTACAACCCATTCCGTTAAAATTATCAAGTTTTACTCAAGATTTTTAAAAATGGCTCCTTGTTTGTACAATAAACGTAGATAATGGATACGTCTCAGACTTACAGAGACAGCAGCTTCAGCAGCCATCTTGAAGACAAATCCTTCTCGTTCCTCCGGTGTGTCATACTGGATTCCAAGTCGTTGAGACAGCTGGAGCAACTGAAGATGAGCAAAACAAAATTGATACAATTGGTAAATTGTTTTCTGTATAATCAAAAATGAAGACAAAAAGACAGTAACAGCAGAAAAACTATAAGGTTTATAAGATAAATTTATGATTAAAAGAGGGAATAGATGAAGAAGAATGACTAGATATAAGCAATAAAATGTCCAAGAGGTGTTTAAAGAGTTGACTCAAAAGCAAATGAATTAACAAGTTATCAATCAATTATATATTCTAATTGACAATCATGTCAAACAAACCGAGCTTATACATGATCAGGAGATAGCAGCATGAAAATTTGGGAGAGGACATTGATGCAAGAGAGAAATCTGAAAAGTTGTGCACCACAATACGCAGTTTTAATTTCAGTCTGATTGCTAGATAGACACATTAACTTAAATCCATTATCTTTTTAAAGCTTTTGACATTTCATTTGAGCTTAAAAGAGCAGATTTGCCTCAAATTATTTTTTTTTTAACTTTTACCTTTTTTAAAAGTATTCACAATATCTTTAACATCACAAGGTAAAAGACTAACAAAAAGGCCAAGGCAAAACCTTACCCGTTGTGTTTGTTTGTAGCTGGTTGGTTTCATGACTACAGATGTTCTCACAAAATCACTTCGATTCTTACAAAGTCGAACTGAAAAAAAATAAATTAAAAGACATTAACGACCACAATACTATATAAACAACAAATAACAACAGCAAAAACAGCAACAACAACAATATCAACAACAAAGCCACATTTCTCATACAGAAACAATACAGAAGAGTACAAATAATTTATTAAAGCAGAAACAATTTATATTCAGTGATGTTGATGTTCGATCGCCTGCCGCTGCGCTGTGTGACTTGAGCAAGTCACCTCACTCAAGCTCAATTTGCGGCGCTGCACTGCGGTTGATGCCTGGGTTATTCCTAGAGACAGGATAAATGGGAAACTTAGGCAACATTCTACTGGTAGCTAAATGAAAATAATGAATAGAAAAAAGAACAAGAAATAGTTATTACCTTGAAGGGGAAGCACTGCAACTCCAAACTCATTGAGCAAGGGGAGAGCAGCAATTAGATCAAGTTCTTCTTGTATGGGTGGGGGCGTATCAATGATGAGGTGAAGGCAGGCTCTGAGAGAATTAAAAAGTCGAAAGAATAAGTAACTATATCAAAGGGTGAAAACTTTTGGGAGATCTAGGGAGGGAGAATTTTTTAAAACCAGGGTTGAAAAAGTGAGTTGGAGAAAAAAAAAAAGAGAGAGAGAGAGAGAGAGAGAGAGAGAGAGAGAAAGAGAAAGAGATAGAGAGGGAGACAGACAGACAGACAGACAGACAGACAGACAGACAGACAGACAGACAGGCAGGAAGGCAGAGAGAGAGAGAATTGGGAGAAAAAGGAAATATACTCAATTGGACAACATACTGATAGAAATCAGAAATAATGAATTATTCATACGTCTGTGACGATACTACATAGACAAATAATAATCACCAATATTTTCAAAGACAATAAACTGAAAAGAGATGCCACCCAAAATATGCCATGCAGAAATTCCAGGCACCACTTGGAGGAATTTCAAGGACAATAAAGGGATTTTTCTACTTATGGAATCCAATCTATTTAAGACATTACCAAATTAATCACAATGTCAAAAGCAACTCCAAACCACTTTTTTAAACATAATTCAACCCTGGATACAGAATAATGTCAAATAAAATATAAAAATGTCGAATCTATATGGATAAAAGTTCGGTGATTAGACTGGGAGAGATGGATGATGGTGTAGTAGCTGTAATAATAGTAATGATGGTGGTGAAGATGAGAATGTGGTAGTAGTTATGGTAGTGATGGTGAGGTGGTGGTCGAGGTCGTTGTATTGACAGTGGTGATGATGATGATCTGGTGGTTGTAGTTGTATCAGTGATGATGATGATCATGACGGCAATGACGACAATGATAATGATAATGAGGATAAAGAAAGGCAAAAATGGGAGACAAAAACAAAAAACTCCACCTTGCCAGATCCATACAAGGGTCATTCAAATCAGCAGATGAGTCAAAATATTCCCTGGCGGCAGACAGTGTCAAGTCAATAGCTTTGCTATAGGACACCTTGTCCATGCTAGAAGCCCTATGACTGCGACTGGGTTTGATCTCAGTACAACTCCTCTCAAGCATTTGGCCTGTAATGGTAAAGAGAAGCAAACGTTAAATCGGTTTGTCCTGATGGTTGGTAATAATGTCAATTAGAATGGCAATTTCTGTTTTGTTATTTTATTTTGTATTTTATTTCTAAGGGTTTTACAGCGTTTGTGACACATGTAGAACATATCAGAGCCAAAAGAGGAAGAAAATGGGAGAGTAAAGAAATTCTAGAAAAGCAATTAAAGCACCCAATATAAAGTAAGGCAAAGGGGAATTGGTTCAAATAGGGAACAGATGTAGAATCCAAGAGCACGCTATTACCGTACTTAATTTGAGATCACCTAAAAGTCTCATCTTCACACAAGCACAGGTACCCACTAAAAGGAACACACTTAAATGTTTACTAATCATTATATATGTAAAACAAAAAATAATACTGTGTATAACAGATCCTTTACAAGACCAAAAAAATCATCTCCCAAAACTCTAACTATACATTTGACTGTTTCCCTCCCATTCAGGGTATCCGGCCAGGGTCAGGACAAAGCCAAGTAATCCTATTCCAAGACAAAAAGCAAATCGGAAAACAGATATAGGGGGATAGGAGATACAGCAAGTAACCTCCTGCCCACTATGGGAGGTCAGAAACCCCACCCAGGAATGCCAATGTTTTCACCAAAAGCTACAGGAGCTGAATGAGCCAGTAAACTGGAGAGAAAAATAAAGTGAGTGAATGTGACTCATATAAAAGGGGACAACACAAAACAATCAAAGAAGCATTGTTACCTCTCTGTCCCCCGAGGAAGGTTAAAGGTCGAAACGTTGCTTGTTTTATGCTGTCCCCTTTTATAAGAGTCACATTCATTCACTTTGTTTTTCTCTCCATGAAGTTTTTACAAGGCAATCTGCTACTGTGTTTTTCAATTATGTTACAAATAACAAAACAGACAAATATATAAATATATGAGTAACAGTAAGAGTGGATTCAAGATGGGTTAACATTAAGGTCAGATGATTTTCTTATAAGTCCAATATTTTCTATAGTACCTGAACCTGTACGAAACACATAACATTGGTATCAATAGAACGGGAGTCTTTTGTAGGTGCTCATAATAGTCACTTTACATTAATAACAAAAACCTACCTGCCAACCGAATAGTATCTTGTTTTCCAGAGCACAGTAAACTTTCGACGAAGATCTGAAATATATGCAAGTAGAAATTGATTATTCAATAACTACGATTTATTCTATCTTACAATTGAAATTTAAAAATTAAGTGAAATATTTTCAACATAAATGAATAAATACCTCAAGGTAAAAAGATATAAAAACAAATTTAACAGAACTTGTATAATTTAAATGCTGGAAAAGGCACAACTGAGTTATAAAAATACCAAAGCACTGTACGGTCTTGGTTCATGAGCCAGCTCTTTACCTACCCATGAAAAGTATTGTGTGCATCTCTAAACTTAAGTAGGAAGACACAAGTCGTGACGATGTCAATGCTCTGCCACCAATACTAGCTTTCATAATACACATTGTTTTAAACTGTGCAAATTGGCTTTTAAACAAAAGCAGATTAAATCTTACACTTGTTGGCAAACTTTAAATAAGAGCATTACTCTTGTGATTGTTTACTTATTTTTTGTGGGTTTTTTTTTTTTTTGCAGTGATCGGCACTCGCTGGCCTTTATGAAACTCTCGAGATCCAGATCTATAATAAAACATGAACAAAACAGTGATTTAGCAAAGAACACCTAATTTGCACATCAATCCAATCACAATGACTGTGATTTTCAGGAATAGAAGGAAGGAAGACATAAAAATTAAGGAAACCATCTAACCTCATGGCAGGAACTCCAGGATATACACTTGTAGACTTTGGTCTGCAATTCCATTACATCATCATGTAATTTGTGCCACTCAAGCTCTGACAGTGGCAAAGATCTGGAATAGAATGTTTTCATAGAAACACCCAGCTTTAGTATTCAACTTCATTAAACCTTTTTCACAGGAGTATTTTTTACCTTTAAAAAGTGTTTTTAAAATTGTGTGCAAATGTCTCTCTTGTGATAGTTTGACCTCGTTGAATATAACAAGGCATGAGAAAATGAGATTAACCCTTTAACCGCGGAATTTTTTCACTAAAAAATTGTGTATTTATTTTCATGTCCGAAAAGGGCATGGGGGTACACTTAATATAATGACATTGTGAGAACTGTGTTGGATAAGAAGACCCAAATGTTTGGTACCAAAATAAAGATCACTCTCAATGACTAAGTAAATGGAAAAATTGTGGAATAAAAAGTCTAACCTGCTAAAATTTACGAAACTATAAAGAAAATGCAAACAACGCAGTCTACGTTACTCCGCACAGCGCGAAGAGACCGATCAACGCATGACGCGTTGCTCAGCAGCTATAGAGTTTAAGAACAGCTTGAGTCAAAAATACTAAATGACGAAGGAAACGGAATGTTGTTTATTCAATACTATTTATATTATATTAAATAAAATACTAAATGACGAAGGAAACGGAATGTTGTTTATTCAATACTATTTATATTATATTAAATAAAATACTAAATGACGAAGGAAACGGAATGTTGTTTATTCAATACTATTTATATTATATTAAATAAAATACTAAATGACGAAGGAAACGAATGTTGTTTATTCAATACTATTATATAATAAATAAAATACTAAATGACGAGAAGAATGTTGTTTATTCAATACTATTTATATTATATTAAATAAAATACTAAATGACGAAGGAAACGGAATGTTGTTTATTCAATACTATTTATATTATATTAAATAAAATACTAAATGACGAAGGAAACGGAATGTTGTTTATTCAATACTATTTATATTATATTAAATAAAATACTAAATGACGAAGGAAACGGAATGTTGTTTATTCAATACTATTTATATTATATTAAATAAAATACTAAATGACGAAGGAAACGGAATGTTGTTTATTCAATACTATTTATATTATATTAAATAAAATACTAAATGACGAAGGAAACGGAATGTTGTTTATTCAATACTATTTATATTATATTAAATAAAATACTAAATGACGAAGGAAACGGAATGTTGTTTATTCAATACTATTTATATTATATTAAATAAAATACTAAATGACGAAGGAAACGGAATGTTGTTTATTCAATACTATTTATATTATATTAAATAAAATACTAAATGACGAAGGAAACGGAATGTTGTTTATTCAATACTATTTATATCTTTTTAAAAATTAATAATATCAAGTCACATATCAAATTAAAGGTGAAGCTTAGATTTATTTTTCCATTCTTCTCCTAATATAAGATTACTGATATGGAGTTGAATAGCTTTGTACCAGACAGCTAAGCCATTGCATATCAATGAATGGGAAGTTACATAAGTATGAAAGAACTTGTGTGATTTATTTATAAAATGTTGTTCTCCATAAGCGTTTGATGTTAATGTGAATTAGGATTGCATTTGGTGGAGCTGATAGCCAAGATAATACCATCTATTTTTATGATTTTATTTATTCAATTTGTCATCATATAGATGCATTTTAAAAACTCTAGAACAAACCTTGATAGATTTATGAAAGTTTAAAATTCTCTAATTTGACCATTGTGTTGATTCTCGACCACCATTTTGATTTGTAAAGTATTGAAAGGTAGTGCAAAGCAGTCCTAGGTTTGTTTTTTTTTTTCTATTATTAGGGTTAGCTCAAGGTAGGAGGATTTTTTTTTCTATTGAATGAAATAACACTAGATTTGGACTTATTTAAAACGAAGAGGCAAACCTTTTTGTGGCCATCCTGGTCAGTTTTATCATCAAACTCCTGCTGGCATCTGGATCAATCTGAAAAGTGGAACATCAACACGTCTTATCTATACATTACAAAACATTACAGAAAATATTATTTTCTCAAATGAACCCCAAATCTTTAATACTTACATTTTCTGTAACGTTTTGTGTCATCCGAGTTTGCTTGTTACATTTTGCAATATCATGTAATTAATTAATTTTTTTTTAAATAATTAACTCCCAAGGTGGTTTTATCACTGTTATCCTCTTGAAGTAAAATTAACTATATAAGATGTAAAACTAAGCCATTCTATAATTTTGGCTCTATAGCTGTTGTTTTTCAACTCCCATCCAGAGAGTGATTAAATTCATGTTTCTAAGGTGAGTGATGCTCTCTCGGGAAATAAAATAATCAGAATAAGAAAGAAAAAGACACGCATAATAGAGAGACAGAGAGAAGAGAGACAAAAGAGAGAGAGAGAGAGAGAGAGAGAGAGAGAGAGAGAGAGAGAGAGAGAGAGAGAGAGAGAGAGAGAGAGAGAGAGGGGGGGGGGGGGTTCCGTAACAAATATAATTATTTCTATTTTTCACAAAACCTTGACCAAATATATCTATATTAAGCACAAGTCCCACAAACAATTACGAAAAAAGAACAACTACAAACAAAATAGTTTGAGGTAAGCTTTGAAAGATAAGATAAATAAAAATGACAAACCTCAGAGACTTTGATGGATGCAATAGTCTGGGGCATGCCATTACGAGAGAAGATCTTTGCAGCACTAAGAATGGTTAAAATAAAAATAAAATAAATATAACATTGTTTCATGATAGGCAATACTATCCATCTAATATGATTATTTATTCATATTGCAATAAGAAAGGGTTCCTGGTAAAAATGACCAGGACTTAAAAGTCAAAATTAAATGATGAAGGCTGATAGTCAGGCATGTTTTCGTCTTGTTTCCAAATGGTTCAGTTATATGGCATGTAGTTCTTGACTAATGTCTGCCTTCCTTTTTGTTCATAAACCGATGAAACTTTTCCAGTCTGTTTATTCGTTCAATGGTGAATGAGTCCCACATGACTTGCATACTCTGTGATAAGATGAACAAGTACTTTGCCAGAAAATTGAGCCAACTTGTTAGTGGTCGTAAGATTTAACGTGATGTTGTTGTTGTTGTTGTTGTATAACATCAAGATCAAATTTTGGTTATCCACCCAATCACAGACTATGGTCAATGTTTTTTTTTGACTTTTCCTACAAGACATGGTACTGATATGGCCCTGCCATTACACCACATCTTACCATTATTCATCAAGGAAACCCACCCTATGAATTCAAATGGTTCGTAATTACATATCCTATTATATGTGGCCACTAATAAGCACAAGTAAAAAGGTACTATAAAACTCAGTTGTCACATGAAATGAAAATAACGAAATATGATGTACCTGATATGATTCTCCAGGTGATCAGTCTGCTTGTGTAATTTGAGGGATTCACTTGACTCTTCCTTGGGACTGAAAAGTATGATTGGTCAAAGATCGAATAAACGATAGATTTTTAAGTCTATAATTTTAAAATCAAATTTCAAAGAACAGCAAATGATTTTTTAAACATTAATCAAAACTAGTCTACATTGAAAATAATACGAAAAGAAGATGCTCTTCATTATTAAATTTCTCAAATTAATTCAAACTCAAACAAAACATAAAATTACATTTTTGCTTTTTTAAACCTTTATATATAAATGCTGTAATGTTCCCTGGTTCACAAAATTTGATTTACCCTTGTAGATAAATGTTTCTAAAGGGACTAATACAAAAAGATGATGAAAGGCCATCTAAATGTACCAAAATAAAAGTGAGTGTTAACCAAACATTAAACTCTTAAAGACAAAAAAAAGTATCAGCACCATCTAAGCCAATTGCTATACTCACGTTTTCTTCCTGATAGGTAGACATTCAACAATCTTTACAGCAAAATCCAACTGGTCATCTCTGAAATCAAACGTCATGGCAGGTCTAAAATGGGTATTTTTCAATACTGAAGTTGGGGACTTTTGACGAAAATTAAGACAATTGGGACTTGAAAAATTTGGATTTGTTGGAAATAACTCATCCCAAGTAAACAATGGTCGAACAGCTACATATAAATATCTAAATCCATAAATTCGCATCTAGAATTACAAATGGATCAGTTTTGATAAGTGTTAATCTGAGATATTTACATCTGGGCCAAAACTAATTGGCAATGGCTAAAACTTCATCAAATGCACAGGCCTTCATCTCTTATAAAATATCTAAAATATCTATACCTATCCACATACATCATGCCTTGTTAGAAGAACAAAATTTTGATATCTATCATTAGCTTGAATCACTTATGTAACCTTAAAATATGGCAGATTCACATAACTTTGATGAAGGTCGATCTTTAAAGAAATAAATTAATAACAATCTAATAGAAATAATACCCATAATGAAAAATAAATAAAAATTGAATTCGGGTGATATCTTGGATTTTAGATTGTACCTGTTCCTCTTTGGTCAAATCTATTTAAGTTTTACCTCTCACAAATGTAAATGGCATCAAGTGCCAGAGACATGAGTTCTTCCTGTGTCCTTATAACCCGGTGAGTTGCCTGAGGGATGACAAAATTGGAAGTATAAGCAAGATAGTTTATATTTTAGTTTATTCATCTATGAATGAGTGATATAGATCAAAATAAATGGCTGACAACGAACAGAACAACATTGTAATTACAAAATTGTAATTAAAAACTAAAATGCCATTTGAAGTAATTTACAATCCTGTTAAAGATAATTATTTATTTTTCTGATACCCTTTTCATGCATGATTTGCTTTACTTTATAATTGCCAATTACATAACTTTTCATTCAATCTAATTTTGAGAATTGCGAAAGATCCTATTAGCCTTTATATGACACAATGAAAACTTACATTCATTTTAGAGCTTTCAAAAATCTTGAGGACTAATGTCAAGTCATTTCTGGCTTTGGTGAGAATGTAGTCCCGCAGTAAGCGATCATATGACCCAGCTTCTTTCTGCTCACACTGCTGTAAGAATGGAACCATCCACTGATGGAGGTGCTTGACATACATCTCCTCTGAAGACTAAATGAGAAAATCAACATTCAGATTTTTTTTAAAAACATTTTTTTAAGATTTGCGATTCTAGGAATACACTCACACTGTGTTGTACCACTAACTGCAAAACAATCTGCATTTCTTTAATAACAATTTTTCTCATTTTTATTTTCATTAAAAAAGCATTCCATACCTTTGACATGATAAGCTCCAGTCTATCATAGTCTGCCATGTCCTGCAGTTGTTGAAAGCTGAGGGAATTATCTACACCACAGTCATAGACCAACATCTCCATGGTCAACAAGTTTTCCAGCAACACTGACAGGTTCTTTAGAGGAGAAGACAAAGGGGAAAACACTTAGAAGACTGAACATTTTCTTAGAGGAGACATGGGAATACAGAAAATGTCTTTTTCTTCTTCAGTAAGTAACTTCAAGTAATGATTTAACATCCATTCCAACAAATGAAAAAAACTAAATTGCAACTCCATCTGTCAAACGCTGGGAAATATTGCATCAGGTCTGATTGCTAACAAAGAGAAAAAAATACAGTTTTCAGTGGTGGGTAGAAAGAATATATATAAATGGAACACATTTGGCAAACAAATAATATTGTCTGTGACATCAGATGGAGGAATATAAAAAGCTTAGTATCCTGAATGAGTTGTATTTCTATTTGACTTTAATGGTTAATGATATTGGCCACTTTTACTTTACTTACTTGCTGCCCATTATGCCTGTTGGCATGCAGGGCGGCAACAAGGTACTGCCATTTTCCTCTGTCTATAGCCCTCATCTTCAGGAAGCTCCATGCCCGCCCCCCCCCCCCCCTTTTCTCATCTCCTCAAGGTCACCCGGGACTTCCCCCTTTTTCTCTTTCCTTGGCAGCTTTTCTGATGTTTCCTTCCTCCTTTCTCATAACATGTCCTATCCATCCCCACCTTCTTCTCATGATGATGTCCTTCATGTCTTCCATTCCACAATGATCTATCAATCTTTCATTTTTAATTCTATTCGGCCAGTAAATGTTCATGATCATCCTGAGGCACTTTGTATGAAATGCTGACAGCTTGTTCATGTCTCTATCTGTCATTCTCCAGCATTCAGATCCATACAGACGTGTTGAAATATTACAACTCTGGTAAATTTTAAGTTTGGTTTTCGGACTTTAGCCTTTTGTTCTCCAAACATTGTTCAGTTATTTAAATGTGCTCCTTGCTTTATTAATGTACCTATAAATGTCTCTCTCAACTCTACCGGTGCTTGTTATAAGGCTGCCTAAATATATGAATTCTTCAGTTTTTTTGTAATTCTTGTTTATTAATTAAAATTGGGGTGGGGTGTTGAATTTTTCGTGTCATTAATTCTGACTTTTCAGAATTGATTTTCACCCCTATTTGCTGTCCAAAAGTGTTGAACCTAGAAGATTTCTTTTGCATGTGTTGGTGTTTGTGTGCCCAAAGTGCTATGCCATTTGTAAAGTTCAGATTTTCAAGCAAAGGACAAAATGTCCATCGAGTCTCTCTGCTGTGGCCTCTCTCATTACCCAGTTTATGGCAATAGTAAAAATGCTGACACCATACATCCAACACCAGATATAATTTCGAATTTTTCATACCCATCTCCAACTTTACAGGTAAAGTTATTATAAAAACTCTTAATGAGCTCAACTAGGTGTCGTGGTATTCCATTATGACTTAAAATCTTCCAGATGCTCTCTCGATGTAGACTGCCAAATGCTTTCTCAAAGTCAATGAAATTAATATATAGTTGCCTTTGCCATTCATTACATTGCTCTATGGTGCTTCTTAAAGTGAAGATTTGGTAAGAACAACTTCTCCCTTTCCTAAATCCTGCCTATTCTTTTTTTATATGTTTGTCTATAACATACGATACCCTTAATATAATTATTTTTGCAAGGATATTGCTGGGAATAGACAGTGGTGTGATTCCCCTCCAGTTATTGCAATCACGTAGATTTCCTTCTTTTGGGTAATTTTAACTATTACTCTTATATTCCATTCTTCAAGAGTTTTTCATTCTTGCGATACTTTGGTGAAGAGCGGTTGCAGAATTTTGGCGGTATAAACTAGATCAGTTTTGAAGAGTTCAGCCTTCAAGTTGACTATACCTGGATCTTTTCCATTTTTAAGCACTTTATAGCATATATTATCGCCTGACTTGGTTGGTTTTATGCTTATATCCAGATCTGTTTCAGCCTCCTTGATGTCCGGGTCCTTATAGGGGGTTTCCTCTTTACAATTTCTTTATTGGTCCCTTCTAGCCATAGATTTTTTAATATTCTTATCATCATCATCATCATCATCATCATCATCATCATCATCATCATCATCATCATCATCATCATCACCATAGTAAACAAAGCTCAAATATTGCTGTAAACAATGTCAAGTCACTTGTCTACTAAAAGGCATTTCATTTGTGTTTCTGCAAGATTTTTACTTTGTTGTTATCAATATTATGAACACACTTTGTTGAAAAAGTATTTGTCAACAAAAATATTATAAAATCTAAAATGCAGTGTCAGCAGCGCAAAATATGCCCTTGCACACCTATAACTTATATTCTGTTTGAATTGTTCCAAGGTCTGTAAGATATCCATTAAGTGTTCTTTGTTTTAGGATCATTTGAGCTTAGCTCCTTTAGTGTGCAGATCATCATCATCATCATCATCATCGTCGTCGTCTTCATCATTATTATCATCATCACCATCCACATCATCACCTCATTATCATCATCATTTTTGTTATTATTATTATAATCATTGTTATTGTTATTATTATTATTATTATTATTATTATTACTATTATTATTATTATTATTATTATTATTATTATTATTATTATTATTATTATTATTATTATTATTATTATTATTATTATTATTATTATTATTATTATTATTATTATTATTATTATTATTATTACTATTAATATCATTATCAATATCATCATTTTTACTACCATTACCAACACTCACATCAACTCCCTTTTCCATGGCCTCCCTGACAAGCTGTATAGCATACTCCAACAGGCGAGATTTAGACTCAATCTCACAAGCCCTCTCGGAATACCATTCCTCTACCAGACTTGCTGTCAGATTGGGTGTCCTTATGACAGATATAAGGATACAAATTTTAATATATTACCCACAACACATGCTCAAAAGCATTTTACAAGGGATCCTAAACCAACAGCAACACTTAACATATAGGATGAGAGATGACACTTTTGAGGCACTACACAATTATTTCTTCGACAAAGACAATGCTGTTATCGGTCAAGTAATTATTTTACACGTGAGTGTGGTGAGAGAATTTAAGTTAAGAGCCTTATCCAAGGGCTCAAGATTGCGCTGCCCAGAATAGCACTCAAACCACAGACAGCCAAGTGTCATACCGCAAGATGAAAAAGGAAAACAAAGTTAATAGTGTTTGAAAATTTTTATCATTCAGGATCTAAGAAAAGGAATATGATTAACAACAAAAAAGGACAATCAAGATATCAGTCAGCACTTGCAACGCAGCTGCCTAAGAAAAAAATAAGACAAGAGAGAAATAATTTACAAAGTAGATCCCAGTAACAATCTTTACAGTCCTACACAGATGTTTGTACTGGGCCCTCTCCACGAGTCTGATGGTTTCTAATACAAATGCCATTCAGAAAAATGATATACATGAAAAAAAAATATCATCTCACATATTTTTTAAAATGTATCATGGACACACAAACATACACACATACTCTCACACAAATATCCATATTCAACTGCTTCCCTCAAGAAAAAAGACTCTGTTTGAACAAAACCTTGTTGCCTCATTCCAGGGAAAGGACAGAAGGATGTGAGAAAAGAAATAGAAAAGGATCCAACCAATAGTGATATAAAAGACCTTAGCAGTAGATCCCACTATGTGCCTACTAATAATGATAAAAGCAGTAAAATGGGTAATGGAAAGGGGGCAAAATGTTTCTTACACATGATATCTAATACTTCTTATCCCTGTTCAAGGATAGACAATCAATTTATTTCAAGTGGATATGATAACATTTTCCAACAAACTGAATTTTCCCATTTATTTCTATCTGATATGAGAAAGTGATCAATTTGGTATTCATTAATTTATTTATTTTTCTCCACAGCAATCAAATTAATCTACAATCACATAACCCTATAGAAAAATAATGTTGCTTCTTCCCTTCCTATAATAAGATAAGGATACTATAAACATCTTATTAAAAACTAGTTATTTACCTGTATTTTGTACTGAAGTTCTCATAGAGCATCTTGGATTCGTCTTCAGTGTCCAAATCAATTACTTTTCTGAAGAAAATATTGAATACATCTTAATCAGCAAGAGAAATGCAACATAATAAAATTAATGTTGTTTTTTTTTTGTTTATGAAAAAAATAATATATCTACCAAAAAATATGAATTTCTTTGTAACAAAAATGAAACATTATGTAATTTTTTTTCCAAACGGAATACTAAATTATTATGTGAAAACAGGAAAATGTAAAAATGAAATACAGTCAAGAAAAAAAGACCTCAAATTCCTCCTCTTCAAGAAAATATTGAATTTCGTAGAGGATATGACCACCCTTGGCCTCTGTTGTTTTGTTTCTTATGGAATGGATGAAAAGTTCATCTGTAGAAGAATGTTGTTCCATTCACTTAGAGTTTTTAACTCAACACAACTTCCAACCCAGTTCAATAGGTGCTTGATTGGTAAAAGTTAGGAACTTATGGCAAATGTCGTCAATGTCTGTTGACATATTGTAAGACACCATCTCAAAGAGCAAGAATCGAAGTGCTGAAAATCCTGTGCCTGTTAATCACAGACACCAAAATAAACAGGAACTAGTTAAAGGAGATAACAGAAGTAAATCAAAGCCGCAATCCATCAGTGTGCCCAGCATAAAGCCATCAATACAGTCATCGACACACTACCTCTACCAAAAGAGAGACAGAGAGCCAGTCAGTAATTTTTAACTTTTATAAATATACAATCGCACAGATGATTTACTCGAGAGAAAAAAAAGTACATATATTATCGCAACTAGCCAAGGCCTAGACAAAAACAAAGTCTCATTCTGGGAAAAGAACAGAAGGATCTAAAAATGACTACAATTATCTGGGGATTGAAGGGAAGCTAACAAAAGCATGACCATCTTCCTCACAACACCTTTCCTCACAGAATTATGCGCCAGATTGTGACGTGAACTGTTTGACAGTATTTGCAGATTCTGAGAGAAAAAGAAAAATCACAAAATAGAAAGCAAAGATTTCTTACCGACAATGTGGCATCTCCACCCAGTCCTGGTCCCTCCACATGTCTGTGGTCAGGGGTTCCACACCGTCTTGGCTGGAGAATGAATGATATAAAGATATGTGAAGCTTCATTAAATAATATTAAACAAATGATAATTAACATTCCAGGTATTCCCATTATCAAAACGAATGGTTTTACATATTCTTTTTCCAAAAAATCCATCATTCATCACAGTGGTTTACCAGTGGATCACTTAGTTGAGATGCTAGGTCAAGAGGTCACTACTCTCCACCTCTTTTCCTGCGCTCTGGTATGGCACGTGCCTGCAGTCAGTGAAGCGAGTAGTGTAATTGGTCTGATAAATAATGGCATAGCCAAGTGACAACTATCTTAAATGTAAACCTATTTCACTCATGTTATAGATTGAAATCCCCCTCACACGGTGGACTAAATATCATAGATATCATCAGTATAATTCTTTCTCAGGAGGACAGCAAAGTAGACTCACATTTTCACTACATTTATCATTTAAATCAAATGTTTCTGGAATCCCTACAACAACAATCAGACGTCGCAGTTTATTATTATTCACAATAGTACATAGTACAAACCGTCTACTTTCTGTTGCACTAATGCTAATTCAGTTCAACAAATATGTAACAAGTGTAGGGGTAGGGTATCAAATTTCACTGGGAATATCTAGCAGTCTATGAGATGTCTAGGCTATCGTGGGTGATGAATTTGGACCAGTTACACAATGTAAACAATGTCGTAATCATTTCCTGGACTCCCCACTGACCATGGAACACTTTACTACACCAATTCTACAGTTTTATCATTAAAAGTTCCCACGAATATGGTAAAGGAGTGAAGAAGTCATACTTATTGTAGTACAGGAATGTATATATATATATATATATATATATATATAAATATATATAATATATAAATATATATATATATATAAATATATATATATATATAAATATATATATATATATATATATATATATATATATATATATATATATATATATATATATATATATATATATATTTGAATTTTTTATTGTCCGCACAACAACAAAAATATTTTAAAATAGTAGGGATTTTAAATTGCTTATAAAACCTATCAGAATAATCACAATAAAACGAAAAAAGAACCAACATAGCAAGTGAATGTAGTACTGTCTGTTCCATAAGTTAATATTATTGTAATGTAAGTGGTCATCTTGATATGGTGTTATATTACATCACGAAAATGCAATACTTTGTGTCTTAACCCTAAAAAAGGGGAATCCCCGTCCAGGTAGCCAATTTTACAGCATGCAGCTGCTGTTGTCAGTCACTTGCTGGGCTCCAGCAGTATAACTAAGTGATCCGATTTTATGAAGAAATAAACAGCAGTGTCATAGGGGAAAAAATTAACAAAGGCACAAGGTATTGCAATGTTTACGTCATCAACAAAAAGATACAAAGATGATAGAGCTTGGTGGCGGAGAATGAAAAAAAACTAGCCAAAAACTTGTTTGAAGAGTCCTTAATTGCAAGAAGGGTCACAAACTCACATATGACTATGTGCCAGAATCTTATATACAGGATTGAACATGATCCAATGTTCATAAATAAAATAACAAACTGGTTCTGACAAAGGCCCATATAAGTAATGAGTTGGTGCAGCTCTCCTGATTTAAATTGGGAATCAATCAGACTGTATCCAAAAAAATCTATGCTGTAATTTATTGTTGTTGTTGTTGATGATGATGTTATGTTGTGTTGTTTTAATATTAGTTTCAACCTTCAAAAAATCAAAATGATAAAAAGAAATTAAATGAAAATATTACACCATGAAGAAAAGAATAAAATTCTTCTCTGTATATTCTAGATGATATATCATAACCCTTTACATTTCAAACATAATTACAAGATGAGAAATTTTTTTAAACTGATTTTTGTAAGAAACATTATCTCTCTCTGATATAACTCCTAGCATTTTTTAAAATCTTTTGATTCAATTATCGCCAAATTAGCAAAACTCTTTTCTAAGCATATAATCCATGAAACCCGTCTGTCTGATAAACCCTTACACAGCGAGAATGAAAATATGTTAATTACAATTAATCTAAGCATTTTCTCTTCGCAATACCCTTCCTTTCAAATAACCATACCTATACCTATACATACAGTTTTAATGAGTATATCTGGATACAATTTTTTATTGAGTTACTCACCCTATTTCAGGTAAAAGTGATTTGTATTCAGATGGGTCGGCAGACTCTGGAAAATTAGATAGAAGGGCCAATCTGAAAAGGTAGAAAATATTTGCATTGATTCCTCAAGTTTCATCCGACCACAAATATTATAACACTAATGGTGTTGACAAGCTGAAAACAATGCATAAATAAATGAATAATTATTATTAAGTAAATATTAATATTTTTTTTAAATAATCGTGATTAAACTAACAAAAAGGAAAACTTGATATCAACCACTAAAACAGAGAAAGCCAAAAATGCCCCCCCCCCCCCCCCCCCCCCCCCCCCACCCTTTCCCCCCTTTCTCGCAAGTTAACGACCAATAACTCACCGCTCACTCCTTCCCTCCATCCTAATCTACCTCCCTTCCTCCCTACCTACTCATCCACCTATCCCCCTACATACCTACCAACCTAACCATCATCTAACAATTTATCTATCATATATGATGTCCTCATACACAACGATAAAAAAAGAGCCATATTATAATGGTTTCCTATAATACCTGTGAGGTGTTAGGTCATGACTGTGGAAGGTCATCAGAGTCTCTAAGGCCTTCCAGTCATTGTCCTGAAATATGGAAAAGAAAATTACGTCAATAATGTACGTGGGTTGGTCATTATTTGATGACTTTGTTGTCAATTCAAAGGGTAAAAGTCATTTGGTAAATTTAATGAAAAATTTGAAAATGTGTGAAAGATAAAGTGCCAGACAAAGCATACAAGAAAAAGAAATGAAAAAAAATCACCCTAACAATCAATTTTCCCTTATTACCTCCTAATTAAATGCTACCAAAGTTGGAATAACTTGCTGCTTATATTCTTTTCTTTCTATTTTCAAAATTGAACATGAAAATAATTGAAGATAAAGACATATAATTAATTTTCTCCTCGCCCTCTCCTTCCTCTCCAACTCATAGTGAAAGTCTGTGGTGCACTCATAAAGGTCTTAATTTTGCTTAATAGCTTATCACCACTTGTTCAACATGGTAGGGGGGGGGGAGGGGGGGGGGAGAGAGTATAAATATAAATTTAGAAGAAATATTCCTAGTGTTTTGTTTAGTTGACTTGACTTCGTAAATTGATCTTATAGCATATCTGTGTAGTCTTTGTGTTTACTCCATATATATGCTTAATACACACCTTTTTCGATTTCAATAAAGTTTTATGCAACGTTTTTATCTCGTCCTGACACACAATTGATATGATAATTGTCCTAATTTTATCTTCACGTGAATATCCGTATTAACACTAATTTAGTCATATGTAGCATATCTTGTTGCATTCTTTTATATTTTATTACATTTTTTCTCTATTTAATATTTATGGTATGATACCATAATGAGCAACTGTGGTCTGGTAACAGTACTTATATTTAATAAATTTCTTTTTTTTTTAATGAACCTTAGAATGAGCCGCCATGGTTTGTTTAACATCCCGAATACTAAATAGACATTTAAGAAAAGTTATCAACACACGACCAACCTTTGCCCTTTATGTCATCCCACTTCCAAAAAAAAAAAAAAGAAAAATGATCTCATACTTGCTATTTGAATGTAATTCTGAAGACCCCCCAAATTACTTTCCTTCCGCTACAAAATCCAAGCAACTCCTCTAAAGGAGACTATCAAATACAAAGACATCCAATGTTTACTTTTATGTAAAACATCAAGAATCTAGAGTTCAGCTGTTCAGTGGTTCGGATAATTAAGTACAAACCTGTGCATATTCAGCAGCAATTTGGTAAATACTTCTAGACCTGAAGGATGTATAAAAGTTCACATTAAATCTCTCAGAAGCAGCACTTTCTCCACCAAGTATACACTGAAATTAAAAAAGAAAATTCATAACGAATAAAGTAAATATTAAACTCAAGATTGAGATTGTTTTTCAATTAACCGTAAATAAAAATGCCTCTATATTATTGTAGTTTCAAGATTAACAGCCAATTAAGTTGCTTACAATCAATTCCATTTCATCCTATTTGGTAGACTTCACAAACTGACCGAGCATCTATGGAGAAATGAACAATAAATTATTGTGTGCTCACAAGATGGGCATTCAGCTGTTCATATGTATATTCTAAAAACTGCATGGCACAATTTTACACCAATACCTTGGAGGAAACTTTTGTGTTAGGGGAATGCATTTGTCACCAGTTCTGTCCCTTAGTTGTGTCCAACACAATGAAGTTTGACATAAACAACATTTCTCAAGGCTTGGTGGTTTCTACCAGTGAACAAAAATCACAAAACATACCAACTAATGCGCATGCTTGGATGAGTGTCCTGTGTATTCCAGACTTTGTAATTGTTATTTTGCATTCACTCAATACTTACAACAATTCACTCATTAATACAATGGCTTCTTCAGATACCTCATATATGATTTTTGGTTCCATTTATGAAAGCCTTAAGCAGAATCGGTTTCATTGGAATACTTACTTGGAATATTGCTGCTCCAATTAAGAAGCTTTGACTGTATTTACAATGTATATAATTGTATAATTCATTTAGTTTTATCTAAAATGATACGTATACAAGAGATATTTTCAATATGAGAAATTCTGACACTGTCACAGAAGGACATAATTATTGTGATACAGAGCCACAACCTAACACCATCCCACCGCACAAATGTTGCTTCTGTCTTCAAAACTGAAGCTGCAACAGTATGGATTGGATTGATCACAGCTTACATGATATAAGCAAAGCTATGCATGCCTACAAACAGGGTACCCACCAAATCTTTGAAATTTTTTTCAAGACCCCAAAATTTTTTTCAAGACCACAAAATTTTTTTCAAGACCCCATCGCGCGGCGGAAAATTATTCCGCCATGCATCAAGAATGATTTTTTTAAAAGCCATTTATCAATAATAAAATATCATTACTTCTTTATATTAGTGCACATGTACATTTACTAGTGTAGCCTTCAAAGAACAGATGATTATACTAGCTATTTATTAACCATTACATCTTACCCCTAGATTCCTTGCCATCATTTGATTCAATTTTGCTTTCTCTTCATGATTCATCAACCATGCCATAGTACTCCGCCACATTTCCAATAATAGAGAGGTCCAATCTTTCCATTGTTCACTTTACTATATTACACTATGTACAAGACTATTTACAAACTGTCCCTCTACAACAATTTCAAGGAGGCCTCCTTCTCCTCAATAGCTATTGACCAGGGTTGCCAGTTTGGCCTTATTAAGGCCAAAAAGTTAAAATTAAACTAGATCTTTTTTTTTCCCATACAACAAAATTTTTAAAAGATATTTTGTTTCCCAACCCATCACAAAATTCCCGACATTTCCCCAACTTCACGACCCATCACAAAATTCCCGACTTTTTCCAGATTTCACGACCCGGTGGGGACCCTGTACAAATGTAGCTTTGGCATACTTATATATAAATATCATACCTCATACGTTCTCAGTCTATCCAAATATTGCAAAAATTTAAGGCGTGCCCTACATAGTTCTTTCTGTTCCAGATTAAGGCTGAAAGAAAATTATGAAAATACATTATTTCAATTTTCCTCTTTTATTTAAAAAGTGTTTGGTCCATCAAAAAAAAAAAGGACATTGTAGTTTTATCCTAAATAAAGACAAACTGCAATGTATCTATTTGTAATCTGTTAAAATCGAAATTAAACGATAAAAAATATAATAATATAAATATATTAATAATAATAATAATAATAATAATAATAATAATAATAATAATAATAATAATAAT
Organism: Berghia stephanieae; assembly: GCF_034508935.2. Lineage (NCBI taxonomy): Eukaryota > Metazoa > Mollusca > Gastropoda > Nudibranchia > Aeolidiidae > Berghia > Berghia stephanieae. The sequence continues at coordinate 5,523,348 of NC_088361.1, read as the reverse complement.
AATAATAATAATAATAATAATAATAAATATTTAATATACAATAATAATAATAATAATAATAATAATAATAATAATAATAATAATAATAAAATATAATACATTTCACTCTGCTTAATCCCAAATGCTCAGGAATATGGCCAAATTATCATCATCATCAGCATCATCATCATCATCATCACAATTAAAATCCTCATCCTTACAATTCCTCCTGCAATGATACATCAATCTGACTTGTCTTCCTATCAACCGAAGTCTCTAAGTCTAAGTAGGTCAGGAGCAAAACCAAATATGTCCACTTCCAGAATAAAGACAAAAGCCACATGGAATGGACATCATGTATATAGAAGGCTTGAATAAACAGCAAAGCTATATCTCCACTAACTGCACTTCCAACCATGGCAATAGTAAATACACTAAAAAAACCATACTACCACCACTAAATTACCTGTTAAAGTCCACCTGATCCAACCATTCTCTCTGTATTTGTGCCCTCTTTTCTTCCTTTTCTCTCAACGCTTGAGGGTCAAATTCATCATACATCTCCTCATAGAGGCCCTCATCAGGATCACAAAGAATGAATCTGAAAGATTAATAAAGGAGTAATTGAGCGCTGCACAAATCCTTATTGTACTTCATAAATCCTAATTGTACCAACAAAAAAAAACAAAAAAAACAAAAAAAATCTCTTTTCAATATGATCTCATTCAAAAAGCGTTTCAATGATAAATTGGTGTATGCTCCAATTCGATAATATTGTCCCAATTAATTTACTTATCATCACACATTTGAATGCTGGCTTGTAGTACTGGGATAATTTCTAGGCCATGCTGGTTTCACTATAGTATTCACTATGTATTTCATACAGTTTGGGGGCTTGGACTTCAATCTATCTTCATGATTACCTATCTATCATTGTCAAATATTGGTTCATTAAACACCATTATTGGTCAGTTGTAAAGTTATATTTGCCACCTTGATTAACAGACCGATATGTTAATGACAGAAAGACGTATTAAAGACTCTTTAAAGCATAGAACTCTAAGCTCACCTCCCTCCATCCTCGCCCTTCCCTATAGCGACAAGGGCTGGTAAATCTGTCCCATGAAGTCCATATTCCAACAGTTCTTTCATTGCATCCAAATTATCTGGTACTCTCTCCAGACACTCATGCATCACCCATGACCTTTTGCTGATCTTACTCTGAGAATGACAATTTATATTTCCAATGCAATATTTGAAATACTTGGGGTTCTGAGAAAAATATGAGAGAACACCAACAGCTCTACAACTCAACACTTTAACAATTGTGGCTATGAGACACAATACAAGAAAAATAATACCAAAAAAAAAATAATAAAACCTTTTGCAGTGAGTGGGAGTTGTACCAAAGAAAATGCTTGAAAAAAAAATGCTTTAATCACTTTGTCATCCATCTTTCCAATAAAAAGTGGTTTGGTTTCAAATTAGCATCTGCCATTAGCCTTTACTCTAACAACCACTGGAGGTCACAACAAGGCCAACTAAAAAGTTTGGTTTCAAATTAACATCTGCCATTAGCCTTTACTCTAACAACCACTGGAGGTCACAACAAGGCCAACTAAAAAGTTTGGTTTCAAATTAACATCTGCCTTTAGCCTTTACTTAACAACCACTGGAGGTCACAACAAGGCCAACTAAAAAGTTTGGTTTCAAATTAACATCTGCCATTAGCCTTTACTCTAACAACCACTGGAGGTCACAACAAGGCCAACTAAAAAGTTTGGTTTCAAATTAACATCTGCCATTAGCCTTTACTCTAACAACCACTGGAGGTCACAACAAGGCCAACTAAAAAGTTTGGTTTCAAATTAACATCTGCCATTAGCCTTTACTTTAACAACCACTGGAGGTCACAACAAGGCCAACTAAAAAGTTTGGTTTCAAATTAACATCTGCCATTAGCCTTTACTTTAACAACCACTGGAGGTCACAACAAGGCCAACTAAAAAGTTTGGTTTCAAATTAACATCTGCCATTAGCCTTTACTCTAACAACCACTGGAGGTCACAACAAGGCCAACTAAAAAGTTTGGTTTCAAATTAACATCTGCCATTAGCCTTTACTCTAACAACCACTGGAGGTCACAACAAGGCCAACTAAAAAGTTTGGTTTCAAATTAACATCTGCCATTAGCCTTTACTCTAACAACCACTGGAGGTCACAACAAGGCCAACTAAAAAGTTTGGTTTCAAATTAACATCTGCCATTAGCCTTTACTCTAACAACCACTGGAGGTCACAACAAGGCCAACTAAAAAGTTTGGTTTCAAATTAACATCTGCCATTAGCCTTTACTCTAACAACCACTGGAGGTCACAACAAGGCCAACTAAAAAGTTTGGTTTCAAATTAGCATCTGCCATTAGCCTTTACTCTAACAACCACTGGAGGTCACAACAAGGCCAACTAAAAAGTTTGGTTTCAAATTAACATCTGCCATTAGCCTTTACTCTAACAACCACTGGAGGTCACAACAAGGCCAACTAAAAAGTTTGGTTTCAAATTAGCATCTGCCATTAGCCTTTACTCTAACAACCACTGGAGGTCACAACAAGGCCAACTAAAAAGTTTGGTTTCAAATTAACATCTGCCTTTAGCCTTTACTCTAACAACCACTGGAGGTCACAACAAGGCCAACTAAAAAGTTTGGTTTCAAATTAACATCTGCCATTAGCCTTTACTTTAACAACCACTGGAGGTCACAACAAGGCCAACTAAAAAGTTTGGTTTCAAATTAACATCTGCCATTAGCCTTTACTCTAACAACCACTGGAGGTCACAACAAGGCCAACTAAAAATTGTTTCAAATAAATCGCCATTGCCTTTACTCTAACAACCATGGAGGTCACAACAAGCAACTAAAAAGTTTGGTTTCAAATTAACATTCTGCATTAGCCTTTACTTTAACACCACTGGAGGTCACAACAGGCAATAAAAGTTTGGTTTCATTTAAATCTGCCATTGCTTTACTCTACAAACCACTGGAGGTCACAACAAGGCCAACTAAAAAGTTTGGTTTCAAATTAACATCTGCCATTAGCCTTTACTCTAACAACCACTGGAGGTCACAACAAGGCCAACTAAAAAGTTTGGTTTCAAATTAACATCTGCCATTAGCCTTTACTCTAACAACCACTGGAGGTCACAACAAGGCCAACTAAAAAGTTTGGTTTCAAATTAACATCTGCCATTAGCCTTTACTCTAACAACCACTGGAGGTCACAACAAGGCCAACTAAAAAGTTTGGTTTCAAATTAACATCTGCCATTAGCCTTTACTCTAACAACACTGGAGGTCACAACAAGGCCAACTAAAAAGTTTGGTTTCAAATTAACATCTGCCATTAGCCTTTACTCTAACAACCACTGGAGGTCACAACAAGGCCAACTAAAAAGTTTGGTTTCAAATTAGCATCTGCCATTAGCCTTTACTCTAACAACCACTGGAGGTCACAACAAGGCCAACTAAAAAAACACAAACAAAAGCAAGCTTCCTTCAGAGCCATAAGACCCTTGGAGCCGGAGTTTATCCCTGTTAATATAGCGTGAAACTGACAATACCCTTTGGATAGGACGATAGTCTATGCAATTCAGTAGTCCTTCAGAGCCATAAGACCCTTGGAGCCGGAGTTTATCCCTGTTAATATAGCGTGAAACTGACAATACCCTTTGGATAGGACGACAGTCTATCACATATTGTAATACAAACTTGTAAATACATAGAGAGGATTGACATATAGGGGTAAACTCCAGTATTGAAGGAATATAAAATTCAGAAAAGTGGGTAAAGCAGACACTTATGTTAGTGATTATACATGGAAGGTGTATAGAAGTGCAGAGGACAGAGACAAGAGAGAGTAAAAAATGTTTACAATGAGTGGGAGTCGAAACTGTTACCCATTTCTCTCATTCTCACTATTGATTATATCATAAGAATTGTGTCTTTCATTTTGTTCATTATCTCAACAGTCTCTAATTGAAATATGAGCAGTATCATTAATTCCATTAAACAATAACAGCAAACATCTTATAGCCTTCAGTATATTGTTATGCCTCTTCCACTTGAATTTAAATACCATTCTATCATTGCGGGAGAACCTGCAACTTCCAAGGGCAAAATTAATAATATTCTTTGAAGTCAGGACAACTTTCCAGCACTGTACATAGGTGGTATTGTTATTTCACAAGTGCATGAGATTTTCATCTAGCACACTTTGATAAGTAGATGAGAATAATATTGTGACTAACATGGGCAAAATAAAAAATAGACAAGAAATGAAAGGGACAATGAAGATCATATGGCAGAGACACTCCATTTTCTATTTAAATTTCTAAGAAAAGTAAACCATAAATATAACATTCAAAACTAGCATCTTCAAATCAAACAAAACTTACTAGATAATCTTGAATAGATGCATATGAGACATCTGAGTTCCTCCACTGTCTTTGATAAACTAAGTCACAGTCCAATCCATATGCCTGAGCCAAAGCTAGAGCCTCTCCGTACTCCTCATCTTCTATCTAGGGTGTTGAAAGAAAAAATGCATGGTACTGGGTTATAAGTTATGGTGAATTTAAATGAAAATTATTATTACAACCATAACAAAACATATGTTTCTGTTTAATTCATATCAATTTTCAAATGGGCACTCTTATTATATGTAATCTGGTACAGAGATCACAATATAGCATGCCACATGAACAGATATCACTACGCCAAAATCAAAGCATCACATAATGCGACTATTCAATTTTACTTTTCAAGTTGTTTATACTGGTGCCCATATTCCTCAATCTGAGCTTTCCCTTTCTTGTCGTTTCAATGGGTATCTATCTTTCATTAAGTTGTCATATTGCTATCGACATTTCAAAATACATTTGTACAAAAAAAAAAATTCTGAGAAAGTCTTGTCAGATTTTGATAACAATTGATGATATTGCTCTGACTGTTTTGGAAAATTTGCAGTGTGTTGATGGCCACCCTCAAAAAGGAAAAGTATCTCTGCTTCCAAAGGCTCAAACAATGTTGGAGCTAGCATATATATGCACAAGGGGGTGCTTTAAAGGTGACATTGAAGAACAATTTATGAGGTAAACCATTTTGGGTTGGGTTTTTAGGGGTTTTGTTTTTTGTTTGTTTTTGTTTTGTTTTCTTCCAACTCAGTTCTGAAACTTATTGACTGCAGTGATATTTGGTGTTTTTATATAACGTGGATCTATTATGGTTATCTCAAGATATAATGTTCACAATGTAATTTTGATTTCAAGATTGCCATATTCCTTTATAGTTTGATGCTTAATGAGAATACTGATCACTATTCTCATCTTATCCTATGAAATCTTCACATTCAGATGACAATTCTCAATCAAATAATAATAAAGAAGAAGAAGTTTATAGAAGTTTATTCAATATTAGGCTTTCGCCAATAAATCAACAATTTGATGCCAACATACATGAAAGTGGAAAAAAAAGGTAAATGGAACCAAAAAATAAACTGATACACCACACAAAACTACAACAATCGTAATAACATCAATACGTTCAATAATAATAATAATAATAATAATATGATGATAATAATAATAATAATAATAATAATAATAATAATAATAATAATAATAATAATAATAATAATATAATAATAATAATAATAATAATATGATGATGATGATGATAATAATAATAATAATAATACAATAATAATAATAATAATAATAATAATAATAATAATAATATAATAATAATAATAATAATAATAATAATAATAATAATAATAATAATAATAATAATAATAATAATAATAATAATAAATATGATGATAATAATAATAATAATAATAATAATAATATAATAATAATAATAATAATAATAATAATAATAATAATAATAATAATAATAATAATAATAATAATAATAATAATAATAATAATAATGATAATAATAATAATAAAAATAGTAGGAATAAATTAACAGTAGGAAGTAAAAATCCCGCAGTGAAATGCAAAATGAGATATGACCCACCTTTCTGGCATAAAGCTCTTCTGGTGTTGTGGACCTGAGAAGAACAACCCGCTGGATCTTTGTAACATACCTGTAAGGTAATTTAGCACAAAAGTATAGAGTGAAGGGAGACTAGCAAAAAAATTATTCTGAGATTCAATCCCCTCCTCCATCCCTGAACCTGATCAATTTGCTGTAATTTTAAACAATAGATCACAATTACAATGAACACACTTGAAAAGAATTGATTGAAATCACAAACAGATGATGTCCATGCCCTCTGAAGAAAATAGCTTCTGATATAAAGAACAATTTTTAATGCCTGAGGTTGTTCTTCATATCCCTGCACTAGTGCATTTCATTAAATTTTCTGCACATGAGCTTTTAAAAGGACAATTAAAATACCAATCAGGATAACACTGGGTATACCTGGGTTTTCTTTTGGCTGGTTCAAATCGAGGACTGTCAGTCAAATAATACAAGACTTGCTTGGACAAACGAGAGGATCTGGCAAACATGGAAACATCTTCTTCATCACTTTCATCTACATCCTCATCTCCGGGACCAGACATGATAATGCGCTTCTTGGGAAATATTATTTCACACTGAAAGAAGATAATTAACAAATAACTGAACAAGGAATGAACTAAAAGTCAATTATAAATATATATATGATATGCTTCTCTCCTCATTCAAAATCTGTCATCCATATGAGCCTACAATGTGGATTATAAATTATATTATTATAATCGACATCCTTGGCAGGTCCCACTTCAAACATTATAAATTTCCATACCTTTTGGATCTGGGTAATATTGGAGAGGTTTTCATGTCATCTCTTGATTTATGACCAAGGTTATTCTTTTGTTTTTAGTAGATTTAGTGTAGTTAGTGCCCCTAGGTTGTTATAGGTCTTTTACTGTTGAGCTAGATAGGTCAGAGGAGATCAGGCACCTTGATAATATGCACTCAAAAAAAGGCATTAATCACACATTACCTCACCTTATTCGCAGATGCACATTATACTCAGAAGTTTCACAACAACATTGCCTTTCTCCAAAAATATGTACTCACAGCTTACAGGGTTAATATCTTGTTCTATACACTAGATGTACAATGCTCTATCATCAGCGGATTATTAAAAATTGTGAAACGCTTGGAGCATGATGATTACTGCGCTACATAAATGTAATCTTTTTTAATAGAGGGGATATGAGCTATAATTATACTGAAATTTGTGTTGCCCAATCATGGAAAAATGCTGAGATCTTGTAAAGCTTTGATGACTTAAGCTTCTTTATATTTATAAAGCAAGTTAAATTGAATATGCAGATTGTTTTCTTATGAGCATGTATAACGAAATTATAGGTTGCTACAATAAGGTGTTGAAATAAATTCTATTCAGAGCGCCAGTAGAATTTATTAATTTCACATCATCCCTACCTCCAGGCCTAGAAAAGCTCCATTGTGTGCCTGTGTAAGCTGTGGTGATGGTTCAAACCACTCAGGTGATTTACCAAGCAAGTTGATGAGATCATCAGGTGATGCAACTGATACAGCACCAGTACATCTGGCCAAAATCAAGAGCTGAGGAATATTTTTCAAAATAAATCCATTACAAGTTTCTATTTCTAGAGCAGATAAATCTATAAGTAAACCATCAGTATATCCTTATCTCCACAAATATGTACATTCAGTATGTCACAGTCCGCATCTCATTCATGATTTGAGATTACTTTAGCACAAAAAAAAAAAAATAATAAGGGGAGAAGAGATGGAGTTTAAATCATTAGCACCAAAATTATCTAATTTCAAGAAGAAAAGGAAGCTATAACTATTTTAGAAAAGTTTTCAAACTTTGAAATTCAAAGGATGGCAGATTATCAAAATATAGTTTGGCAACTGAAAGGATTGTACTGTCCACTTGATCTGACATTTGAAATGAATTCATAGCAATATTGTCTTTACATTAATGTCAATATTTACAATTATTATTGTTTCCATTATCAAAGAGTTACCAACCCACAATGCAAGTAAAACAGGTTGTAACTGCACACTTTGATATGCATCAATTTATTTTGATTTTATCAAAAACTTAAAACAATACAAAAAGCCTGTAAGCATCCACAAGATGAGAGGTGCAAGTAATGAGATTAAAACAATCATTAATCTGACCAAAAATAGGAATTCTGAAGTCACCTGATTGGACCAAAAATTAACATCCACCAACTGCTTGTGTGGAATCAGATCTGAGGACAGAAATTATATCTTTACTCAAAAATAAATGATTACCGGACTATAAGATTCACCACCCAATTATTTTTTTAATCACCTGTCCTGGGGTAAAAGCTGCACCTTCATAAAAAATACTAGCATTGGCGATATGTGATTTCTGTCATTGTTGATTTGTTACAATATTAAAACAATAGTCATGAAGCCTGCAGACTTGGCTGAAAAATACTAGTATAAGCCGTATCTGATTATAAACCGTAGGGTCAAAATTAGAGGGAAAAAGTTGCGACTTATAGTCAGGAAAATACAGTCGATTTTGAAAATTCCCAAAGCTATGGTAATAATTGAATTCATTATTTTCAAATTCAAAATCTCTGCACATCTTTTGATGAGGATTCACCATAATCTGAGTGAACGAAAAAATACAAACTGACATGACAACAACTCCATGTACGAGCTATTTGTAAAATTGGATGTCACTTCCTTCATTGTTTGTTTGTTTTTTAAGGGTTGTACTTGCGATAATTTTAGGTCATTTCACTGTTACTAATTAGAGAGATGCACAAAAACTTATAAGTATAATGTGACCAGAGCAACATCTTACCTTTGAGCCTTTTTCTCTTTGTTGGTATTTCCGTAAACTCTGGACTTAAATCTTCCCAATCTGGCTGTGGATTCAATAAAAAGTACAGTTCATTCAACCGTCAAACGAATGAGAACTATGTTATGACTTGTTTTAATACAAGAAAACTTTCATAAGAATGTTTTCTCTTGCATAATTCTCATTGATTATTCAAAACACTGAAACATAAAGAAACAGCCTTATATTTTAGGATTCACACAAGGCACTACAAATTGTATGACCAAGAAGAAAGGAGAATAAGGGCTTTAAAAAAAGATATTCACTACCACCCACTGTGTATTCTCTCTTTTGACTCACATACCATTATTCTATAATCAGAATAGTAAAAGTATATCAACTTAAAAGATTGACTTTATTCAAATTTACAGCAATTATTAACTATTTTGTTGTAGCAACTTCCCTTTCATAGTTTTTTGCGGCTTTGGAACCGTCATTGTACCATCACATTCAAATCAATATATAATCATTATGGTTAATATATAATAACGTTTAGTATTCCTCATTAATACAATTATAGAGTACATCACAGGAGTGTGATTTCAAGAATACACATGTTTGATCAAATTTATTTGTTTGTTTTTGTTTTTAAGGGTTTTACGGCGCTTGCAACACATTTAGGTCATATCAGCGCCAGTTAAAAGGGAGAATATGGGATAGTAAAAAGTTCTAGAATTACACTTAAAGCACCCAAGAAAAGGTAAGACAAAGGGGAATGATACAAATAGGGAATTGGTGTAGATTCCAAGAGCATACCATCAATGTACTTAGTTTGAGATCACCTAAAAGTCTCATCCAGACACGAGCACAGGTCCCTACTAAGAGGAATACACACAAATGCTTACATTATAAATTCAAAACAACAAATATAATAATAATACATAATAGAGAGATGATTTACAAGGAAAAAAATATCATATCCCAAAACAATAACTATACATTTGACTGTTTCCCTCTGAGCCAGGGTATCCGGCCAGGGTCAGGACAAAACCAAGTAATCTCATTCCAAGACAAAGACAGAAAGCAAGTTGGAAAACAGATATAGGGGGATAGAAGGCACAGTAAGTACCTCCCTGCCCACTACAGGAGGTCAGGAACCCCACCCAGTTTGATCAATTTTGAAGGAGCAAGCAAACCTGGTCTTCTAGAGGAAATTCCTTTTGAATCTTCAATGATGGCACATTCCACACAGACAACTTGCCAGACTGGTGAAGGGATACTAAGGTGTCATGGCTGGGGCTAATACACAAGTGAACTATACCATCCTGTAAATATGAAGGAGTCATAATATGGGAATGGGAAGACGAAAAGAAAGCAACACCATGTGATGTTATGTAATGCTGATGCTAACAATATCAATGTATTATGCCTTTTAGATCTTTCAGCTGCCTTTGACACCATTGACCATGACATTTTGTTAAGAAGACTAGAAAATACGTTCGGCATAAAAGGAATTGCCCTTAAATGGTTTACATCATATTTACAGGATCGATGGCAGACTGTTGTGGTGAATGGTGTTCAGTCAGAACAAGTTTTACTTAATTTTGGAGTGCCACAAGGCTCTGTTCTTGGCCCTGTCCTTTTTACTGTATATATGCAGCCCCTTTCTAGTGTGATATCCAGATTCAATCTGAGTTATCATTTTTATGCAGATGATACGCAAATATATGATTCAGCACCCCTTAGTAATTTACAGTTCTTAATACAACGAATTACGAGCTGTTTTAATGAGATTAAATCTTGGATGTACCACAATAAGTTAAAATTAAATGATAGTAAAACTGAGATTTTAATGTGTGGAAGGCCGAGTATCCTTAAACAGGCAAATAAATCACCTATTACTCTCGGAAATAGCACAATAGAATTTTCAAATAAAGCAAAAAACCTTGGCGTCATCATTGATAAAGATCTTTCCATGACAAGCCACGTGAATAACACCATACAATCTATGTACATAGAAATGAAAAAAATAAGCAAAATTCGTAATTTAATACCGAAGCATATAACAGAACTTTTAATTAATTCCCTGGTTTTATCTAAATTGGACTATTGTAACTCCCTTTGGGCGAATTTAGCTAAAGACAAAATTAGCAAACTTCAGGTTGCTCAAAATAACGCAGCCAGGCTCATTGTACGCAATAACAAAAAATACCCATCAGCAACTCTTCTTCTCCCTGAGTTACATTGGCTTCCTGTTGAAAAAAGAGTTGCCTATAAGATTTGTACTGTTGTCTACAAATCCCTGAGCACGAACAGTCCCTCCTATATTAAAGACCTTCTAAACATATATGTCCCCAATAGAAACTTGAGGTCAAGCAGTGACCAATCAATCCTTGTCAAACCTAAGCCATTGCGTAAAATAGGTGAACAGTCTTTTCAATTTTCGGCCCCCCATTTTGGAACTCTCTCCCGTCACACGTGAGATGCTCGGATTCGTTGACAACGTTCAAATCTCGCTTAAAGTTTTATCTTTTTACGTCATAATGTTGCAATATTAATTTCATATTTTGTTGTTGTTAAATTGAATTCGTATCACGTTTCCTTCACACTTGTCTCACTGTAATATGTTTTGTTTTATATCACTGTAAAGCGCTTAGAGCCTGTGACAACGGGGTAAAGCGCTATATAAATGCCATTTATTATTATTATTATTATTATTATTATTATTATTATTATTATTATTTATTATTATTATTATTATTATTATTATTATTTATGTATGAAAAAAAAAAAAGATCTAAAACTTAATTCAAAATTTCAGGATAAAGAGAAAACGATTAACATCATAACTGCCATCCCCTTTAGGTGGGAATCAGAAGCGTTGAGAGCATAATTGATAGCTTTCGGCAATTTTTAAAGGGTATGCAAGAAATGACAAGATAAAGGATTTTAATTCACATTCAATAAATTTACTGGTATAAAAATACAGTTGATATAATTGATTTTTATATGGGTTTGCTGACAAACTATTCAGAGATTATAATTCGATGATTTCAACATTTTGGTCATAACGGACACACAACAGGTAACATACAAAATATCTGTATATTTTCTAATTGTAAATAATCTAAATTTAAAGAAAAAATATCTCTGAATCCAAATTACATTATTTTCATTCTTATGATAAATTATTAATAAAAAAATATTCTAATGGATGCAATTTGGTTTAATCTTGTCACATGTCCATGTCTGGGTAAGTTAACATTATTTTTAACAATTTTCCTCTAAAGTAAGATTAAAATATCCAAATTACCCACCACTTGAACACCCCTGAACTGCATCATGCTGGTAATCTTTAATCTTGATAGCAGAGGGGCTTTCCCTGAAACCTGGAGAGGGAAAGACAAAAACATTTCCACTGCCAGTCACTTAAGTAAGGTAAGGGTTCAGCATCTAAAGGAGAAGTGTAAGGCTGAAGAGATGAACAAAAATAAAATGCCTAGGTACTTCACAAACATAAAACTTATAAAGTAAAAAGAGCAAGGAGAGACCGAAACAGTGATGAAGATGGACAGAACGGTGAGATTTATAGATAGAATATATTCATAAAAAAAAAGAATATGGAAATTCCCGGTGGCACAATTTGCTATCACATGGTGTCCTACAGTATAAGGTAAGTGAGATGTAAAAAGCAAAAAATAGCAGATGATCTTTTAAAAGTTTATGACAAATGAGAATGTCAAGTATTTTATTGTTGGATAAAAAGTATAAGAAAAAAGATAAATAACAAAAACAAAGGGGAAAAATATCACAAAAATCAATTAATGTTATCTCTTTAATACTTCAAGTATTAAAGAATTACTGCAATCTGGCTGAAAAGACATGAAAGTTATGAATTTGAAACTTTAAATCTGAGAATGAACTTCTACATTTAAAATTGATGTCATAAGAATGCACAAAAGCTGACCGTGTTCTTGTCCTCCTCATAGTCTGTGACCAGTTTACAATAGGGGGTATCAGAAAGAATCCTCCATGCTGTAATTCCCTCCCTTCTCGCCTTGGATGGGTAGCTGGGATCAACCAGACCTATTCCTCCGACAAATAACAGTTGGTGACTTGGATCATATGACACAGCAGCCACACCCCGTGGGTATTCAGTAGCCAGGACAAATGTATACCTCTGTTTGTACCCATTGTCCCTATCCACCAGATAGCTGGTCATTGACCCACTGTAGCTAATCACCAAGAGCTCACATGACCTTTTGTTTAAAATTTTGAAAACAATTATCAAAAAATAATAAAATAAAATTATAATTAAAACGAGAGAAAAAAAAAAGAATTTAAAGAGATGTTTTGTTAAATCAGACCAATCGGCCTGAATACAGCATACAAAGTATGACAGGGGTTCCTAAATGATAATGACTGATGATATAGTGATAAAATGAAATTTTCTATTAGGCTGTAAGACGAAAATTGCATACTTTTGAGATTTATCATGGATAAGAACAACACCACAAAAATAAAAGAAAAATGAAAAATAAAACAAAGTATTTACAGTCACCGCTGATTACTGTAAAATTGGGATACTTAAAGAAAGGGAAGTGAAATTCTTGCTAAGGATGCTTGCTGATTATCTGAATGTAAATTTGTTCTCAATTTCCAATTTGAAATGTGTTAAACTATATAAAGTTGTTATAGCTTAAGTGACGGTGTCCAATGTTTCATTTTTAAAATACCATGAAAATTACAGACAAAATAGGGTTGTTTACCTCTCCATTCTTTTCAAGATTAATTCTGTAAATCTTTATATGAAAGACAAGTGTCATGATATAATTCAACACAATACTTTTTTCATAAACAAAAGTTGTTTTGTTTTGTTTGGGGTTTTTTTTTAAAGGTTAAATATAAGATAAAGTCGTTTCTCTGTTTTGTATGAATCTTAATTTCAGCAGTAAACAAAAATCTGAATATGTAAGTGATTCACCGCAGGGTTTTTGTTTCCATTTTTGTTTTGATCATTTAAAAGTTGCATGGTTATTGCACACAAACTAATGTCCACACCATGAATGTTTAAGTCGAGATATTATTCCTTATTAACCTTTTAACGCAAAAATATGAGCTTTGTCCTGGCTCTGTTTCATAAATAAGTCAATTAATCTTATCCACATGACACAATTTAACTGTCTTACAGAAATTATTGTTCTGCCAAATCTTGTATCAATTTCAAATCTTGCAGTTATACTGCTGACGAAAGCATAAGTTACTAAAAACCAATGGAGATAAACCGACCAAGAAGTAAATTAATAATACATTTCAAACACTTTAATAAATAAAGACATTTCATCGTCTGCCCATAACCACAAGAATGAAATCAACCCTTAACCCTCTCCTTACCAGGCATAGGGAAATCGTCACATCACAGGAATGTGATTTCAAGAATACACATGTTTGATGAAATTTGTTTGTTTTTGTTGACACTATGTGTACTGCTCGTTTGGCCGAACAAAATTATGTGTGGCATGTATGTGCGTCTTGCTTTTTTTTACTGAGTAAAAATGTCGTTTTATGTTGGATGCGTAGGAAATTTCAGGATAATCCTGAAAATGGCACTGGTAAGGAGAGAGTTAATTCTGTTTCATCAAAATTTTGCATCACCAAGCCAATAAATAATTCTCACCATTTTGTGTCTTTAGGTTTCAAATCAGTGAATATCAGAGCAGCAATGGAGTGGCTTAAGTCCAAGGGTGTAGCATCATCTTTCAAAGGCTGATTGGTATAAAAAGTTATTAAAACATTGGTGAGTAATAAGGCAGCTGCCCATATAAAAAAATTGCTAACTTTGCTTGGTGATAATGTGGGAGCAGCATGGCTCAGCAGTACAGTCTTTGCTTCATACCCGAAAGGTACCGAGTTAGATTACCCGCTGCGCTGTGTGGCCTTGAGCAAGTCACCTAGCCCTAATTCAATTTGCGGTGCTGCACTGCGGTTAACGCCTGGGTAATTCCAGTCTTCCTTTAGAATAGACTCTAGAGACAAATTTCCCCTATGGGATGAATAAAGGGATTGTATTTTTATTTTTTTTCTAAACCGCATTTCACTCCTTGGTCAATGCATTAATTCAGTGTTAGGTATCCTTAGGTGGGTAGATTCCTTTTCTTTCTCACTTGAACTTGAAAGGATTATATCATTCCATTCATCTGTGCTTCTTTTATTGATAACTATATCAATGTATTTAATGACAAAAACAAAAACTATTCATATGGAGCTCAAAATTGTACAAGAATGATTTCATACAAGTCCAATCGTTTGAATATTCGGTACCCCTTTCTGGAACTCCCTTCCAAGATCAGAGGCAATGATAATGCTGAATTCTTTTTTTAAAAAGATCTTACAACGTTGCTTCTAAATATGTAACATTGTATAATTATGTTGCTACTTAGTTTTATGTTGTATGTTCGAGTGACTGATGTTACATTATTCTTAAGTACTTTGAGCTTGTTGAGATACCTGCTAGAAGAAATATGTATAAAGAAGAGCCATGAAATATCATTTACTTACAAATGATGAAACTCATATTTACCCCTGGGATTGTAAACAACAACATTCCCACAATATTGAAGACATCAATACTGCCACATGACCGGCTGCATGCCACCATATTTTCATCCCTACTCCAAGCCATGCATCGCCATTTTGGATAAGGATCAGAGGGAAATGTGCCGAGACCAATTAAATTATCCACACCATCTTGTAATTGTCTGTGATTAGAAATAATAAAATGTAAACATTTTAACTGTATGGTAATAAAAATATATCATATTAGTGATGTTTCATATCAAAACTTAACATTATTAGCAACAGTAACAACATTAATTTTTAAACGTCAAGATAACAGCACCCCTTCTTATCTGGCAGAGCTCATTGAGATATATGAACTGGAAAGATTCTGGCATTCCTTTTCCGATTCAAAAACTCCAAAGATCCCTAAAACAAGCCTTAAAGTCTGGGAGAAAATCATTACTTCCTCCTGCCCCAGAATTTGAGATAAATTGCCTTTAAAAATAAGAGAATCAACATCCCTGGAAACGTTCAAAAAGAAACTGAAAACTTCTTCCGTCATATTTCAGTGACTTCCTACTCCACTGACTCAGATGGTAATTTCCCACACTAGTAACACTACACAGCCTTGCTTAAGAAAATGACATTCGATTTATTTCTAAAGATGGATGGGTTCCAATGAGTCCTGACTTAAATCCAATGGAGATTTGGTTAATGATGTCTAACATGATTTATAAGGGTCTGACAACGGTTTACATAGAAGAAGAGTTAAATGAGTCCATTCAAAATACATGGGATCAATTCATTATTCAAAACATCAGAAAATCAACTGATTCATAGAAAAAAGGACATTCATATATAGTCAAAAAGCAAAATGGGGGATTAACTCCAAAATCTTCTATATGGCGAAAATGAGGTGTGTTTATTATAACAATTGTCGAATTAAAATGTTTCAATAGATTTTGTCGGAAGATTGTGTACATAAATGTCAATAAATGGGTAAAATTTGTAGTAAAATAAGACTCATCATTTACTACGAGTATGTGCTTCTAAACATTTCCAGTTTTTTTTTCTCGAATCAGATATATTGAGTAAAACTTTATAAGTGACAGGACTGTTGTTGAAAGGTAAGAAAGACAATGAGTATTTCATTTTATTAGAAACTAGAATCCATAAGTAGAAAATTAGTTCATTGTCATAGAGATTTGAGGATTATAAGGAGTGAGCATCTTTTAAATCTATCAAATGTCTGTGCCCACTATGGATTAGGTCAAACATTCAACTAATTATAGATGCTATCTTGGCTTCAATAGGCACAACCATAGTTGTTGACATAAGTTACAGGCTCATACAGACTGGATGTATCAATAAAATAAAATCATGAGGATTAGAAAGATCTCATAATGATGAAGCTTCATCGGTATACTAATGGTATACCAATATTGGGTTTGAAAAATGCAAAAAAATTGATTACCAATTATAAGTACCAGCTAGCTTTTAGCCAGTTACATATTGATTATATTCACCTGTCTCCCATTGAATAAAATTCATAACAAACCTGATTTCAATGCACTGTTCTTGAGCAATGGCAAAGAAGTTTCCAGAACTGAAAACAAAGTCACAAAAAGAGTAAAAAATCGCAATCACTCATATTTAAGTTGTTAGTTGATATTATTGGAAAAATAAAACTTGTTTTCAGCTCACATTCCTGATCTTTCTATCTGCATAATGAGGGTATAAATGTCTAATTAAAGTGTCTCTTATTACATTTTGTCAAAATTTCGAAGGCAATTCTTTTGATTTGTTTTTTGTTTTTAAGAGTTTTACGGTGCTTGCAACACATTAAGGTCATATCAGCACCAGTAAAGAAGAAAATGGGGTAGAAAAAAGTTATAGGATTACAATTAAAGCGCCCAAGAAAAGGTAAGACAAAGGGGAATTGGTTCAAATAGGAAACAGATGTAGATTCCAAGAGCACACTATCAAAGTACTTAGTTTGAGATCACCTAAATGTCTCATCCAGACACAAGCACAGGTCCCCACTATGTTTACAAATCATATATAATATGTAAACGAAACATAATACATTACATAACAGAGAGATGATTTACAAGGAAAAAAACATCATCTCCCAAAACTAACGATACATTTGACTGTTTCCCTCTCAGCAACGGTCCAGGACAAAACCAAGTAATCTCATCCAAAGACAAAGACAGAAAGCATGTTGGAAAACTGATCTAGGAGGATAAAAGACACAGTAAGTACCCTTCTGCCCACTATGGGAGATCGGGAACCCCACCCAGCAATTCTTTTGACATTCAAATTAAGTGACATAAGACTGTAAAATACACCATAGTCCTTGAAACAAATTGTGGACGTGAACATTACCAGCAAACCTGAAAATGAGCGATATCTATATATAAATTACTTTATGGGAGGATTACCAAAAAACTCAAATCGAATGGAATGGAAGCGAAACAAAGGCAATGATTAGTGGATCAAAATACTACCATGACTTCTTTCTTTTCTTTTTCCAATTCAAACTTCTAGCTTACCTGCTGACAGCGATTCTCCATCCATTCTGACAATTTTTCCACCTCACTATGTGGTCTGGTAGGAGACAGGGGGTTGGTGTCCTAAAATAGATTTCAAAAATGTTTTTAAAACTTTTTAGTCCATAATCTTACATATTTCAAAAATGTTTATAAAACTTTTTAGTCCATAATCTTATATATTTCAAAGATGTTTTTAAAACTTTTTAGTCCATAATCTTATATATTTCAAAAATGTTTATAAAACTTTTTAGTCTATAATCTTATATATTTCAAAAATGTTTTTAAAACTTTTTAGTCCATAATCTTACATATTTCAAAAATGTTTTTAAAACTTTTTAGTCCATAATCTTATATATTTCAAAAATGTTTTTAAAACTTTTTAGTCCATAATCTTATATATTTCAAAAATGTTTATAAAACTTTTTAGTCCATAATCTTATATATTTCAAAAATGTTTTTAAAACTTTTTAGTCCATAATCTTACATATTTCAAAAATGTTTATAAAACTTTTTAGTCTATAATCTTATATATTTCAAAAATGTTTTTAAAACTTTTTAGTCCATAATCTTACATATTTCAAAAATGTTTTTAAAACTTTTTAGTCCATAATCTTATATATTTCAAAAATGTTTTTAAAACTTTTTAGTCCATAATCTTACATATTTCAAAAATGTTTTTAAAACTTTTTAGTCCATAATCTTATATATTTCAAAAATGTTTATAAAACTTTTTAGTCCATAATCTTACATATTTCAAAAATGTTTTTAAAACTTTTTAGTCCATAATCTTATATATTTCAAAAATGTTTATAAAACTTTTTAGTCCATAATCTTATATATTTCAAAAATGTTTTTAAACTTTTTAGTCCATAATCTTACATATTTCAAAAATGTTTATAAAACTTTTTAGTCCATAATCTTATATATTTCAAAAATGTTTATAAAACTTTTTAGTCCATAATCTTATATATTTCAAAAATGTTTTTAAACTTTTTAGTCCATAATCTTACATATTTCAAAAATGTTTATAAAACTTTTTAGTCCATAATCTTACATATTTCAAAAATGTTTATAAAACTTTTTAGTCCATAATCTTATATATTTCAAAAATGTTTATAAAACTTTTTAGTCCATAATCTTATATATTTCAAAAATGTTTTTAAACTTTTTAGTCCATAATCTTCCTGTGTGAATTATGTAAATTGTTTTAAACAGTGGTTTAGCTAAATAATCCACGGGACTACCCAATTTGATTGTTTTTAAAGGAAAGAAATCATATTATAAAACTTGGATTAGTTGGATATTATGGTAGTTTAATGATCAGCATAACAATAGACAAGTTTTAAACTCTGGTTGAGATGATAAATTTTTCTGGTATTTTATTTATGTCTTGGTTTGAAGTCTTTTTAACCAATTTTTTAAATGCAAAATCGTGCTTTTAAAGTTGCTGATCCTAATGAACACCGATTCCTTACTTTTTTATTTGATTTTAAGACAGGGTCACAAATAGATCAATACTTACTGTAAAGGGATGCCTACACTTCTCAGGAGAGTCCATGTGGATCCTACAAAAAATAATGGATGAAATTAACGATAGATAAAAAATATTTAAATAAAATATAAAGATTAATTAAATTTAAATATTCAAACTTCTATAATAAATAAATAATAATAATAATAATAATAATAATAATAATAATAATAATAATAATAATAATAATAATGATAAAAATATAATAATAATAATAATAATAATAATAATAATAATAATATAATAATAATAATAATAATAATAATAATAATAATAATAATAATAATGGTAAGAATAATAACGATAATAATAAACTACATGATATCCATTTTCACCCACACTAAACAATGTCCATGTGCTTTTATACTTCTTTCCAAAACCTGATACTGCTTTCATCAATCGCAAATTCATTCTTTCTTGAAAACACAAACAAGAAGATAAGTGGTTGATTTCTTTTTTTTTAAAGTGGAGGAATAATCAATATAGGGTCTAGCTATGCCATTGATAATGGTCTTACGTCTGATAAGGGATGAAGTCCGTCCAATGAAAGATTTATTCACCTTTTCTCTGTTGGTTCGTGTCTGAGTTGAAGAAAAAAAAATATGATACAATAAGAACTTTAGAGATGACATTCGAATGGAGGTAAAAGAAAAAAATCAATCAACGTGGCTCATCTCCATAAAGCTAGTAAACAGAAAATTGCTAAGGCTATAAAATATAATGCACTTTAAAATTATTACCAAATTTATCTTAAAAACTTAGCTGATCTAACTATGAGGAGAACCAAGCCAACACAAAGTTTGATTTAATATTATCATAACCTTTTTCTAAATTTCAAAACAATGAGAAAACACAAACTTAATATCATTTTTTTAGAATTGGGGCACAAAAACATGATGGATAACAGGTATGTCAAAGTCAAAGATAAAGACCCTATTCTTATATCATGCTGACATGATGGTGTTGATGCCGATGTCATAGATTAAATTGATGACGTGTTGATAGAGGAGGTGGTAATATCAATTTTTGTTTGAGACAGTAGTGGTGACAATGATTGATGATGTAGTCTTTTCTTCAATTTTGATAATAATTTAAGGCAGATATATGAGAAAACTGGGTGACTAGTCAGTCAATAAAATTTTCACCTTGATGAAAATGTAACCTGTTTCAAAACAGTATTATGCGGATGTGAGCCGGAGGTTAAATTGAGGTTTTAAAGTTAAATATTGGCTTTTTAAAAGTGACACTTTAACTTTGATCACACACAAAAAAAATTAATACCACTGTCCACATCTAAATGTAAACTTAATCAAAGTTTCATAAATCTGACTATTAATTCAATTTTCATCCCGACAAAAGTGCTTGATCCAGATGTTTAATGGCATTTAGCATCTTATTTTTCATCTTTTTAAATTCAATATTTAATTTGGAGCAATTGTTAATAGCCAGGTGAATTAGAACCCATTACCCCTGACAGCTGAGCTACATCTGTCATGTCATAATAAGTATAAATAATCCCCTGGTGCCCTTTGCATACACCAACCCTACTTTTTTAGTGTATAAGATAAGCGATTTGGTCAAGTAAAATGCATCTCTTTTTACATGATTACAATCAAGAATCGAGAGAGAGAGAGAGAGAGAGAGAGAGAGAGAGAGAGAGAGAGAGAGAGAGAGAGCAAAAGGTCGAAGTTGTAGAATTTATGTTATCGTCTAGTCTAGAGATATCATCATTCCCTCCAATCTCCAATAATCTGGCTCACTTTGGCATTTTTGTTGTTCGGATGATGGCATTGTTAAGACGAAAAAACAAAAGTCTTAACAATGTCATTTATTTCTCATCTCTCATCCGCCTTTAGTCTTTAGTGTTTCAATCACCGTGTTTTGTTGACAAAGGGGAAACCCAAAACGTCCACATCATTCATGTCTTCTAGCTTCATAAATTGTATTATATTATTAAAAATGGTAAACATATCATTACAATGTGGACCGATAGTGTATCTATTTCTAAAATGCAACAAATAGCAAATAAACATACAAACAGTTCATTTTCAAACTTCCAATCTGTCAAAACAGATAAATCGTACAAGATGTTGTCGCTACTTTTGCTTTCCACGTCTGCCATTTTCTTTGGCGTAATATCGAATGATATCGATTTAAAATGTCCTATCGATATTCGATATTACCTTTTATTAGTAAGTTAACGATTACGTTCCCACCCTACAACGATCGACGAGGAAGAAAATGAAGATCTGAGGACATATCGTAGTTTTCTTCATCATCGTTCGTCTATCGTGTGTAGATTGGGAACTTAATCGTTAACTTGCTATTATGACTTTCTGGATTTTTTTTACCACATTATTATGTGTATCTATGATGTTCGCATCTTAATTTACTTTGTAGCTAGGCATATTCGTCCTTACGGACGAATATCACCAGCCGTCATTGCCGCACGTAAGGACAAATAATGCCATTGTCACTAATCGTACTCACACCAAAGATGAATTTGGAGGCAAATATTCTTAATTGTACGAATTTTTCGTAATAGTAGGCAGGTCTGCTTTTTCAGTCTAACCAACGATAGTATAGGTGTGTATGGGAGTCGGCCATAAGAATTGTCATTTCGGTCTGAGACAGATAAATATTTGACACCGGTAGCGGCTTTTTTTTTTGGGGGGGGGGGGGGATTGTTTGCTTTTACTTTTACTTGATTGTTTGTTTTTGTTTTGTTTTTGTTTTTTTTTTGGTGTGTGTGTGTGTGTGTTTGGTTTTTTTGGGGTTTTTTTTGTTTTTTTTTTTACAATGGCATTTTTTTGTATTGTAGTTTAGACTATTCCATGTTTTTACTGTTCTTTAAATGAATTAATGTTGGCGAATGGATTTATTGCATCTTGTAATAAATATTATAAAACCATCACCTCGAGTGAACCTTATTCTTGAATAAGTAAAAAAAAAAAAATATTTGTAATCAATATTATCTATAACATGAACTAGTTTATACAGTTGGATAAGGCTCGTTTTCTTCTATACTTTAAAGTCAGAAGTTTCAAAACTATTAATCTTTCCCGGTAAGGCATCTCCGCTATTTCAGTGAGCAATCTTGTAGCGCGTCTTTGAATATTTTCTAAGAGTACTGACTGTCTTTTAATTAAAGGGTTCCATATGCAATTTGCATACTCAAAGAGATGTCTAATGACTGACTTATATAAAGTTACGAACAATTCCGTATCCATGAAATGTAGACTATGCCATTTTAATTATGCACCTCGTGTGTTTTGAAAAAGGATGGAATCTGTTTGGTGCATGACGTAACTTTAACATTACTGCATTCAAAGCGCACGGGAGTTGGAACGGACTATATAATATACGACACGATTGCGAGTTTATTTTACTAATTTTAATAGCATGTATCTATAGATAGTATGCACTTGGCTAAGAAGTTCAACAAGATATGAAGTGAGTAGAAAAGTGCCAGAAGACAATAGAGAATAAAATTTTTTTTTTTTTTTTTTTTTTTAAGAAGTTCTAAAGAAGTTCACTAAGAAGTTCACAACATTGCCATCCGGAAGTAAAACTGGCCAACACACAAACTGTGTGTAACTTTGAAGGTTTATAGTCTGGTTAATAACAAGAGATGAAGTGAGTAGAAAAGTGCCAGAAGACAATAGAGAATAAAAAAATTTTTGCGGCGGTGGTGAGGTTTGAACCCGCGACCTTCTGGTTAATATAGTTTAGTGAGAAGTACTCATAAACGCGGATGGCAAAAACAATAACAAAGACATGAGTGACGTCATCTTCGAACTATCTATATCGGTCGGATCATATAATTCGATTGTTTTAACAAATGACAGTCCTTTGGGGGGGGGGGGTCTTCATGATGATGTATCACCCTTGGACGTTGGTTGCAGTTTTTAATGATATTATTTTTTACTTCAATAGCTGTGTTGGTCAACATTTTGGGTGAACATTTAAATTTAAAAATTCACTACTATTGTTTTGACATTCCTATCCAGGTTTCCAGGTAACGACCGATTGACGAGACTGGCGGTTATGATTAGGGCACGGTCGATGTCCAGGTTGATTATTACTCTTGTGTTGTTTTCTTTGACCAACTCGATGAGTATTTTTTAAGCGTTATAAACAGGTTGGGTATCATGACACTGCACAGTGAGAAGAATGGGAGCGATCTATATTAACTTTCCATGTGCTAGAGGTCATTAGTCACATTGCAAAATGTGATCAAAGTGACCCACATAGTGAAAAGTGCTCACAGCTTTCGAAATATCTAACATCACGATTGGTCATTTTGTTCAGTTTGATACATGTCTTGTCTGTTAGGTAACCACAGACAACAGAATGACGATAGTACTACTCAGCTACTGTAGGGAATTTTATACTTCTTTCTGTATTTACCTATTATTAAGTTATTGGTGTGTTTATTTCTTGAGTTTATTTCGTTGGATTATTGTGTATCGTGTTTTAAACTATTTGGTACATTTTGTTATTTTGTATAAACACTGTGTTGTAGAAGGAGCGTAAGTTGCCTCATTTAATTCCCTTGACTATGATTAACGAGAATCACCGTTTCTCATCTTTATAACGTTTTCATATGTAATTTATAGCTATTCAGTAGTTAAATTGAGCTTTTTAAAAAAACTTGAGCTTTTATATAGCGCAATATCCACTAAACGTGCTCAAAGCGATTTACAAGAGGTCCCTGGCCAACAGCAACCTTTAACATGTAAGGACGTGACATGACGCCTTGTAGGCGATATTACATTTTTTTTCGGACAGAGACAACTCTGTTAACAGCCAGGTACTCATTTTACACCTGAGTACGGTGAGAGAATGTGAGTAAAGAGCCTTCTCCAAGGACTCAACAATGCGCCGAGAGAGGTTCGAACCCAGGACCTTCCGATCCGAAAGCGGGTGTCATACCACTAGATCACATAGCCACATAGTAGTTACTATATGATATAGTTGTTATGATTTTTATAAATTTTATTTAGTTATGTTATATGGTTTAAGGTATTATTGCTCATGGATTGTTTAGTTGTAGAATTTTAACTGAGAGATAATAGATTTTAGCACGCTCGGGGACGGATGCGACGAGGGGCGGTTGGACGTTATGTTGCACAACTCGACACCATCAGTTATTACCGCAGTCGCCTTGTTTTATGGAGAGAAAGATAAGAGTAAATGTGACTCGTATATAAGGGAACAACACAAAACAAACGATGTTTCGGCCTTTGGCCATCTTCAAGTAAACAAGAAATATGTTATATGAATTGGATTGTCATAATATGTCATTATAGGTAAAACTCTGTGTGTATGTATGTGTGTGTGTATGTGTATGTGTGTGTGCGTGCGTGTGTGCGTGCAAGGGAAGAGAGAGAGAGAGAAAAAAAAAGAGAGAGAGAGAGAGAGAGAGAGAATGCGAGAGAGAGAGAGAGAGAACGTCAGAGATTGACGGAGAGAGAACTACACACCGTTCAACTAGATGCTCTGCGTTTTAGGGTTCGTTCCCACAACGGGTACAAATTGAACAAGGTGGAAAGTCCCCACCATAGAGAATACAGTCTGTGGTCCCCACTGATGAAACGATTTTCGACCGAAGCCGATTCTCTGTCACCCGGTGCCTCCTCTTGCTGGTGGAGAAGCCTGCTGGTACTTGGCTACACCGACAATGGAACCTGATACCTAAGCAAGGTAAACCAGAGTCAAGTCACGGTTGCGTGATTTTGAATTGGCTTTCTTTTTCTCAGCAGTCAATTCTGTGCAAAAAGAAGTCATTTTTGCTTCAACTTTAGACATGGATTTTGCAATTTTCAACATTTATTTGATCTTCATTGTGTCTTCTATCAATCTTTACATTATTTTATCATCTATGCAACGATTCTGATTACAAGTCTCAAACAGAGGTAAGTGTTGAGTTAATTTTAGGTTTAAACAGTGCAATGTAAAGATAACTCATAGGTAATGAATTTTATTGAAAAATCAAATAAAATAAAATATGTTAATGATTTTTTTCATACATGAAACTAAAATTAAAACGGATTCCTTGGATGGCCTGCTGACCTTGTGCAAAGGCCAGGACTGATCTCCCGATATTTTTTTCACAATCACTCTGGTTGTTAAGATAACTCACAGAAAATTAATCTCTCTCTCTCTCTCTCTCTCTCTCTATATATATAATATATATATATATATATATATATATATATATATATATATATATTATATATTATAAAACAAAAACCATGAAATAATAGTGCTCAACTTTAGTATAAAAGGAGCTATTTATAAACATTTGAAAGATAATTAAGATAGTTTGACTTCTACAACGTTGTTATCGAGCGTTGCTCTCATCAGGAAGTGGAAGTGAAAGTAGATTGTTGTGTTTTCGTATTTTTATAGATTCGTGTTTATGGAGGTTCGTAATTACATAAAAGGTCCTGGTTTGTTTCTATGTCTGCATGAGGAAGTTAGTTCGTTTCTTCTGTTGAGTGTTGCTATGTCCGGTTTAGTGATGATGAAGAATTTTTCTTCCAAGCAGAGCCTGTTAGGCGATATTACAATTTTTCGGACAAAGACAACGCTGTTAACGGCCAGGTACTCATTTTACACCTGAGTACAGTGAGAGAATGTGAGTAAAGAGCCTTTTCCAAGGACTCAACTATGCGCCGAGCGCGAGGCTCGAACCCAGGACCTTCCGATCCGAAAGCGAGTGTCATACTACTAGACCACATAGCCGCATCATTACCACTACTACTACAAACACCACCACCACATCATCATCACGACCACTACTACTACAACCACCACCACCACCATATCATTACCATTACCACTACTACTACAACTACAACCACCACCACATCATCATCACTATTACTACTACAACTACAACCACCACCAACACCACATCACCTCACTAAAACCAGTACTATAATCACTACCATTAGGTTTTGGAGCTTTACTTCATTTGAAATAAGGAAACTTCGGAATTGTATTTGGCATTGTGTTTATATATCATAATATAATTCTAATCAGTTATCTATTTAGTACTAGATACTATACAATATGTATGCCAAATACCACCCCAATTCCCCTTTCTTGTGTGCGGGAATTCCTCTTTCGGCATTGAAATTGAGTGTGAGAGAGTCATCACTACACACATAAACAACAGAAACAATTTAAAAACATGACTATGACACGCAACCACTCACACACGAGGCTATACTATTTATCCCTTTCTCGATATAGAACAGGACAAGACAAACAATAGCTTGACTCTCGCTACACTTCGCATTGATGTTTGTCGTCTCACGAGTTTAACTCTCGGTCGACCTGTCAATATTCCTTTTTGCCTCGGACGTAATCATTAATAGAATGTTGTGTGGTTTTGACCGTGAAGAAAACCTTAAGAAGTCACATTTATATCATTTTAGAGAGATCGTTTTGAATAATTTTGAGTTAAACGAGCGAGCAGCAACTTGTTTTCATGAACGGCCGATCAGCGCTTGTTTACTATAGTAACGCGATTCCCAGCCAACGTCTCAATGGCGGATATTTTTCTCATCGAGGCCGCTGGTTGGTTAGCCAATAAGAGCACCGTACGGTTTCCATTGGGTAAATTCCTTGATATATATATATATATATATATATATATATATATATATATATATATATATATATATATATATGTGTGTGTTTGCGTGTGTGTGTGTGTGTGTGTGTATGTGTATGTATGTGTGTGTGGGTGTGAGTGTGTATAGATAGATAGAGAGAAAATGTGTGTGTCTGTGTGTAATCGTGAAAGAGAGAGAGAGAGAGAGAGAGAGAGAGAGAGAGAGAGAGAGAGAGAGAGAGAGAGAGAAGGAGAGAGAAGGGAGGGAGAGATAAATAACAGAGATGGATAAAAAGATCTGTAGATGGATGGATGGATGGATGGATGGATGGATCGACAGATAAATAATAAAGATAGATAGATAGATAGATAGATAGATAGATAGATAGATAGATAGATAGATAGATAGATAGATAGATAGATAGATAGATAGATAGATAGATAGATAGAGATAGATGGATAGATAGATAGATGCATGCAGGCAGGCGGGCAGACAGATAGACAAGACAGACAGTCATACATACTACATACATACACATGATATAGTGAAGGTAAGAGATAAATCAGATAGAAGAAAGAGAGAGAGACACACGCAGAGGGAGAGAGGGAGAGAGAGAGAGAGAGGGAGAGAGAGAGATAGAGAGAGAGAGACCAAGGATGAGAGATACTGAGACAGAAAAAAAAAACAACACACACACCTACACACACACACACCTACACACACACACACACACACGAGAGAGAGAGAGAGAGAGAGAGAGAGAGAGAAAGAAAGAGAAATAGAGAGAAATAGAGAGATGAGAGAGGGACAAAAAGAAAAAGAGCGAGAAAGAATGGAAGAAAGAGAGAGAGAGAGAGAGAGAGAGAGAGAGAGAGAGAGAGAGAGAGAAACCAAGGAAGAGAGACTGAGACAGAAATAACACACGCACACGCACACACACACACACGAGAGAGAGAGAGAGAGAGAGAGAGAGAGAGAGAGAGAGAGAGAGAGAGAGAGAGAGAGAGATCCTACTTTTTCATAAACCGGGCAAAACTACTGGGGTCGGGTCACTTTGTGCCTTGTGCCCCGGACTACCCCGGAGAGGGTTTTACTTTG
Source organism: Berghia stephanieae (assembly GCF_034508935.2). NCBI lineage: Eukaryota > Metazoa > Mollusca > Gastropoda > Nudibranchia > Aeolidiidae > Berghia > Berghia stephanieae. Next base: position 5,495,129 of record NC_088361.1, on the reverse strand, counting down.
ATGTTTATTGTCTATCAAGGAATGTTGTGTATTTTAGAGACAAAATTCTGTCCTTTTAGACAAACAATTACGTTTGGGACGAGGGTAGAGAACAGAAACACGTGAATGCTTGAAGTGTGCGACACAACTTTTATTAACTCAAGACATTACGAACACACACGCCGGCATAACCGACGGACGAACTGACAGTCAAACACTAGTATAACAGTAAAAAGCGTCATAATAGAAGGCCCAGAGTGGGCGGGCATTACTATCCAACCCCCCCCCCCCCCCCCCCCACCGCACCCCCCCCCCCCCCCACCCCGAAATAAAAAAAAAAAACACCAACCATGATAGGTACTCTCTATGATGCCGATGGAAAGAGAACAGACGCACACAAAGAAACAACTCTTCTCTTTTTTTTTTTAAACAATACATTTTCAGCTGGACAAATCTAGAAACACGATTTTGTAAAGTTTGAAATAAAAAGTAATAAAACCACCTCTATAGAAATGTAGAGCCCAACACAAGTCACTAAGTCTGGTGAAAAATTACTAGCGATGGTAACCACTGGGGAGACTGGGCAGGCCCGCATAGCGTTACATTTACTTGTGTAATTTGCCCTCCCTCCCCGCAGAATTTTTATAATTGATATAAACATCTTTCGAATGGATAGTGATCAGGAAATCAAGTTGAAAAACAGAACAATGAGCAACATTTTTGGAGCAGTCCGGGGTAGTCCGGGGCAGTACAGGGCAGTCTGGGGTAGTTCGGGGGGCAGTCCGGGGTAGTCCAAGGCAGTCCGGGGTAGTCCAAGGCAGTCCAGGGTAGTCCAAGGCAGTCCGGGGGGGGGGGCAGTCCAGGGTAGTCCAAGACAGTCCGGGGGGCAGTCCGGGGTAGTCCGAGGCAGTACGGGATAGTCCGGGGTAGTCCGGGGTAGTCCGGGGTAGTCCGGGGTAGTCCAAGGCAGTCCGGGGTAGTCCGGGGTAGTTCGGGGGGGGGGGGGGGGGCAGTCCGGGGTAGTCCAAGACAGTCCGGGGTAGTCCAAGGAAGTCCGGGGTAGTCCGAGGCAGTCCGGGGTAGTCTGGGGGGCAGTCCGGAGTAGTCCAAGGCAGTCCGGGGTAGTCCGAGGCAGTCCGGATCACAAAGTGACCTTTCCGGATTAATGCAATAAATTCGTTTAGAAAGTAATCTTGTTAATATGCATTGAATCGATGGGCTAAACGGTTTGATTTCTGGCTAAAAAAAAGATTAAAGGAAAGCCGCCTTCCGGTGGCAAACCCAAAATATTTTTAACATTTCGAATAGTTTGCTGTCTCCAGCCGACATGACAGTTATAACGGCCGACTCCCACACTCACCTATTGAAATTGATATTTACATCATATTATTTGCTAAAAAAAGAGTCTGCCATCCATGTGTTCAAATGTATGAAGTTGGCGCTTTAGAAATGCATATTATCAATGTGCAAGCTACACATTTTATGTAGCTAAGACTATTTTATAAGCTTAAGATAATAAATTCCTTAAAAGTATAATATATCATTTATGCCTTTTCCCCCGCAGATGTGACTATCATTCAAAGAATGGAGGAAAAGAATCATCTTTCAAATGATCACTACAACTATATACAGCAACTTTGTCGCCTTTGTGGGAAAAGGACACAGAAACGGATTCAAAGGGATTTAGGAAAGAAGCCACGAGAGTGTTTCAATTATTCAAGTGACATTTTAAAACTTTTTCATATTGACATCACACAAGATGAAACCATGCATTCGAAAACGATGTGTGACGGTTGCCAAGGCAGGCTAAGACGATATCGCTATCAGCCTACAACTGAAAACATGCTTAAGGCCGCACAAGATTCTGTTAGTTCCACTCATAAGATTTGGTGTCACTTTAATGAGCACTTGTCAGTATTGCAGTGTCCCTCGTGTTCTCACTTTCTTTCTTTCAATAAAGGAGGTCGGAAAAGGAAATTCCATCCACATAATAAGGTACAAAGTGTTCAATGTCTGCCTTCAACATCACATGCTGACGTACCCGAAGTCACTTTGACAAGTGACTCTTAAATTATATCGAAAATTCGTTTGAAGTGGAATGCCAGGACCTTGAGAATAGTTGCCTAGTTGCTTCTACTCATTCAAAGAAATGTTGCCGTAATCTACTATTTGAGAAAATTTCAGATACTTTAGTTTCCAGATATAATATAGATGTTGCTAATCACATATGAAAACACCAAAACTAGTAAAAGATACCTCAGTTTCACCAATGTAAACCTTCCAACGAAATGAGGAAAATGTGTCCAAAAAGAAACAACATTCAAAGAAAAAGATGAAAACCTGGACATTCTGCTGACTAGGGATCTTAAAACATTGAGGAACAAACGTATTTTAAAGATAAAAACTGAGGGTCAGCCTATTGTATTCCTTCCCAGAAGGGCATCTGATGTGGTCAGTTCACCAACTCGAATGCGAAGATCTAAACAGCTGGCTCATATTAGAACAGGGATAGCATGAGAGCGAATATGTAGATAGGCAAGAGGAAAGTGACCTTAAACGTATTTCAGGCGAACGAGCAAGGAAAATATTAAGTCTTTCGAAAAAATGGAAGACGAAGCGCAAGATATCAAAGTCTTCCGCTTCAGCAATGAAGTAAAAACTAGGAATTTCGAAAGAGAAGTTTAGAGATTTGACAAGAATGCTCAAGAAACAGGATGTCGTTATTGAGAATGAGCAAGCTCAGCGTAAATTTCTAAAGAAAAATCTACCAGACGACATCACAACAGAATATTTAGACTTCTCTTTCAAAGATGAAGACAAAAAATTATATATAAAATTTATACCTGCAGTCTTAATCGTTGTCACAGTGCAAACCTGGAAATCAGCTTACGTGGCATCAAGGCACCTTCCTGGGAATGAGATATGGCTGAAAAATGGAGGAGACCACGATAAAGGTTCTCTGAAGGCAACATTACAGATAGTGAATATTTTAAAAAAAATAAAATTCCAAATTCAGCACATCTGTATTTGCTATGGCTAATGTTCCTGACAACATAGATAATCTGCAAACACCCCTCTGCAGATTCTCAGATCAAGTAAGGAATCTGCAGAACAGTGAATTGGATAGTAAAAAAAATTCGTGTATTTTTTTATGGGGACTATCACTTCCTGGCTGATATTGCAGGAATATCTAGCGCATCAAGCACATATCCCTGTCTGTGGTGCTTACAACTCAGAGATGAAATGAATAACAAAAGAAACCCAGATGTTCCCCCCATTCCCAGAACTCTGATATTGATCAAAATTACAAAACTTTGTCCAGATTGGCCAAATCAAAACACTTAGAGCAAAAGGATTTCCTTAATGTTCCTATTTTCAAAATTCCAATTGATCAAATTGCAGTGCCATATTTACACATAACATTAAGAATAGTCAAGAAACATCTTACAATTTTAGAAAAGCATTGTGATGAAATTGATAGGAGAATAACAAGAGAAATTGCAGCCACCAATTCCAATGAAAAAGTAAATCCTACATTTTACCAATATGTAAATTATTTGAGATAAAAAGAGAAACCAGAAGAACAGAAGAGGCTAGCAGAAACAAAACTTGTATTTCTTGACTGCAATCTATCAGATGATCAACGCCGCAAAGAGGAATCAGAACTGGAAGTGGAAGACACTATTGAATATTTGGTAAATGCAATAGAATATATTGCCACTGCTTAACCACCCAGATGTGGCCCAGTTTGCAGACAGCTAGATAGCACACTCACCAAACAAAACATTATATTTAGTACACGCCAATCATGGGAGATCTTTCACAGGAAATCATTGTAACACTCACATTAAACCTTCAGTCAACAGAGAAATTTGTAGCATCATACAAAAAAGCCCACCACTCAAATCACAGATTATACTTAAGACATCAGAACACATTTTCAATACCTTAACTTTTTATTTTATAAGATCCATAAAACCATCTCACACAATAGATCCATTGATAAAAATCAACTACCCCTTATTCAGCAACACGACTACATGCAGTTCTAAAGAAAAAATTCAGGAGAAAATGTGACACACAAACTCCACTTTTTAGAGCATCACTGCAGTGAATAGATTGCCAGCTAGGTAGGGATTTGGAGTGGGTTTGCATGGTGAGCAAGGCGAAGAGCTTGTCCATTCATCGTTGGCGAGGCACTACGCGTCAGGATGACAAACTTTGACGTCTGACCTTTCACAGGTGTAACCATCCCATTATAAATGAATTGCCATTAACAAAGAAAAGTGAAGGAAAAAAATATATAAGTAATATTTAGCAAATAATATAAGTAATAATTATCGAGAAACTGTTAATTAATTCCTGTGGCTACCAAGAATTTGTACCTTTTAAATTTTGATATTATAGTAACATATTACAAAAATTAAGTGATTGCTGTTTATGCCACCCTGCTATTTTCTTAATAAGCACACAAGTATTATAGAAATTCAACAGTACGTTTTTGATCGGACAACGCGCTCTCGCTATATAAGACATTTTGGGATGAAAGGAATTGAAAGAGACAATGTGGCTACTTAGTAATAGTAAATGTGTTATTCTTTATAAGAGGACAGATGAGCCTTCCAGGGATGGATTATTTGTGCTGATAGTTTCACACACATCCTTACAAACTCAGATTCACATCAACAACAATTGGGGACAGGTAGGCACTCCAGCTCTTTCCATTACTCTAGCCCATGTTTTTTTTTAAAGGAGATCGGTCTTAATATTTATCTATGGTGTACATCAATTATTAAGGTTTCGTTATCACAAAGTATTTTGTTCATACAAACTCTGTAAATTGTGTTAATTAATCACTAATTAAAATTTATCTCTTTTCTGGTAGATATAACTTTTGATTAATTTATCTTTTTCTTTTTTTTTTTTTTTTCTTTTTTTTTTTTTTTTTTTTTTGCATCACGCTGTTTATAACTCCTTTTGTTTCAACAATATTTTTTTAGTGCGTGTTAAAAGCCACTATTTGCTGTTTAAGTACATATTTGAATGGAAATTATGCTGTAATTATTCCCATAGTAAGTAATAATATTTAAAAAGCAGTGTTTTCTTTGAAATTAGAAAGCTGTTAGCTATTCACTGCGAAGTTGACGGATACGCCTCAGGCTAATCTAGGGTATCAAATTACTGGCACGCTTTTCACCCAAAATGCACCGTGACTAAATGCTGTGCAACAGTAGGAAGAAAGAAGAAGAAGAGGAGGAGGAGGAGGAGGAGGAGGAGGAGGAGGAGGAGGAGGAGGAGGAGGAGGATAAAGATGTAAGGAGGAATAACAGCATCAAGGGGAAAAGGAGTACTTTTGAAAGATGGAAGGAAAATGGAGTGAGAGAGAGAGAGAGAGAGAGAGAGAGAGAGAGAGAGAGAGAGAGAGAGGGGAGAGATGCGGAATGAGTAAAGAGATAAAAGTATGACAGTGTTTGTTTGAAAGAGAGAGAGAGAGAGAGAGAGAGAGAGAGAGAGAGAGAGAGAGAGGGGTAGAGATAGAGAGAAAGATAGAAAGAGAGAGAGATAGAGAAGAGAGAGAGAGAGAGAGAGGGGAGAGAGAGAGAGAGAGAGAGAGAGAGGGGGGGGGGGGATTATTCCTCCCACGATGCTAACGATTCAATAGTCACGAGCATAGGGATGAATGAATGAAGGAATAAGGTAGGAATACGCACACTTCGACGACGGCGGTTATGGAAGGGCCAAAATGTTACTTGCATTTTTTTTTTTCGTCTACCCATGTCTACTTCATTATCAAAATCATAGGCCTACACAGTAAATCTTGTTATACCGTCACTCTTTGGGGAGTTGGAAATATTGGCAGTATAGATAGTATGCAGATGACGTCACTCAGGCCTTTGTTATTGTTTTTGCCATCCGCGTTTGTGAGTTGTTCTCACTAAACTGTATTAACAAGACTATAAAAGTTCATGGTTACACAGAGTTTGTGTGCTGGTCCGTTATACTTCCGGATGGCAATGTTGTGAACTCCTTGGCCAAGCGCATTCTATCTATAGCAATTAATTTCATTATACACCGTTATTTGGATCATTGTACAGTTCGCCTATGTATTCTACCCATCGGCTTTCTATATGTTGTTCTTCAAATAGCAGTTCCCCTTGTTTGTTTTGGATACAACTTCCTGCTGCTTTGCTTTTCCTTTTCCCTGATAGTTCTTTTATTCTTTGGTGAGCTTGTTGGGGGTTGGGTTTGTATTCTCTTTCGATTTCGCAGCATTTCCAGTCTAGATAGTTCTCGTGTGCCTCGATGCATTTGGATTTAATGTGGTTGTTCAATGTTTGGTATTCTGCAGACCCTCTGTTGCTGAAATTCACCACTGAAATTCAAAGAACCATTAAGCGGACCAAACATCACCAAAAGTGAAATTGAACATGCCATGGAACGAATGAGGGATGGTAAAGCAACAGGCCCTGATGAAATATCTGTAGAGGTATTAAAAAGCCTAGAAGATCTAGCAATTGATGAACTTCACATATTATTCAACAATATATACAACACTGGGAAAATTCCAGAAGATCTCTGTAACTCTATTTTCATAGCAATACCAAAGAAAGCAGGTGCAGTCAGATGCGAAAATTTTAGAACTATAAGTTTAATAAGCCACATCAACAAAATACTGTTGCGTATAATTATCAACAGGCTAAGGAATAAGATTAACCCCGAAATCGCAGAAGAACAATATGGATTCCAACCTGACAGAGGGACAAGGAACGCAATATACCTCCTCCGTGTTTTAAGGGAAAGAGCTATACAGGTTCAGACCCCACTATACCTCTGTTTTGTCGACTACAAAAAAGCTTTTGATAGAGTACGCCACGAAGAAATACTAAAACAACTGCACTCCATTGGCGCTGATGAGAAAGACCTCAGACTCATGCAAACATTATACTACACCCAGCAGGCATCTATCAAAATCGGAAACTCTACAGGAAATTCCATTCCTATTAAGAAAGGAGTCCGTCAAGGGTGTGTTGCCTCACCAGATCTGTTTAATCTATACCAAGAAACAATCATGAGGGGCATAACTAATATGGAGGGAATAAAAGTAGGAGGTCACAACATAAATAATATAAGATACGCAGACGATACGGTACTCATTGCAACATCAGAAATCCAACTTCAAAAGATTGTTGACAAAGTGGTAGTAGATAGTGAAGCCAAGGGAATGGAAGTGAATATCACCAAAACGGAATGCATGGTAATACAGAAAAACCCCGAAAACAACAACACCTGCAATATAACGATTCACGGCGAGCAACTTACCAACGTAGAAAGTTTTAAATACCTAGGTTCAATAGTGACAACAGATGGAAGATGTAACCGAGACATACGAGCAAGAATAACTCAAGCCAAACAGGCCTTCATGGACCTGGGAAACATTTTGAAAAACAAACAGATGTTGTTCGGGATTAGATTCCGAGTCTTGAAGTGCTACGTGTGGCCAATCTTGTTATACGGATGCGAAAGCTGGACTACAAATGCAGAAACACAAAAGAACATTGAAGCTTTTGAAATGTGGTGCTTGAGAAGGATGCAGAGAATATCGTATACTGCACACAAAACGAACGAAGAAGTGCTAAAACAAACATACCAACAAAGGAAACTAATGCCCTTAATAGCGGATCGACAACTATCCTTTTTCGGACACATAGTAAGGAAAGATAAAAATGAATACCTGGCAAGTTGTGGAAAAATACCTGGTAAACGCGCCCGGGGGAGACAAAGAAAAACACTCATAGACCAACTGAAGGGCTTCACCAACCTAACAATCCAAGAGCTGTTTGAAAAAGCAAGAGACAGGGAGGAATGGAGAGAGATAATTCATGCAGTATCCGAAGCCTGGACCAGGCATGGAACCTAGAAGAAGAAGAACACCGTTATTAGATTGACCTTAGATGAGGTTGGAGTTATTTATGGATTCGGTTTAATAAACTGGTATTGTAATTACAAATAGACGCTCCGAACTTTTTTTTTTAATGGAGAAGGTGTATCGAATCAGCAATGGCCATGACAAGAAGGAAGACACATGCCGCAACAACATATTATGACCTGCGTAATAGATCATACGTAAATCGTGCCATCTGTTATGCAATTTACATATAATCTACGGAGCAATAAGGAGGAGAAAGAGGGGAAGAAGAAGAGAGAAGAAGAAGAAGAAGAAGAAGAAGAAGAAGAAGAAGAAGAAGAAGAAGAAGAAGAAGAAAGAAGAAGAAGAAGGAGAAGAAGAGAGAAGAAGAAGAACGACGACGACGACGACGACGACGAAGAAGAAGAAGAAGAAGACGGCTACGACGACGAAGAAGAAGAAGAAGAAGAAGAAGAAGAAGAAGAAGAAGAAGAAGAAGAAGAAGAAGAAGAAGAAGAAGAAGAAGAAGACGAAAATGTTGCCTACTTCATTACCATAGGCCTAGACAGTATATCTTGCTTTACCGACACTCTTTTGGGAAGCGGGAAAAGTTGGCAGTATAGCAATAAATTTCATTATATACCGTCAGTAAGTTGACCTTAGATGAATTTGTAGATACTACGATGGGTTCGGTTTAATGAACATGTACTGTTATTACGAATGGGCACTCCGCAAATATAATAAGCATATAAATGTGTAAATATTAAAACAATATAATCATCATACATTTTTGTGTTCTCGTTTCTGGCTTTTCACTTTTTATTATTATTGGTTTATAGGTTTCAAGTAGATGGACTGGATTGTGATTTGATTCTGAGTTTCTTATGTGAGTTTTTAAGGGGCGGTTTGGGTCTTTTCTAAAAATATTTTAATTACCTATATTGGGCGGTTTTAATCATTCTGTATCATCAATATAGTTTTAAAAAAATAACATTTATGGTGAAAATTTTTAATTATCTGTGTTGATACCAATTTTGCGATCTAATTTGGGGATCTGACATAAAAAAAATATAACAATCTTGTGGCAAACGTTCCACAAAAACTAATGAAGGAATGATCTCCATATTCTTCCTTCTTGTCAACATTGTACCATAGTGTGTCACCATAGAGAGATTTTACGGCTTTAGCTTATGGAATTTTTATTAGATCATTACAAAGTTGAGAATCAAAATGTTATGACAAAATTCATGTAAAAAATTCAGATTTAGGATTATAATTTAAAATTCACAAATCTTATCAAAAAAATCTCTCTATGGTGACATAATACATTATCTCTGTGATAACTGTGGAAATTTTCAGACAATTTCATTGAATAGATTCTGAGAAACGTGTGACACAGTTTCCCATACCCTTAGAAAAATGACATATTGAGAAAATAGCAAAATGGCTTCCGGTTTTTCACACATTTCTTACTACCTGCACCATTTTCGACTGTGTATTCCGTGCCTTTATAGTCTACTTTAAGAATTTGGACTTCAATTATATTATTTCTAAGATAATAAAATATCATTTTCCACCAAAATCTCAAAATCAAATTTTTGAAGGATTTTCCTAATAATTAGACCCAAACCGCCCCTTAAAAAAAAAACTGACTTGTACGAATTATCAATATTTGTGTAGCACAAATCTAACGATTGTTCACCTCTTGGTGTATAATATGCGTCACTGATTGGTAAAAAATATATATAGTTTTTGAAAGACAGCAAAAATGACAGGGGACACTGGGGTAGTTGTTTTGATATTTCAGTGCATGATCCTCTAGTTTTTGTTTTTAAATAATAATAATAATAATAATAATAATAATAATAATAATAATAATAATAATAATAATAATAATAATAATAATAATAATAAATAATAATGATAACAATAATTATGATGATGATAATAATAATAATGATATGATAATAGTGATTATGATAATGATGGTAATGATAATAATGTTAATAATAATAATAATAATAATAATAATAATAATAATAATAATAATAATAATAATAATAATAATAATAATAATAAAATTAATAATAATAATAATAATAATAATAATAATAATAATAATAATAATAATAATAATAATAATAATAATAAATGATGATGATGATGGCGGTGGTGGTAGTGGTGGTGGTGGTGGTGATGATGATGATGATGATCATGATGATGATAAAATGGCAAACTAAAATTAAGAGGGGTTTTTCATGAGTTTTGGACTAGGTTAAATTGTTCCTGCTTCCTGGGGCTGTAGTTGGATCGGCCAGCTATTGTTATGACTGGTTCTAAATTCTACCAATTAGACTATAAACGTTCAAGATTACCGATAGTTTTGTGGGTTGGTACGATATTAACCGGCTAGCGGATGGTGTGAGCTTTTTGGATAAACACATAGCATCAATAGGATTCAATAGTCGTAACGTCACTTCCTTCCCAATGACGCATGGTAACTTAGTAACACTGGCTCTAAACTATCGGAACAATGGCGGATGCCCTATGAAATATTTCTCCGGCGAGCATAAAAGCGTATCCAGAGTGAAAAAAAACAACATAAATTTGATCATGTTTTGACTTTTACACATTCTGATCACAAGACATATGAAAAGTTCTAGCCAGCTTGAAGAATAAAAAGTAATGATTTTCTTTGTTTAGAACCAAGATGGCCGCCGTTGCCTGGCGGCGTGACATCAGACTATTGTATCCAATTATGCAAACTATCCAATTAAAAGTGGCAATGCAAAGAGATAAGCCACGTCAGTTACATTGGAGACCAATTAATTCCATAACCAAACCTTTATTGTGCGGCTATGTGGTATGGTGGTATGGCACTCGCTTTCGGATCGGAAGGTCCTGGGTTCGAGCCTCGCTCGGCGCATAGTTGAGTCCTTGGAAAAGGCTCTTTACTCTCATTCTCTCACAGTACTCAGGTGTAAAATGAATACCCGGCCGTTAACAGCGTTGTCTCTGTATTTTAAAAATGTCTTATCGCCTAACAGGCGTCATGTCTCGTTCTACATGTTACATGTGGCTGTTGGTCAGGGACCCCTTGTAAAGCGCTTTGAGCACGTTTAATGGATATTGCTCTATATAAAAGCTCAAGTTTAAATCATATATATTTATCGTTCATAGAGCTTTGTTTTCAATGCCCCATCTCACATTTATTCTATGTATTAATTTCAGCTACGATCGTCTAGTTCATTAGGAACCCTCAACCCATTTTCCCGAGTAAGAGGACGTAACTCCAACACCAATGGCTCCATGCATTCTCATTGGTTGTACTGGCAGTGTAGCTTCAGTTAGAATCCCACTGCTTGTTGGAGAATTACAGAATCTGGAACCAATGGTAATTAAGTTTTTATTTTGAATAGCTTTAAAAAATCAAATCAACAATATAATGGAGAATACAATAACTAAACCATTTTTGTATATAATTATTTGTTTTAATGATTCTTTAAAAGAAAAAAAAAAACAACTTGAAAATTTGTATAATACAAATCCGTAAAGTCTGGACACACTAAAGTTAAAATTTGGAATTGATGGCAATGCAGATTTATTGCATCGAGTTCATGCAAATTTTGTGAAACGCATTGACATTTGCATTGCAAATGATGATGGCGCTCATATTGAAGATATTATTTGAATTAAATAAATAGTGAAAATAAAACTTAATTTTAATTCTATACCAAAAATGTTCAACTATCCTATGTGTCCACACTTTAATTTTAAAGAGAATTTGGCATCTTCGACAATATTAAATCATAGAATCGCATGTAATAAGCAATATGTATTTTTATTGATTTATTTTATATTGTTTGTATTTTTATTTTTTTTTTGTTATTATTTTTTTTTTGTCATAAGGTCTTGACTGGTTCTTGACCTTTGAGGGTGCTGCAATTCAAAGTGCCTAAAGAACAACACACATGGAAAAATTATTTTTATTACATCTCACAATTAACATCATATTCTGGCTATTTCCTAGTGCTGAACTGTATTATAATCCTTATGTGTTGGACTATCATAGTTTATTGATCGTATTTATTAAGTATTAAAAACCACTCTATATATTATAGGGGAAACAACTAACGTGTTATGGGTCCAGCGCCGTGTTGGCAGCAGATTTAGAACACTGGATTTCTGACTGTGTTTATATTCATTTTCGTGTCATTTTTAACTCCTGGCGTTTCAGTTTTTATTTCATCGGCCATGTGCAAAAGACACCACAAAAGGTACCACAAAAGACAATATATAAATATTTAAAATGGGTTTTCTTACTATATTCATAAAGTATTCTGGTGGTCATGGAAAATGCTTTTTAAATTTTGAAAATCCATGCATAAATAAGAAAATGAGAGCAAATTCATTTTTCAAGAATGGACTTAGAATTTTTTTGCTTGACAATCAGTGTAAGAAAATTTTCCAACTTTGACGTAAAGTCACGAAACACCAAAAAGATTTATCATAATTAGTGAACACATTTTAAAGCACTATGACTAGATAAATGGGAGGCCTTCCGAAAGCTCCTACATCCCCAGTATTCTTTTTTAATATATATATATATACTTTTTTTTAATACTGAGGATGTAGGAGCTTTCGAAAGGCCTCTCAGATAAATAAAAGATTTCAGAAAGAATATAAACAGGATTTCAGCCAGACAAGATTTCCCTTATAATCTACAGTTGGGTGAAATTCCCCCAAAACACTCGCGAATGTAAATGTTTTGGCCTCTAGCATGACGAAACAGCACATACTAAATGAACTTAAGAACCATACACAATGACATGTAATTCACGTCAACGGGTAGAGAATATTCCAGGGAAGAGGTCCGATTTTTTCCGACATTTTTCTTCAAATGGCCTTTGCAAAATAAAGAAGTGGACATTAGGAAACACGCAATTTTGCGCATTGGCAGAAAAATAGCTTTAATTACGAGCAAAATGCATATATATCGCAAAATAATGCAATAGAAGAAAAATATCAGCCGCGCAAGGAAACTGGACCTGTTGAATTCAAAATTATTTTAACTTTTTGTTAGAGTCAATATTTCTTTCTCAAAATTCAATATGAAATCATGAATGATAAGCACAATGTTCGAACCAGCAGCAAAAGATAATAAATCAACTTTTTAAGAAACTCATATCATCCTAAGACACCATGTCTTTACTTCCGCCACACATGATTTCACTTCCATGCTGCTTTATGGACTTGTCTGGGAGTTATAGTTTCTTGACTTTGCCTTGGTCCTATCTGGGATCCTTAACCGAGAGGGTGCAGTAAAATGTGTTTTTCCTTTTATGGAGGATGCCTTTTCCATTGAAAGTCGTCTCGTTGTATGTTGTTGTTGTGGGTATCGATATATCCATTGACATTAGAATGCTTCTCTCTCATACTGGACCATGCGCTACTGCCCAGCATGTGTATCTTTTGTGGCCTCAACCCCCTAATACCCCAAAGTCGTTTGACGCCTTACGGTCTATGTCAAGTGACTGTATCCTAATTACTTTGTTACTGTATGGACAGTAAAATTGCTTGCTACCCTTTAGATGGGATGCTGAAATAAAGTACTTTCCCCCACACCCTAAAGACCTAGACACCCAGTTATTTTTTTATTAACTCCTTTGCTTGAGAGGCGAGTATTGTACAAAGTGAAGTTTCGCAAATGTCACCAAAACTGAAAAAATTATTCATCTCTTTATTCGCTTCTTTTCTCGTCTTAAATTTACATCTTTTCCCGATTTAAAAAAAAAACAGTTAAAAACAATCAACAAATTAATGATTTATCAATCACGTCTCTCTCCAATCATGGCAAAAGTCACTTCCTCTAAGCAACGCATAGCAACCAGATTGGTTCCCATCAAACACCGGTAAGAGGTTCCCTACTCAACAGAATAGAAAGTCTGACGCCCCAGTCCCTCTTAGTAACCCATTCTAGGCAAAAATCATCACACACTTCCAACGTGGATTGATAAAAGTAAAATCTTTTCATTGTACCTATATAATAATAATAATAATAATAATAATAATAATAATAATAATAATAATAATAATAATAATAATAATAATAATAATAATAATAATAATAATAATAATAATAATAATAATAATAATAATATAATAATAATAATATAATAATAATAATAATAATAATAATAATAATAATAATAATAATAATAATAATAATAATATAATAATAATAATAAGTATTAATATAATAATAATAATAATAATAATAATAATAATAATAATAATAATAATAATAATAATAATAATAATAATAATAATATAATAATAATAATAATAATAATAATAATAATATAATAATAAAATAATAATAATAAATAATAATGACTTTATATAGCCCTAAACATCGACGTTAATCGTGCTCTGCGGCGATTTACATCATAAAATGTTTGTTTTTTTTAAACGAAACAAAAAGAAAATAAATAATAGATTAAAATCCCGACACTACATTATAAGCATGAATACAGAAACAAAATCTAAGCAACATCTATTTCATAACAACAACAACAACAACAACAACAACAACAAAAAAAGCCTTCCGGAACAACTAAGTTTTCAGACATTTCCTGAAAGATGATAAATTTTCACAGGGCTTTGTCCGAGGACTGAGTGCAAAGAAATGCAATGTTAATAGTATAATATTAATTTCGACCAAAAGTCTTGTCATTTAGATTTAATTATTTAATGGTACTAGAGTAGGGATGATATCTGCCTACTCTTAAATTGACTCGTGTATCACAGATTAATCAAGTCGGCGAGACCTAACTTCACTATGTAGGCTTGTGTACTCTTTACTCTTCATGCTGGCTCGAACTTTTCCAAACATCATGCGATCAGAATAGAATTAGAATATGTAAAAGTCAGAACATGACAGATCTATAATGACTTCCCTTTCTGGGGTCCCGATAGCTCAGTTGGTAGAGTACTCGCTTCACACGCAAATGGACCGAGATCAATCGAGACTATTTTCTAACCCCCCCCCCCCCCCCCCCCCCCATTCTGTCCACCCAGCAGTGAATGGGTAGCTGAGTGTGTTAGATTTGTCGGAAAGTACTTTGCGATAGTCTAGCGTCCTATCCAAAGGATAGCAAGCGATTGCTATAGTCCATTTCACGCTATGGAAACTGTGATAAACTCCGGCTCCATGGGCCGAATGGCTCTGAAGGGTTACTTTTTCTGGAGACCACTCTTATGCTCATCATAAAAGTACTTCGTGAGAGCAGTGAGTTATGGAAATCGTTTTGGCTGCCATTTCGGAAAGTAGTAGTAGCCTATCGTGGAACCAATTTTGGTTGCTATGAGCGTTCTTGAGGAAATGACGACACGACTTTTCTTCCCCATTAGGTTTCTTATTTATAATATGCTCATCCTTCTTGACATCAACAAAATAGTAATGGACATAATCGTTTTAATGTAGAGAGCTCAATTTGCATTTTTTTTTCTCTCTGGATTTCAGTATTTCATTTTGTGCATAAAATTTCAGCCTGACATCCGTCTGGTAGCCACAGATCACTCTCTTCATTTCTTTAAGGCTGATCAAGTTTCTGTCCCAATTTACACCGACAAGGATCATTGGGAGGTAAAATGTGTGAAATTTCTTTAAACGCAAAAAAAAAAAGTAAATCATTGCCATGTTGATTGTTTAAATAGATAGTTTTATTCTTACAAAATTATTGCTGTCGTTGAAATGCAGAATAATAAAGAACTTCTTAATTTCCTATTGTCTTTTCAATACACTCAAGAAAACATTGGAAAGAACGATTCATATAATATAACAATAATGGCACACCTAATCTAATATCTCTTTCTGCCCTCATATTAAATAAATATTAAAATGACGCACCGATTAAATGGATCTATGTAAATATATGATTTAAAAATGACATCAAATCGGTTATATTTAAAGATATAACAAATAATGGACACACATATTTCACTGATCACGTTCCACAATTCTTTATATCCCCATCAAATCCAGACCTGGTCTAAAGAGGAAGATCCTGTACTACACATAGAGTTACGTAAATGGGCTGATTTGATGCTGATTGCACCACTTGACGCAAACACAATGTCCAAAATGGCCACTGGACTTTGTGATAATCTACTTGTGAGTGAGATTGTGTATGTGTGTGGGTATGTGTGTGTGTCTGTGTATGTGGGGGGGGGGGGGGGGAAATTAATCATGATTGAGCCTTGGACTTGCAAGGAAAATTCAAAGTAGTGAGGCCGGCCATTCGCTGCATGTTCTGGCTTGATCTCCAAAGCTTTTTTCATCACGTATTGCTTAATCATTTAAATTTAAAACAATCCCATGCCCAAAATTGTGAACACCTATTTCACTGTATCTATTGGATTATTATTATTATTATTATTATTATTATTATTATTATTATTATTATTATTATTATTATTATTATTATTATTATTATTATTATTATTAATTTTGGATTAATCAGCTATTTGTAACATTAGTAACTGACGAGACTGAATTATGCATTTAAAGAGACTTGTGTATTTCATATGTCTTGCAGAGCGATCGGTGCAAAATATTTATAGTTTATAGCAAAACATTAACATATTTAAAAATTATATATTTAAATAATTTGGAAGCAAATAAATACTTCATATTGCCTACTTCAAACTTTTTAAACTTAATATTTCCAGAAATAAACAGTTTCAATTTTGTACAATTAAATCTTGTAGTATAATATTTATTTAGATTTAAAATTTTGGTCTATGTATTAGATTGTTTGATGATAATCTATCATTTACAACTAAACTTATTATTTGGCAATTTAATGATTTAATATTGACACGAGAAGGGGTTAGGACGTGAAAGGACTGATTTCAATGGTGTTTTTTCTGGGTATTTTTTTTTTTTTGGATGTGTGTGTGGGGCGGGGGGGGGGGGGGGAGGGGTAAGATTGTTGGGTTTTTTTTGTTGTTGTTGTTCTTTTTTTTCTTTCTTTGTTGTTGTTTGTTTTTGTTTTTGTTTGGTCTTGTTTTGTTTGTTTGTTTGTTTTTAAAAATAATTCGTAATATTTTCAGATTTCTGAATCACATCAAATTTATGAATTTCGTCCATAAGTATATAATTTTATTTTAAAATTCCAGATCTATAAAATCATCAAATAGTATTTTATATCGCTTTATGACTGATGCAACCTTCATTTGTTAGCATGAAAAAAAAATTGTGGAAGAATCTCAATCATTTTCGTGTCTGTACAAAAGCAGAAAACTGGGTGGGGTTCCTGACCTACCATAGTGGGCAGGGAGGTACATGCTATGTCTTCTATCCCCCTGTATCTCTGGGTGGGGTTCCTGACCTCCCATAGTGGGCAGGAAGGTACCTGCTGTCTTCTATCCCTCTGTATCTCTGGGTGCGGTTCCTGACCTCCCATAGTTGGCAGGGAGGTACCTGCTATGTCTTCTGTCCCCTGTATCTGTTTTCTAATAGCTTTCTGTCTTTGACTTGGAATCAGATTACTTAGTTTATTGCTGACCCTGGCCGGAGTCCTCGGATTGGAAGGAAACAGCCGAATATATAGTTATAATTTTGGGAAATATTTTTTTTCTTGTATTTGACGAAAAAATGCATATTTTACTTCTTTATTATATCATTTCAATAAAACATCACAGTTATTAAGATACAATTGATTTACATTGCCATTATATAAAATTTTTAAAATAGGTAATTTACAAAACATCAAAGCCTTCGTTTTGTCCACCCGTTATATTATATACAAATCTATTTTTAGTTTTCAAACTTCGTTGATAAATTTAAATATTGTAATTTTTTTTCTTTGCAGACGTGTATAGTTAGGGCATGGGACCCAACCAAGCGTCTGCTATTTGCCCCAGCTATGAATACATACATGTGGAATCACCCTGTGACTTCAGGGCATGTAGAAAAACTCAAGGCATTTGGATACACTGAGGTGCCATGTGTGACCAGAAAACTGGCTTGTGGTGACATAGGTAATATTATGATATTTCGGGGCGGACGGGTAAAGACTGACTGTAGAGGTTTTTAAAAAGTATTTTATGGGCACAAGGTAAAGTTTATGTGTGGTCTCAAATATAATACAGTAGTCTTTTTCATCTATAATGTATAAGGGGTGACGCGAAAAGTGTGCACCAAGGTAGTCTAATTGATAGGAAAGTGCCAGAAGACAATAGAGAATACAAATTTTTTTCGCGGCGGTGGTGGGGTTTGAACCTGCGACCTTATTGGTACGACAACTCCGCCTGGCAGGTGAGAGCGTGGCTCTACCGTGTGAGCTATCCACGAACACAAAAATATTCGTTTCAAACCCAAAGTCATTTCTAGATCCCTCTCTCACCCACTTCTTGAGATCGCCGATTCGTTCGCCACCATCGCGAAGTAATTTTGACCAGCAGTTAAGCTTAATAGCCAATATTCTCATCACAAACATATAACATAGAAACGATTGAGACATTGAGTATGCTCCGGTGTATGGGGTGAATTTTTAATTCAGAAAAGTGAGTGGAGCAGGCACTTATGTTGGTAACAACAAGATATGAAGTGAGTAGAAAAGTTCCAGAAGACAATAGAGAATAAAAAATTTTTTCGCGGCGGTGGTGGGGTTTGAACCTGCGACCTTATTGGTACGACAACTCCGCCTGGCAGGTGAGAGCGTGGCTCTACCGTGTGAGCTATCCACGAACACAAAAATATTCGTTTCAAACCCAAAGTCATTTCTAGATCCCTCTCTCACCCACTTCTTGAGATCGCCGATTCGTTCGCCACCATCGCGAAGTAATTTTGACCAGCAGTTAAGCTTAATAGCCAATATTCTCATCACAAACATATAACATAGAAACGATTGAGACATTGAGTATGCTCCGGTGTATGGGGTGAATTTTTAATTCAGAAAAGTGAGTGGAGCAGGCACTTATGTTGGTAACAACAAGATATGAATTGAGTAGAAAAGTGCCAGAAGACAATAGAGAATAAAAAATTTTTTCGCGGCGGTGGTGGGGTTTGAACCTGCGACCTTATTGGTACGACAACTCCGCCTGGCAGGTGAGAGCGTGGCTCTACCGTGTGAGCTATCCACGAACACAAAAATATTCGTTTCAAACCCAAAGTCATTTCTAGATCCCTCTCTCACCCACTTCTTGAGATCGCCGATTCGTTCGCCACCATCGCGAAGTAATTTTGACCAGCAGTTAAGCTTAATAGCCAATATTCTCATCACAAACATATAACATAGAAACGATTGAGACATTGAGTATGCTCCGGTGTATGGGGTGAATTTTTAATTCAGAAAAGTGAGTGGAGCAGGCACTTATGTTGGTAACAACAAGATATGAAGTGAGTAGAAAAGTGCCAGAAGACAATGGAGAATAAAAAAATTTTTCGCGGCGGTGGTGGGGTTTGAACCTGCGACCTTATTGGTACGACAACTCCGCCTGGCAGGTGAGAGCGTGGCTCTACCGTGTGAGCTATCCACGAACACAAAAATATTCGTTTCAAACCCAAAGTCATTTCTAGATCCCTCTCTCACCCACTTCTTGAGATCGCCGATTCGTTCGCCACCATCGCGAAGTAATTTTGACCAGCAGTTAAGCTTAATAGCCAATATTCTCATCACAAACATATAACATAGAAACGATTGAGACATTGATATGCTCCGTGTATGGGGTGAATTTTTAATTCAGAAAAGTGAGTGGAGCAGCACTTATGTTGGTAACAACAAGATATGAAGTGAGTAGAAAAGTGCCAGAAGACAATGGAGAATAAAAAATTTTCGCGGCGGTGGTGGGGTTTGAACCTGCGACCTTATTGGTACGACAACTCCGCCTGGCAGGTGAGAGCGTGGCTCTACCGTGTGAGCTATCCACGAACACAAAAATATTCGTTTCAAACCCAAACATTCTAGATCCCTCTCTACCATTTTGAGATCGCGATTCGTTCGCCACCATCGCGAAGTAATTTACCAGCTTACTTAATACCAATATTTTATCCAACATATAACATAGAAACATGAGACATTGTATGCTCGGTGTATGGGGGAATTTTTAATTCAAAAATGATGGACAGCATTATGTGGTAACAACAAATATGAAGTGAGTAGAAAAGTGCCAGAGACAATGAAATAAAAAATTTTCGCGGGTGGTGGGGTTTGAACCTGCGACCTTATTGGTACGACAACTCCGCCTGGCAGTGAGAGCGTGGCTCTACCGTGTGAGCTATCCACGAACACAAAAATATTCGTTTCAAACCAAAGTCATTTCTAGATCCCTCTCTCACCCACTTCTTGAGATCGCCGATTCGTTCGCCACCATCGCGAAGTATTTTGACCAGCAGTTAAGCTTAATAGCCAATATTCTCATCACAAACTATAACATAGAAACGATTAGACATTGAGTATGCTCGGTGTATGGGGTGAATTTTAATTCAGAAAAGTGAGTGGACAGCACTTATGTTGGTACAACAAATATGAATGAGTAGAAAAGTGCCAGAAGACAATGAAAAAAAAATTTTTCGCGCGGGTGGGGTTTGAACCTGCGACCTTATTGGTACGACAACTCGCCTGGCAGGTGAGAGCGTGGCTCTACCGTGTGAGCTACCACGAACACAAAAATATTCGTTTCAACCCAAAGTCATTTCTAGATCCCTCTCTCACCCATCTTGAGATCGCGATGTTCGCCACCATCGCGAAGTAATTTGACCAAGTAAGCTTAATAGCCAATATTTCATCACAACATATAACATAGAAACGTGAACATTGAAGCTCGGTGTTGGGTGAATTTTAATTCGAAAGTGAGTGGAGCAGGCACTATTTGGTAACAACAAGATATGAAGTGAGTAAAAAGTGCAAAGACAATGAAAAAAATTTTTTTTCGCGCGGTGGTGGTTTGAACTGCGACCTATTGGTAGACAACTCGCCTGGCAGGTAGAGCGTGGCTCTACCGTGTGAGCTATCACGAACACAAAATATTCGTTTCAAACCCAAGTCATTTCTAGATCCTCTCTCACCCCTTTTGAGATCGCGATTCGTTCGCCACCATCGCGAAGTAATTTTGACAGCAGTTAGCTTAATAGCCATATTCTCATCACAAATATAACATAGAAACGATTGAGACATGGTATGCTCGGTGTATGGGTGAATTTTAATTCAGAAAGTGATGGAGCAGGCACTTATGTTGGTAACAACAAGATTGAGTGAGTAGAAAAGTGCCAGAAGACAATGGAATAAAAATTTTTTCGCGGCGGTGGTGGGTTGAACTGCGACTATTGGTACAAACTCCGCCTGGCAGGTGAGAGCGTGGCTCTACCGTGTGAGCTATCCACGAACACAAAAATATTCGTTTCAAACCCAAAGTCATTTCTAGATCCCTCTCTCACCCACTTCTTGAGATCGCCGATTCGTTCGCCACCATCGCGAAGTAATTTTGACCAGCAGTTAAGCTTAATAGCCAATATTCTCATCACAAACATATAACATAGAAACGATTGAGACATTGAGTATGCTCCGGTGTATGGGGTGAATTTTTAATTCAGAAAAGTGAGTGGAGCAGGCACTTATGTTGGTAACAACAAGATATGAAGTGAGTAGAAAAGTGCCAGAAGACAATGGAGAATAAAAAATTTTTTCGCGGCGGTGGTGGGGTTTGAACCTGCGACCTTATTGGTACGACAACTCCGCCTGGCAGGTGAGAGCGTGGCTCTACCGTGTGAGCTATCCACGAACACAAAAATATTCGTTTCAAACCCAAACTTGCCAGGCGGAGTTGTCGTACCAATAAGGTCGCAGGTTCAAACCCCACCACCGCCGCGAAAAAAAATTTTATTCTCTATTGTCTTCTGGCACTTTTCTACTCACTTCATATCTTGTTGTTACCAACATAAGTGCCTGCTCCACTCACTAGTCTAATTGATAGTAAGCTGCTAGAAGCTTTGAACTGTAAAACGTAATAAACAAAAATGAATATAACAGCTTCAAAAATAACAAAATAACAAACACAGAACGTTTCAGGCTCAAAACCCTTATTCAACTAACAACTAAAAAAACATTAAGACAGAAATACATTACTAAATTCTAGATCGAAGACAGAGATATTGGAAGAAGAAAATTCTTGGAAAGTTAACAAAAAGAAGCGTTCGACATGTAGCTAAGGAGTTCCAAACTGAACGGAATTTAAAACAACGCATAAAATTTGGTGCGCAGAAAAAGAGCGAAACGCGGGTAAGAATAGGAATAGGTGCAAAATGTATCCGCAGCTATAAATCCAATAGAGATTCAACATGATAACATTATAGAGATTCAAAAGTTTATTTTTAGGCAATTCCCAAGATAACTCATACAAGAATATATAATATTATTGTCATCAACAAGTCAAGTAAGTAAAATCAGTAATAAAGCAAGGCAAATAATGATAGTAATAATGATAGAGCGGTGAAAATAATAATCAAGCATGACGAATCTGGGCTTTTACTATTTGGATATCAACACGGTGACCAATAAGAAATGAGAAGATTCTAGGATACCAGGCAAATTTGTCCCCAAATTATGTGGATTGCCTTTTGAAAAGTGGCCACTTTTGTGCTAGAAAGTTCTCTGCATTCTAATCCCTTCTCTACAATTTACAATCGAATTGAATCACATTTCAGTTGTTTAAAAAAATCTTACCCAAAACAATCCTGTGCTTTTGAATTGTAAATTTCTTGCAATGAATTTTCAATTTTTTTTATAAAGTGGTTGATAAGCAAACATTTGAAACAAAATTCATGCAATACGATCTTTCTCTATTTAGTTTTTGTAACTCCCCTCTCCTCTCTGCTCATCAGTGCCTTTTGGCCTTGCAAAAGTAATGTGAAATTTGCTTTGAGAATTGCAAATGATATCCGCAAAACGGATGATAACAGCAAAAAGAATTCGCTTTTTAAAAAATTGCAAAGCTTTTTACGTTTTGCTTTACTTTGAGAATGTAAATAATTTTTTTGACCTACTATCCAAGTCACTGCTTCTGTTGATCTAAAATTATTTGGCGTTTTTTTTTCTCTCTGTGTTTTTATGTTTGGTTTTCCTCAAGACCTGTTTTAATTTCATTGGAGGTAATATAGACTTTCATTAGTATCAAGAAAATTTATACACGCTGGAAACTGGCTTTTGCTGTTGGTTTACTTATTATGATCGTATCTTAACGCAATTGGTCAAGGCTGAATAACATAGAATTTCTGTCAAATTATCATTCATGTGCTTAGTAATGTAAATGTTGCTGCTCGAAGTTCGAAGAAATAAATAACAATGTGAAACTGAATGTAAGCATCAATTTAATATATGAAAAAATAAAATGGACGTTTCGGGTTTCCCTTTGAAGGAGCAGACTATTTCCTGCCCATCAATACTTTTATTTATTCATCTTAACATCGCCACTAACACATTATCTCATTCGTCTGCAGTGTTTCATTCATCCTGTTTTATTGATAAAGGGGAAACCCGAAACGTCCATTTTATCTGTTTTCGTATATTAAATTGAAGCTTACATTCAATTTACATTGTTTTTTATTTTTGTGTGCTTTGGAATATTTGGTCCTATACAATGTCCTATTACATGAATTTTGTTTAAAGGTTTGCTTATATCAACCACTTTGATCTTTGATGCCACGTCTGTAAACGAATTTCCATTTTTTTTAAATGAATAAAGTATATATTATTATTATCATTATTATTATTATTATTATTATTATTATTATTATTATTATTATTATTATTATTATTATTATTACCAAATAAGAAAAAAGACTAAGCTGTAAAAAAGGTATTTTTTGTTTACTTTCAAACAATGTGCACAATTGTATCAAAGTATAATTGATTTATACTTACATTTGATTCGTTGATAGATACTGACAATAAATTAATCAATATTTGATATATAATTAGATATCAAAACCAATATTTTTAAAACGCGATATAATATGATTTTACCGTGTAGTGTATTTATTTTATTTCAGGATTTGGGGGGATGGCAGAAATTTCTACTCTTGTGTCAATGGTTGCATCTTTGATCTAGACGTAATAGCCCAGCAGGAGGAATCATCTTTGACATTCCAGGCAAATCCATAACTAAAGATTGGAACTGGGATACACGACTCATATTTTTATTTTATATTTGTGCGCATTATGATTTTAGTTATATATTTTAAAAACATTTTTTTTCATTCGTCTTTAGATTTTTAATAGTCTTTGTAAAATTGATCAGATAACATTAAAATTGTTGTATATGCCCATATCATTTTTACGTGATTTCCGCGATTATTAAAAAAGCTACTAATGAGAAATGGTTGTACCCTGTTTGTTATTTATTAATCCACCTAATATATATAATAAAAATCTGCCATGGCAATGGCGTGTATATTTCCGTATATATACTGTTGGTCGTTTTTTTTTTTTGTTTTTTTTTTTGGGGGGGGGGGGGTTCTGGCTTTTTAAAAGTATTTTTTACATTATTTGGAAAACTTTTTCACTGAATAAAAAAAAGAAAGATATATTAAGTGTTTTGGCCATGGTAATAAAATCGGGATGAGCGCCAGATAAATTATTTCTTACATTATCAACCCAGCACATGGAACAAAAATAAGAATGAGCATTTTCCCCAACACTATGAATTAAACCATTGCAGTTTGTCTCAACAGCAAAGATGTAATCAACAATTGAAAAGTAATCCGTTTTTGGTTCGATTTAGTTAAATTAATACATATGTCAACAACAAAAAATCTATGGAAAAGAACATTGAGTCTTTAAAAAAAAAAAGACATTAGCAATTCTCCTGTATTCTGACAGGATCTGTATTTTATAATCAATTTTTAAAAAATTGATAGTAGCCATTTGAGCGTATGTCTTTTGGCAGATATTCATGTGTGAGAACTTTATGATGGTTTAAGATTAGCTACAAGGATAACTTGGATGGCTGGAAGGACACGTTGCCACTCCAATTGAAATAAAAACAACTAACGTTAACTTCTTAGTCAGAAAAAGGGAAAAAAAGAGTCCATGCTCGGTTTCATTCAGAACACGATGTCAGTGTTGATAGCAAGAAGAAATGAATTGAGTAGAGAAGTGTGCGAATTCAATAATAGAGAATAAAAACTTATGCGGTGATTAGGCGTTGAACAACACAAAGCTCTATGGTGAGGCTGAGGACCTAAAGCGGACCACAGACTTCATAGCAGATATCGGACTGCAGCCATAGATGTCCATCAGAGGAACGAAGAAGAAGAAGAAGAAGAACCAAGAATGACATTAAAAGGAAGATGAGCAGCTTGGCTTGTTTGGTGACTAATCGTCGGGAGTAATTTCCCTTTGTTCGCGGGGGGCAACTTTGGTGCTCCCATTCCCATTGTTTGTTTACGGTAACAACATGAATGGATTCGTAACAATTTATTGGTTTCCATATCGAGAGTAATACAAAGCGATGACAATCTTGTGGATCGATCAGTAGTAACAATGCCTGGTACCAGGTTTCTTGCACAGGAAAACCCTTTTGCACATTCTCAGAAGATTTAACAAGATGGGATTTTAGTTCTAGACTCACTAGTCTCCCCTAATCTATTACTATAGACCGCAATAAAATGAAATGATTTCATTCAATTTAAGGTCTAATGATTCAGTAAGCAAAGAAGAGATGAGCTCAAAGGAATACCTTTGTCAAGATTTTTCTATCGATTCCAGATTCCACTACTTTCTGAAAGAGATTAGAAGTTACTGCGATGCAAATCGGCTCGAGTTGCAGTCAATACCTAACCTCTTGCAGACAGAAGTGGAAACGACAGTCATGTGTCGAGTCAAAATTCTTTGCCTAATTCCCGCTGCTCACCTACCGGTATAAATGTCATTTATAAATGTCATGTATACCCTGACAAAGTGTGGCATCCACACCATTCAGGTAAACCGCAAAATATTCGCTTGTTGTGTGTAAATGATAGTAAATTGTGGTAAACATGGATGGCGATGATCTTTTAGCTATTTATGTTGTTCTGTCGCCAAAAAGGAAAAAGAAGAGACGAATTTAGACAAAAAATTGGCTCTTAAAAAGAGCAGCTAGGGCACACAAATCTTTTGCGGGAATTGCTACCCTATCCTGATGATGTTCACACATTCCTTCGGGTGGAACAGGATTCTTATCGGGAACTGCTTGATCTTGTTTGACTAAGAATTGAAAAAGGAACAACCGTGCTTCGGGCACCAATTGATGCCCATCAAAGACTGAGCTGTTTGGCTACTGGTGATACATATCAAGCCCACAAGTTCTCAACTTACATCTTAGCACAAGCATTGAGCAGCATTATCACATATACTTGCAATGCCATTTATGAAGCTCTATCATCATATGAATTCTTGAAGGTAAGCGCTTTTATTTTTTCATTCAATACACATAACATTATGCCGTAAACCGACTTTTGTTTTATCCAATAAAACTCTGACATTGTACTTGTAATACCTACTTATTTATTATTTATACAAGCGATGACAGTAATTGCAATGTAAAAAAATCCCAGGAATATGCTTATTTACAAAGGGTTTAAGGCCAAGGAGGATTCAGAATTATAATACAACAGCTGAATTGCAAGTGGATTCGCGTAGATAGTTTTATAATACACATTCAAAAATGAGAACAATGAAGAAGAACATATAATAATATGTTTCTTTGAAGAAGACAATTAAAATAGGTTTATTTTAGTTTGATTTAAAAAAAAATCAAAATGAATAAATTGATTCAGCAATAAAGTGTAACAATAGTAGCCTCAACTAGATCACCTTTCAAAATCATAACTAAACAAACTACAACAAAGAAACAAAATAACTGCAACAACAGGTGATTTGTTGAAATTAGAATAAGACAATAACAATCGCAGCGTTTATGGTTGTAAAGTGTGCTACTCGTGATGGAGTTGATTGTGGTGGTGGCGGTGGTGGTGATGATGATGATGATGATGATGATGATGATGACGATGATGATGATGATGATGATGATGATGATGTTGATGATGGTAAAGCTTTTTAGTATTATTGATATTTTTAAACTAGAACTGGGCTAACGCATGTACTTTAAAGGAAATCAATTAATTATAGGCAACTTTGTACCCTGTGTTAATTATTGTGTATTCGCATAATTCCAATCATGTATAAACAGTTTTGTGAAAGCAATAAAGTCAGTAAGTTATAGTTATATGAGCGATAAACCTCTAGGTTAACTTGTCAAGGAAATGCACTTGAGGAGTTCGAATGCATGTAGGTTGATATACCACTCTTGTTTGCCGACTCAAATTTCCGAGCTCTGCATCAAGCACGACATCGTGGCATAATCGCTCCGCTAAAACTCTCTGTTCGTAAGGGAGATTTCTCAGCTTATGGGCCATGAGTTTACCAAAAGCGTCAAACTGATCCTCTTTTGTTGTAGGACTCAGCAACCTCTGTCTCGCGATTTTCAAGAGTTCATCTTCCTCAGATTTTCTTTTGGAACCTGCTCTATCCCATGGTATGTTGGAATGTCCAGTTCTAGGGTCATTTCTTGCTTCTCTTGGTTCCGGCGTTGGTTTTGGTGTCGATGTTGTTGTATGTGCCGTCCCCGAGCAAGCAAAATCAAGATTCTCGGACATATCATCGCTCGATTCAGTAACAGAAGTCTGGTCGGCAGAAAGAAAAAAAGAAAACGAATTGTCATATTAAAGGTACTGAAATTTAAAATACAGTCTCAAAAATAATGTAGAAATGATATATAATTTATATACTAATTGCGTCCTCAGTTCCTACCTCAGTGTGGAGGAGTCGATGAATACATCGTCCAAGTCTTTGAGATGAAATGACAATTCCCCAATTGTTTAGGAGCTGTAGGTGGGAAACGTGTTGCAATCTCACCACCATTATGGACCAAGGGGTTTAACAGCAAAGTCTTAATGGCTATAGCTAATTCTAATTATGAACTTGTGTAGGTGAATTTTGGAACCATTGGACGTGTGTCTGATGATGGTGGTGTGATTGAACAGATTAGTGTTTATCTATAATTGAAATAGGGTAAGTTACATTTGCCAAAAGATAAACAACACAAATGGACTTCCCTAAGTTTTCAAATCTTATAGTAGTAGTAGTAGTAGTAGTAGTAGTAGTAGTAGTAGTAGTAGTAGTAGTAGTAGTAGTAGTAGTAGTAGTAGTAGTATCGTTCGGCTACGCTTCTATGTTCAAGGTATCAATCCAGGTTCGGAAGTCATCATCACATTTGTTGATAGTTTCAAATCCCCCTTCCACTTTTGTCTCTGGGCAATCTAGTACGAGGTGGTTTGCATCTTGTAGTGCTTGGTTGCACTTTGGGCATGTTGGTGATTCTTGGAGCCCCCATTTGTGCATGTTGGCAGCTGTTCTTGTATGTTTTGACCGTAGTCTATTTGCAGCTCCCCAGTATTTTCTTGGTTGATCCTGTAGACCTGGGAGACTTTTACATGGATCTTCAATTAGTTCCTCTCCTGTTGGCTTATTTCTTTTCCATTCCTCGCATCAGGCTTCTTGTGTGTTGTAGTTTTCTTTCTTTGATAGGTAGAAAGGTGAACGAGATTTTAGTCTTGATGTTGGGGGCGCAGTTTTGTATATGGTTTGCAGAGGAGTTCCATCTTCTTCAGCTCTGTATATTCATTTCTGTGTTGCATCCTCTCTCCTCAAGTGGGGTGGTGCTATAGCGCTCATGACTGGCAGCCATTGTGTTGGGGTTGATTTCAGGCATCCAGTTACTATTCGCATCGAGTCCCTTAGTTTCACATAAACAAGGTTTGTATGGGCACTTCTGTCCAAACAGGAGCACAATATTCTGCCACACTGTAGCAAAGGGCCAGGGCTGATGTTCTGAGAAGAGTTTGCGATGCTCCCCATATTATTCCTGCCAGTTTTCTGAGTAGACAATTTCGTTTCCGCATCTTTCTTGCTGTACCCTCAAGATGGGTTCTATAGGTCAGCCGTCTATCCAGTGTCACTCCGAGGTATTTTGGTTTTTGATCAGTTGGTAGTGTTGTGTCATCAATCTTGATCATCAGTTTTCGTTGTGATTCCCTGTTGTTAAGATGAAATGCAGTTACAACTGTTTTTGTCGTATTAATTTTTAAATACCATCTGTCAAAATACCTTTTCATGGCCGTAGTGTCTTTGCTAAGACTTGTTTCTATATCTTCCCAGTTTCTTGATTGGTATGCTAAGGCCCAGTCATCTGCATATCCTAGTTTTGTGGAAGTTGTTTGAGGCATGTCGCTTATGTAGACGTTAAACAATGCTGGTGCTAAGACTGAGCCTTGTGGTACTCCATTTTTTATTCTTCTGACTTTGCTGGTGTTGCCACCAAGTACGACATGGAAATTCCTAGGTCCTGTCATGCATGAGAGCAGTTTCAAGAATTTTCTGCATGGGATTATTTTTGCAAGTTTCAGCATCAAGCCACACTGTGCCATACGCAGCAGAGAGATCAATAAACACTGTGCATGTTTTGAATTTCTTTTCAAATCCATTTTCAATTAAGAGGTGAGGGCAAGGACCTGCTCGGTTGTGCATCTATTTCGTTGAAACCCTGCTTGTTCAATTGGGATTATAGGATTCAAGTAAGGGGTTATTCTTGTTAATATTATTTTTTCTAGTAGTTTGTAGAGGCAACACAGTAGAGTGATGGGTCTATAGCTAGATGGCTCTGTTGCTGGTTTTCCTGGTTTGAGGATTGCTATAACTCTAGCATGTTTCCATGTTTGTGGGTATCTTCCTTTGTCAAGTATGTCAGACATTACGGCAGCCAACCAGTTCTTTGCGTTGTGTCCAAGGTGTGTTATCATATCTGGACATATGCCATCGATCCCTGCTGCTTTCCCATTCTTCATACTTTTGATACCTTCATGTATTTCTTCGTGACTGATTGGGAAGGTCCACATTGAGCCAGATGATGAGAGAGAGTCGAGATTTTTTCTGTATTCCTTGCGGATATTTCTTTCGAACATCTGATCTGGAACGTGTTGTCCGCGTTGCTTAATTTCTTGTGCCACAATATCTGCGGACACGAATGGAGCGGTTTTGGTTCCGTTGTTTTCAGGGTTAAGTTTCCTAATCAGTTGCCAAACATGTCGACTCGAGTGTCTCATATCCAAGTTTTCTACTGTGTCAATCCATCTTTGTCTTCTGTCCTCTTGAAGGGTATTTAATAGCTGTTCTGCTACATCCTGGTCTTGGGTTTTTTTTCATATTGTTCGAGAAGTTTTTCACTCGCATCTGACCAGCATGGAATGTGCCACTGTCTGACTCCTCTTGGGATGTATTTTTTAGCACTTGTCAGTATCAGTTTGCTAAATCTCTGTATGTTATCAGCCGATGATGGAATTCTTGGACATACTTTCTCTATGTATTTCAAATCTTATGAAGCGTTTGCATTACGTCCTGACTTCTTAAAGTCGTACAATGTGCGGGTTTTAGATGACAAAAACGGGGTTTCAACTACAGACTTTCGCGAGCTAGATGAATCGTAGAAAACGTTTTGGGGATTTCAGTTGTAAAATGTGGGGTTCTAGGTTCTGTAATTAAACTCAAACCCGAAAATATTGACTCTGTAGTTTTAACCTGCTGTGCTCTCCACAATTTTTTGAGAACTCCCACCCCCCCCACCCCCCCCCCCCCCAAAAAAAATAAAAAGATACACCATTTGAGCAACTGGATCATGAAGAAAAACCTCCACTCATAATATTCTAGATGGACTCAGAATACAAGGTCCAAATGTAAGAATTCAACACAAAAAGCAAAAGTTGTCCAAGTCAGATTCACTGTTTACGTGAACACGACTGACAGGGTTTTGTTTGCAAGATAAATACGCACTCGGCCATAATTGATTCAACTGACTTGATGTAAGATACTACCGTATTGAAAGATAAAATGAAAATTACAGAGTTGAGACACACACACATACACACACACACACACACACACACACACATTATTGTTTTATTATTATTATTATTATTATCATTATTATTATTATTATTATTATTATCATCATCATCACCATCATCAGTATCATCATCGTCATCATCATCATCATCATCATCATCATCATCATCATCATCATCATCATTATTATTATTATTATTATTATTATTATTTTTATTGTTGTTGTTATTATTATTATTATTATTATTATTATTATTATTATTATTATTATTATTATTATTATTATTATTATTATTACTTCTATTATTATTATTATTATTATTATTATTATTATTATTATTATTATTTATTATTATTACTTCTATTATTATTATTATTATTATTATTATTATTATTATTATTATTATTATTATTATTATTATTATTAATATTATTATTATTATTATTATTATTATTATTATTATTATTATTATTATCATTAGCACTACAATTATTATTACAATAATCATTCTTACCACTATTATTACTTCTATTATTATTATTATTACTTTTTCAAACCCCACCACCGCCGCGAAAAAATTTTTTATTCTCTATTGTCTTCTGGCACTTTTCTACTCACTTCATATCTTGTTGTTACCAACATAAGTGCCTGCTCCAATCACTTTTCTGAATTAAAAATTCACCCCATACACAGGAGC
The DNA here is from genome assembly GCF_034508935.2 of Berghia stephanieae. Taxonomy (NCBI): domain Eukaryota; kingdom Metazoa; phylum Mollusca; class Gastropoda; order Nudibranchia; family Aeolidiidae; genus Berghia; species Berghia stephanieae. The sequence goes on along the minus strand of NC_088361.1, from coordinate 5,463,546 downwards.
ATACTCAATGTCTCAATCGTTTCTATGTTATATGTTTGTGATGAGAATATTGGCTATTAAGCTTAACTGCTGGTCAAAATTACTTCGCGATGGTGGTGAACGAATCGGCGATCTCAAGAAGTGGGTGAGAGAGGGATCTAGAAATGACTTTGGGTTTGAAACGAATATTTTGTGTTCGTGGATAGCTCACACGGTAGAGCCACGCTCTCACCTGCCAGGCGGAGTTGTCGTACCAATAAGGTCGCAGGTTCAAACCCCACCACCGCCGCGAAAAAAATTTTTATTCTCTATTGTCTTCTGGCACTTTTCTACTCACTTCATATCTTGTTGTTACCAACATAAGTGCCTGCAACATAAGTGCCTGCTCCAATCACTTTTCTGAATTAAAAATTCACCCCATACACCGGAGCATACTCAATGTCTCAATCGTTTCTATGTTATATGTTTGTGATGAGAATATTGTCTATTAAGCTTAACTGCTGGTCAAAATTACTTCGCGATGGTGGTGAACGAATCGGCGATCTCAAGAAGTGGGTGAGAGAGGGATCTAGAAATGACTTTGGGTTTGAAACGAATATTTTGTGTTCGTGGATAGAGCCACGGTAGAGCCACGCTCTCACCTGCCAGGCGGAGTTGTCGTACCAATAAGGTCGCAGGTTCAAACCCCACCACCGCCGCGAAAAAATTTTTTATTCTCTATTGTCTTCTGGCACCAATGTTTATATTATACTATTATTATTATTATTATTATTATTATTATTATTATTATTATTATTATTATTATTATTATTATTATTATTATTATTATTATTATTATTATTTCTACTTACTATTATTATTATTGTTGTTGTTGTAATCGTCATCATCATCATTATTATGATTATGATTTTTAAATCAAGTAGTAGGAGTTATTTAATCAGTTATCGATTTATTACGAATATCTTTTATGTGTTATAATCTCGTTGTTGTTTTTCATTGATGAGCTCTTCTATTGTTCATTACTTTTTAAAATCTTGCTTTTTTCTGTTTGTCATATTTGTTGTTGTTGTTGTTCTTGTTGTTGTTTTTGTTTGTTTGTTTGTTTGTTTTGTCATCTAAGACAATCCCGATTCATTATAAATATGTGGCCAGACTTTCTGCCATTTTTAATTGAATGATGTACTTCCGTGAATTCATTGCAGTATTATATTAAAATTTACGTGATAATAATAATAATAATAATAATAATAATATAATAATAATAATAATAATAATAATAATAATAATAATAATAATAAATAATAGTAATAATAATAATAATAATATAATAATAATAATAATAATAATAATAATAATAATAATAATAATAATAATAATAATAATAATAATAATAATAATATAATAATAGACGTCTAATAATAATAATAATAATAATAATAATAATAATAATAATAATAATATAATAATAATAATAATAATAATAAACAATAATAATAATAACAGATACTGAATATTAGACTACAATTGACATCTATTTACTGAATACACGTGGTATTTTTAGGGGTGTTTCTTTGTTTACGAAACCTGAAAGCTGCCGAAACACGCCGAAACCTGACAAAGTTAGGGGAAGCAGGCAGCAGTGGGGAGTGAACGTGGGACTCAGGGAAGTGTACACCATTGGGGAGTGAACCTGGGACTGGGTTTCGTAACAAAAAAGCAATTATATTTTTACGAAACCCAACAATATCCAACAAAGATATGGAAAGAAAGTAGGCAACAGTGGGGGAGTGAACCTGAGACTCAGGGAAGTGTACACTATTGGGGAATAAACCTAAGTCTATGGTTTTTCGGTGAGTTTTGGCGGGTTTCACAAAAAAGTAATTGCTTATATATGAAACTCGCTGAAATTCGCCTAAACCTAGAGTCTCAGGTTCACTCCCTACTGGTGTACACTTCCCTGAGTCTCAGGTTCAGTCCCCATTATTTGCTTACTTTCCATAACTTTGCCCCAATTTGTTGGCATTTGGCGCATTTCGTAAACAAAAAGTAATTGCTTTTTTAAAATAACAAAATCCGCCGAAACCCAGTCCCAGGTTCACTCCCCACTGGTGTACACTTCCCCGAATCTCAGGTTCACTCCCCACTGTTGCCTACTACTCATAACTTTCTTGGATATTGCAAGGTTTCGTCGGGTTTTGTAAAAAAAGTAATTGATTTTATATGAAACTAGCTGAAGCTCGCCGAAAACCATAGTCTCAGGTTCACTCCCCACTGGTGTACACTTCACTGAGTCCCAGGTTCACTCCCCACGCGTTGCCTACTTTCCACTTCTTTGCCGCATATTGTCGGGTTTCGTACAAAAGTAATCCCCCCCCCCCTCCCCAATTTGTTATTGCTTTTTTATAAAACCCAGAGTCCCAGGTTCACTCCCCACTGGTGTACACTTCCCTGAATCTCAGGTTCACCCCCTCCTCCCCCCCCCCCCCCCCCCCCCCCAGCCTCTACACACACACACACACGCTGCTGCCTACGTCCCATAACTTTGTCGGATATTGCCAGGTGTCGTCCGGCTTTTTATTACGAAACCCGCTGAAACCCAGTCCCAGGTTCACTCCCTACTGTTGTACACTTCTCTGAGTCCGAGATTCACTCCCACAGCTGCACTCTTCCCATAACTTTGTCAGGTTTCGGGAAAAAAAAAACACCGTATTATAGTGCAAAACCACTATTCAGTGTCAGATACTGAATAGAGCAGTAAAGTTAGGTGCCCAAACGTAAACAATAACAAGTTGCTAGTGATTTCCGTTAGGGACCGGAATAATTTACGCACAATATAGGTCTCCCAATTTTGTAGTTTGAGTTGTAGGCAATACACTTTCAGTATTGAAAATATGTTTACATAAAATCTAACAGTTGCAGAAATAATAATATAAGGCTAAATTATTATGAAAATCAGGCTCCGAATAATTCTCGTTTTGTTCACACCAGCGCAATAATTTGCTCTGGTCTAAAAATAGATAGACTGTAACTTTTGATAAATTTTAGAAAATTTTACCTTTTGTTCCATAAAATATCCATATCTAGACATTATTTGATGCATGATCGAGTATTTATGAATATGTGTTTCTTTTGCCACCTAACAGCCAAATTTTAAAGGTTATTTTTTTCTATTATTTACATTGGAACGTGAGCTGTCAAGACAGGAACATGTGGTTTGCCACGTGCTTCTCGACCTTTGTTTACGTTTGGGGCACCTAACTTTACTGCTCTATAGTGCAAAACCACTATTCAGTATCAGATACTGAATAGTACAAAACCACTATTCAGTATCAGATACTGAATAGTGCAAAACCACTATTCAGTATCAGATACTGAATAGTGCAAAACCACTATTCAGTATCAGATACTGAATAGTGCTAGCCAATAAAAAATGATTACAAAGAATGCGTGAAAGAAAAAAAGTGAAAACTTGACCTCAGATATAAACATAGATGAGTACAGGAATCAAGTATCGAACTGCATCACAGAATCTGCAAGAGAAACTATTCCATCTGTAAAAAAACACGAACCAAAACATAAGTGGATGGATGACAAGATCTTGAAACTGATGAATGAAAGACGAAAACTAGAACGCAACAGCAACGAATATAAAGAAGCTAATAAGATTATAAAACGTGAGTGTAAGAGAGCAAAGGAAGATTATATTGAACATGAATGTCACAGAATTGAAAGACTAAAAAAATCTAACACCAAACAACTCAACCAGTCAATACAAGATCTAAGTGGAAAACGACCAGCCGTGGCAAGAAAATGCGTTAAATACGCAAACAGTAATATACTTATCGACAACAATGTTTTTTGTTTGCTTGTTTGTTTGTTTGTTTTTGTCTATTTAGCTTTTTCTTTTTCTTTAAAAAAAATAAATCAAAAGATCTTTGTTGTTTGTTGGACAGGATGGGTAGGGGTTTAAATGGTGGTATGATATCAGGATAGCATCATGTGGACATGTCATAGGGATGGCGTGATTTAATTTAATGGGGTGATTGTCATGATCGAGCTTTGTTATTTTAAATTAATAGAGATGGGGAACGGGTGATCGGCGTATTATCTTTTTAAATACCCAATCATTATTTCGTACATTATATTTACTAATAAAGCATAACTGGGAGAAAATAAGCTTGAAGTTCAGTCGCATCGTGACTTTAGAAATTGACAATTATTTAGCAGCTGTGATATTTATGGATGCTCGAAATTATAGAGTCCAATGTCAATACAACCCTATTAACAGTAAATTGAAATATTGATTTTGTAGTTAAAAACACAATAATTCTTTCTAATCCACGAAACAAACTATACATCATTTACATGACGTGTTTTTGATTGCTTGAAAGTACTTCTCCATCTCCCTTGAACTCTGAACTAACATCAGAGGTTTGATCATCTTGAGACTAAAGAATAAGAGGGCGCGCTTATTTCTGAAGTTGACATCAGAGGTTAGATCAGCGGATTGGCAAAAACGCTACCTCAGAGGTTTGATCAACGGGCCATCGATATCTTATTTAGCAACATTGTGTCACTTGTGACATTAGACCGATGACACCATTACTTATGTCATAAGCAATACCAAATTGCAATTTCGACAATATATCATTAATTTCAGTCAAACCAGTGTAATAACCTCAGGTAAATATGGAATTTAATAATATTTCAGAAACCAAAGACTTCAAAAATAGAAATATACATGGAAAATAGAGCATCTAAATGTGACTTGTGACATAATAAGACCGGTGACACCATTACTTATACTTATGTACAAGCAACACCAAATCACACTTTCGTCCATACTATATCATTATATTCAGTCAAAAAAGCATAATAACCGCAAATCAGATGACCATCCAAGCCAACAGTCAATTATGCTAAAATGAAATTAAATAATATGTGAAGAAACTAAATACTTTCAAATTGGAAATATACTTAGAAATTAGTAATACCATTGTTGCTATTACTTGGGTCAAAATCGGCACTAGAACGCAATTTTGCCTCAATAAATCAAGAATAGCAACTGAACAAATGCAATACAGTTTGTTAAAATGGAATTCAATGACATTTGAAGCTTTGAAGAACATGATAACAGAAATATATTAGAAACTTCAAACTTTAAGTGTCAACTGTGACATTTTAACCAATGACAACAATGGTCACAAAAAGTACCAGAAGTCACACAAACTCTAGATAAATATCAGCCATGGTAATGAATTCATGTAACCAGACGATAACAGCACCCTACTGCTCAAATCTGCTTGTTTGTAGTAATTTAGTGTGTTAATAGTAAAACAAATCAAATTTCTTGACAACCCTTCTATTTATCTGGATTCGTCAAAAGCTAGAGTTTTGTCTTTTTCTTGATTCATACAACCCTGAAACATAAAAAATTAGAATTACAAGGAAATGATTAATTGTGTCAAAATCACAGTCTCAGATGAGATGTCATAATATCATATTTGTAAATAGAATAACAGATGAAAACATAATTTGTTGGTGGCACTTTGTAATATCCTATTTCAAGTGTTGCTTGTGACAATGTAAAATAGCGATGACACCAAAGTTCAACTTACCTTTTCTGTCTGGAGCCACGCTGGAAAGGCAACTGAAAGTGCTGCACTTCAAAGGCTGGTAAGAAGGGTTTATCAAAATTGCGAATCGCCATTTAACGAAACAAACTTCCACGTGTTCACGCATGCCGTGTTGCTTGTGACAAATGACACCAAAACCAATAAGCCTCGATATCGGCAAAACGGAATACATTTACTCCAAGATTTGAGTTCAGAAGGAAAATCTATGCTTTTTTCTCATAATAAAACATTTTATAACCATTAAATATGAGCTTTAAAGTCGTGTCGAGTCTTAGTATTGTGCTGTGTTTGATGACACCAAAGGTCACAAGCAATACCAACTTTTTAAGAACTCTATATGAAACTTAATCAGATATGTAATATACTGCAATTGCGTTTAAAAGTAAATTTTGACTTTATACTATTAGTCAAATTTCAATCATGTGAGCTAAAACATCACATTTAATTTTTACATGCTTTCTAAAAAGGTGATGCGTTGACCTCGTTTTAAGCACATGCCAAACAGCATTCAAATTTCACTTTTAAGTTGTTTATTTCATATCCTGTTGAACAGAGTATGTTGAGCTATCTCATTTTATCTCTTCTTCATATTATCAATTGATTACAAGCATTAACCCAATGAAAACCGCCCATAATTAAGTAAAAATCAAATTTTCTTAACACTTCGGGCACCTTTTGACCTTGGCTCATATATATATATATATATATATATATATATATATATATATATATATATATATATATATATATATATATGAAGTAATAAAATAAAAACCACGAAATAAAAATGCTCGACTTTGATAAAGGAGCGGTAATTATAGTCTATATAAATAAAATAGAATTATTGTTGACTTCTACTATCTACCGGAAGTGTTATCGTGCGTGTTTGGAGAGAGAGAGAGAGAGAGAGAGAGAGAGAGAGAGAGAGAGAGAGAGAAGGAGAAAAAAACAGTAGAAAGCATAGAGATAGAGAGAGAGATACCGAGAAGGAGGGGGGGGGGGGCAGTAGAAAGCAGATAGCTAGATATAGAAAGAAGGGGGGAGAGATAAATAACAGATAGATAGATAGATAGATAGATAGATAGATAGATAGATAGATAGATAGATAGATAGATAGATAGATAGATAGATAGATAGATAGATAGATAGATAGTGAAGGTGAGAACAAATCAGAGAAGAAAAAAAAAAAAAAAAAAAGAAGAGAGAGAGAGAGAGAGAGAGAGAGAGAGAGAGAGAGAGAGCAGAGAAATTAAACATTTTCAACTTACCCCGTCTTCAACTGTGTCTTGCTTTAATGTTGTGTCTTGAACAAGGCATCCGCTTCTCTCTAAAGACGAACTCGTTTCCCGTGTTTGCTCTTGGTCTTGAAGGAAAATCATATCATTATAATACCAAAGCTTTGGCCTGTGCACTTCATCAGCTCCGCTACCGGATAAGGATGTCGCTTGTACTTTTCTTAATTCTTTCCGGAAATTTGATCTAATAGTATTAATCTTTCTCAAGATAAATTCCTTTGTTGCATCTCCATCGAAAGTCCTTGCAAATTCCAATAATCTATCGTAAGCTCGCTGTTTCATTAATCGGTTACTGTATGAAGCGGACTTTATTTTCCATAGGCATTCCTCTGACCGATAAAGTTTAATAAATTCAAGAAGGTGTGAGTGTGACCATGAAGCCATGTTGAACAAGAGAAATCCTACTTTTTCAGTCAAACTACACACTAAATTAATGCAACAAATACGTTTAAAAAGTATTTTGGTTAATAAGCATTAAATCGAGACGTATAGGCTACGCGTAGACTTTGTTAATTTGGATCTGTTGAGTTCAAATATTTATCTTTAAGATCGGAGTGATATATTTTTTTTATATTGATGGGTTAAAAAGTTTGCTTTCTGGCTAAAACAGATCGAAGGAAAGCCGCCCTCCGTTGGCAAGCCCATTTATTAACACGTAGCCAACATAATGTCAAATATTTAGCTGCCTCCTGTCGACATGACATTTACGACGGCCCATAGAGAATACAGGTTACGGCCGACTCCTATTCATACAACCAGAGAGCTCTCTCTTCCCTCCCGCTCTCCACATGACAACAATGCATTTCATTGCGTATCAGCCGAAAAATTGTGTGTCACGAAATAGGCGCGGATCACTGAATCAGGGTTGCCAGTTTGGCATTTTAAATGCCAGATTCCAAAAATCTGGCATTTTTGAAAACCGTTTGGCATTAGAAAAATCATTTGGCATTTGGCATTTTCATTTGGCATTTTCTTTTCTTGTATATTATACATCAAATGACACCTTTTTCTTAATTATTTCTAAACGCGTAAAAACAAATCTCTTCACATCGGAAAACTTTGCTATTAAAACTCACACCCTGAACTAGCCCTGCCTCCCTCAGATATTCACTCAAATTCAGCCCTCGACAAGTATCCTAGTAAGTTTTCTGGGAATCTCCTGCAAAACTCGTGTATATTTGCGTCATGGTCGCCTGTTAACTTTTAACTCTGTTCGTTAGCGTGGTCTGATTTTACAGCATCCAATGATTTCACTCCTTTTTGGAATTCCCAAAAGTCTGCAGATCTTTCATGTTAATGTATTTCTTTTTCATTCTTAAAATCCAACCGTGGTGTAGTGGTTTAGCACTCCACTTAGTAGTCAGTAGGTAAAAAATTACCCCAACAGGAAATTTAGTATAATTCAAAAAAAAAAAAAAAAAAAAAAAAAGAAAAAAAAAAAAAAAAAGAAAAAAAAGAAAAGAAAAGACGCAAGCCACCAGGATATGATAGTAAATTGTCTATCAAAAGTGAGTAGTTTTTCTTAGTGGGGGTGGGAGTCAACAGACTTTGGCATTTTTTTGAGTGTTTTGGCATTTTTTGAGTCTTCCCCTGGCATTTTGTTGAAAAATAATCTGGCAACCCTGCACTGAATGTGTGTTTCGTCTGCTAGAGATCGGCTGCTCTTTTTCTTTACTATCGGCTCAGGCTTTATGTGCAAAATCGTATAGATTAGTATGATTCTCTAGATCAGGTTACGATAACTTTGTAAGATTCTAAAATAAATTACTTATAATAATAATGATGTGTGTGTGTGTGTGACACACACACACACACACACACACACACACACAGACAGAGAGAGAGAGAGAGAGAGAGAGAGAGAGAGAGAGAGAGAGAGAGAGAGAAGGGGGGTGGGAGGGGGGGGGGGGATAAACTTTGACAAAAAATAAATCTAACTCAACTTTACAGCGAAAATCATGATTTATTTTAAACAAACTTAATAGAAACAAACGACCTTTGTATTTTCAACAAAGCCATAACTCTCTCTCTCTCTCTCTTTCTCTCTCTCTTTCTCTCTCTCTCTCTCTTTCGCTCTTCTCTCTCTCCTCTCTCTCTCTCTCTCTTTCGCTCTTCTCTCTCTCTCTTCTATCTCTCTCTCGCTCTCGCTCTTCTCTCTCTCTCTTCTCTCTCTCTCTTCTCTCTCTCTCTCTCTCTCTCTCTCTGTGTGTGTGTGTGTGTGTGTGTGTGTGTTAAGTGTGTGTTTAATTAACACACGTATAGTTCAAAATAATATGTACAATGAAAAAATAGCATGCATGACTAAGATGACGTCAAGTTGCGTTGCATAGATTAATGACCACAAGTACAATTAAACATAATGAAGGAGAGAATTACAAAATACATGTACTCTCTTCTCAAACACATTTTATAAACTGAAAAATGGCTCAGTAAAATCACAAAGGGGGACAATGCTGCATCAACACCGATGATTGACAGTGGCAGACCAGAATTGATAACCTCGGTATACATCCATTGTCTCCTGAGACAGACGGAAGCCAACAACAACAGGCATACCGGTAAGAAAACAAATCAGCGACATATCAAATCTACACATGGCTAAATGTGGCAGCCCTCCTATTTCTATGGGTGGGCTGTTTTTCTGACAGTGTCTGATTCATTAACTGGCATTAGTGAACAAATTAGCTACATAAAAAAGTAAATCACACTTTCCATTTTTGCAATCAAGGCCCATGTGGGGTGGAATGCTTACCACAAGCCGTCTAATGATCCTATTTCTCAGACCAGTAATGTGCAGTGTGGGAGTAATGTCGTCTCTGAATTCCTTTTCCATAATTTCTATGATACAGAGAAGTTCTGAACTTGGTGCACAGAGACCGCCATGCTTACAACCCTGAAGGTTCTTTGCATGCAGGAATACTTGACTCTCTTTGCCAGGGTCCTTGTCACCTTTCAATAAATCTTGACAGTCTGTACACACATGGGGCATTAATTTGACTGCAACATACCCAGATATGCAAGTTGTTACATTCTGTTCAATTGGTGTTAGGGATTGCATAGTTGATGGCAACATCAGCTGTCTAATTTCCTGTGGAACATTTTGTTGAAGGCGTGTCTTGACTGCCACTGAAACAGGAAGCATCAAAATGTTCTTCACATAAAACATTTCGTCTGTACAGAGCATCAGCTGACTTGTCATCCAAATCAGCACGCCTGCAGTTGATGACCCAACGCCTGGACCTGTAAAAAATAACTAACGCAGTTCAATATTGGATCTAGATCTATTATTAGTAATCAATTGAGAGCTAGGTCTGATTAAGAGTTAATTTTATACATAAAAGCACATACTAATTGGCCGAGAGAGACTAGATGTATGCTTCTCTTTAGATCAACTTCTAAAAAACTAAGCTCACTTCATTGAGATTACTACTGTACTAGAATCTAGACATAGGCATCACAAGTCTAGTCAATATACATCCTATCTAGTCATCCCTCTAAATCCCTTTGAGCATATTTATTGGATATTGCGCTATATAAAAGCTCAATTATTTTAAGCATAAATCCACTGGCACAACATATATGGCTATAATTCAATGCCGTGTAGCTACACCGTCGCCCCCTACCCTTTACTGTGTTTTAAATCAACGACATCTGCTATTATGGAAAAGGAGAAGAAGAAGATGAAGAAGAAGAAGATAATGGCTAGTCTCACCCCCCAACAGAGCCACCTTTAAGGGTCACAGTCACGGTGCAGTAGATTAGAACTGGATCAGAAATCTAATGTTCATTTTCTCTAGTAACACAATCTAGACGTGTTAATATAGTAATATAGTTATTTGTTAAGGTTAATAGATTAAAGTTTAATTTTCTCACCTTTCAGGATCCTTTGGGAAACGGAAGAAACCTAAATCTGGTCTCTTGTGTCGAGAATTTGAACAATTGATACCGGAACACCACTGGCATTTGTTATGTGTTGTCGGTGTCGGCGCCATCTTAGCTCATTGTTATACGCGCTTAATTCCACGATCAGCTGTTGACCCAGATACGGGCTTTTTGGCAAGAGAGAGCTCTCAAGTACAACCTAACGGCCTAGAAAGAGGAGCTCTCCTCTTTCTAGGCTAACGGTATGCCGGCCGGTAGGACGTTAGGTGTGTAGTTCCCACAAGCACAGCTAGATACATATTATGCATCTTGCGACGACCGAGAGAGAGAGAGAGAGAGAGAGAGAGAGAGAGAGAGAGAGAGGGAGAGAGAGAGAGAGAGAGCAAATCACAGGCTTGGGTTTTGTCTTGTTTGTTTGATTGTTTGATCTACTGAAACTCCTCCTGACAATAATCCTGAAAAGAATCTCGTCAAAAGTAGATCGTGAAATTTCAGAACAGCAAACTGGATTCAAAAAGAACAGTGGCACCAGGGAGGCAATTTTCGACTAAAAATCCTGTCAGAAAAATACATAGAGGTCCAAAAAGACATATATGCCTGTTTTATCGACTACTCAAAGGCATTTGATTCTGTTAGTCATCAGAAACTTATCCAGGACCTTGTGGCAATAGGTGTGAAAGAGAATGATGTGGCTCTAATCGCTAATCTGTACTGGCAACAAAAGGCTCAGATAAAAGTGCAGGCAGATACAACAGATGCAATTGAAATCAAGAAAGGGGTGCGCCAGGGATGTGTTATGTCTCCTTGCTTGTTTAATTTATACACAGAGTCTATTTTTCGGCAAGTAGAAACAGCACAAGGGTTGAAGGTTGGTGGCCACAACATCAACAATTTACGTTACGCTGACGATACTGTCCTGTTGGCGGAAAGTAAGGAAGACCTACAGAAGCTAATTTCAAAAGTGAACGAAGAGAGTAAAGAAAAGGGGCTGTTCATGAATGCGAAGAAGACAAAAACAATGGTGATAACAAAAAAGAAAGAGCCCATAGACATAGATATAGAAATAGAAGAGTGTCCAGTGGAACAAGTAAAGGAGTTCACGTACTTGGGGCAGTTGGTAACATCCGATGCAAAGTCTGACAAAGAGATCAGGAGACGAATAATGCTGGCCAAAAATGCGTTCATGAAACTAAAGCCAATCCTCAACAACACAAATATCTCCGTCAGAACACGAATGAGATGCACCAAATGCTATGTGTGGTCCATTTTCTTTTATGGTTGTGAAACGTGGACACTAACCGCACAGACAGAACAACGTATTGAAGCTTTTGAGATGTGGACGTACAGGAGAATACTGAAAATACCTTGGACAGCAAGAAAAACAACCATCGAAGTCCTCGACCTAATGGGCCAAAAACAAAAAGAACTTCTTTTGACTGTGAAGCACAAAAAGCTGTCATATTTTGGACATATGCGAAGACATGATAGTCTCGAAAAAAGGATAATGGAGGGAAGAATTGAAGAAAGAGAGGCAGAGGAAGACAAAGGAAATCCTGGACAGATGGCATCAAGGAAGCTACAGGACGGCGCATGGCAGACTGTAACGAGGCTGCAATGGACCGTGAAGGATGGAAAGCCATGACATCCGACCTCTGGAAAGAGATGGAACCCGGGAAAGGAAAGGGAAAAGTTTGATTGTGGCGAGGGCAAAGAGGGCAATGCCTCTATACACTAGATTGCTATTGACGAGGGGGAAGAGACAGTTGTTAAATAAATAGTTTCTATTTTTTTCATTTTCTTTTTAAAAGATGATATTATATCTCCCTTTGCAGGCCGTCTCTCTCTCTCTCTCTCTCTCTCTCTCTCTCTCTCTCTCTCTCTCTCTCTCTCTCTCTCTCTCTCTCTCTCTCGTGTACTATTATACAATTTTTTAGTTTTTAATATAATATTGTACTTTGTAAAAACCACACCAATACAATGGCTCCCAGTTACCAGCGCAATAGCCCCTCCACACCTAAGATGAGCACTGTCAAATCAAAAAGAGCTAAACAAGGCCCAATCAATATTGGCAATAAATATCCCCCTGGCAAAAATAGTAAAAGACGCCCCACAAACAAATAGACTAAGTCCAGACGACCCTTCCACAAATCCGGAATAGAAAACCTTGACATCACCACTGCCTGGGCCAATGAATGGCAATCAAACCTGCCAAAAAATGGACAATTCATTACCAACCCCACTCTGCGCCTTCCTGACTTTAAAACAGCAAAAAGAAAACACTGGGTCACCGCGAACCGACTTAGAACCAACCATGGTCGCAGCAAAGAAAGCCTCTATCGATGGAGACTCATTGACTCACCAATCTGCCAATACTGCAAGGGGGCACGTCAAACCATCGATCATCTGGTCCAGCAATGCCCAGTAACAAAATTAGCAGGGGGGTACAAAACAATCTTTGAAGCCGGAGATGACCTGACATCATGGATAGACAAACATAATCTGGAGGTGTAGCCATACGCTACTACTACTACTACTACTACTACTACTACTACTACTACTACTACTACTACTACTACTACTACTACTACTACTACTACTACTTTGTAAACATCTGATAATAGCGTGATTAGATCCTTTGCTCTTTACTGGATGGGACTTTTAAGTAGTAATGCCAAAATAGTATAGGTACTCGAGCTCAGTTGGGGTCCTGTGTTATCTATGGTGGGGGCCACAGAGGTGGGCAGAGAGGTCCCTTACCTAATCTATTTTCATTTCAATGTTGTTTTCTGTCTTTGTTCTGTTAGATTGCTCTTTTTTTCCTGGTCATGACGTCGATCCTTAGCGAAAGGCAGTCAAATGTATAGTAATAGTACCTTTTTAAAAAAAGAAATGATTTTTTTTTATTGCAAATTATCTCTCTTTAATGTACTATTATAGCTTTTAATTCGCGGCTATGTGGTCTATTGGTATGACACTCCCTTTCGGATCGGGAGTTCTTGGGTTCGAGTCCCGCCCTGAGCCGCGAATAGTTGAGTCCGTGGAAAAGGCTCTTTACTCACAAGCACTCACCGTGCTCAGGTGTACTAGCTGTAAACGGCTTTGTCTCGGTCGGGGAAAAAGTATCACATCGCCTAACAGGCATCACGCCTCATCCTACATGTTAAGTGTTGCTGATAGCTTGGGACCCCCTTGAGTACGTTTAGTGGTAATGGTCCTACATAAAAGCTCAAGGGTTTTTTTTTTTCCTTTTCTAATTTGTAAACATTGCAGCGTATCCTTTAAAGGGAGACCTTTTCTATGGTTGGCTGGAACTTTTAGGTCATGTCGAAATGGACGCATTGGTGGATTACTCGTGGAAACATCTGGGGCTGTGTTCATGAACGCGGACTAGCACTTAGTTTCTGACTATAGTCAAGGACTTGGAAAAATTGGATTTCATGTGAGCTGACTAATATAGCTGCTATCTTGACGCTATGATATATATCCTAGTAAATAGTCTCAGACTAAGGACTAAAACTTGGCCAAACTTAGTCCGAAGGTGCCGTGATTTTAGTCTGGGACTTGCTTGGTCAGCTAATATGAAATCCAATTTTGTTCAAGTCCTTGAATAAAGTCAGAGACTAAGCGCTAGTTTGCGTTCATGTTTAGGGCACTTAAAATCCCCCAAAACAAAGTAAAACAGCAACAAACAGCACTAAACTTAATTTATTGAATTCTATTATTTTAAAAATTAGATTGTTGCTCTTTCTCCTCTCTTCCTATCGAATCTGTCAACTTAAGACAAGGTATTGAGCATGTTTCAGATCTACTGGGCTCATCAAGTTGCTCTCGTTATCGAACATTAGAAGTGTAAAATCCACATAATGAAACCAGAGGCATATATAAATTATCATCCATCGTGGCTTGTACTCTTGAGCACGTTGTCGGTCAGCTGTCTCCACGAATCACTATCCCCTGCGATGTGCATAAAATCTGCCTTGCTTTTAAAATCTCTTTTGGCCATTCTTAGGTTATTTAGAAATGCCATTCTTTGTCTCCCTCTAGCTCTCTATCCTTCGATCATCCCAGATGTTAACAACTTTTCTATTCCGTTTCTTCTCTACACATATGCCAAAAACCGTAACTGCCTCTTTCTGATGGTATCGATCAACATTCTCCCCTTTCTCACATTCGCCAACATTTCCTCGTTCGTATACTTGTCTGTCCATTTCCTGCTCAAGCCTCCCCCAGATTTACAACCAACAGATTTTGGATGGATGAAGTTACTACCAAACCAAATCACTTGCTCCAATCACAGTGCCAAGCATAGCAACACATCAAGTGTACCGCTCGAATTTATAGAGACTATTCAAATTCAATGCGGATTTTTCTCCCTGGAAAACCTTGTGGGTCATCAAAATGTGGCTGTGTTACCGTGCAGCTTCCACGCACAATAGTTTGTAA
This sequence comes from Berghia stephanieae, assembly GCF_034508935.2. NCBI lineage: Eukaryota > Metazoa > Mollusca > Gastropoda > Nudibranchia > Aeolidiidae > Berghia > Berghia stephanieae. The sequence goes on along the minus strand of NC_088361.1, from coordinate 5,448,311 downwards.
ATGCGATGAACACAAGAACTGTCGTAGTCGCCTTTATCAAGCTGTTTCCGTGTCAAGCGATGAGTCAAACGACGAAGACATCGATGACGAGTGTTTTAGTTACCAGAAAATTGTAATTCCATTTTTTTTGTCAGTAATTAGCAATGTAAAAAAGGAAAGGCGAAGAAAACTAAAGACTCAATACGCGGCACGGTCTCTCCTTCTGGAGACTCTATCCGTTTGTTTTTTGTGTGACCTGACACCTTACCCACAAAGTTAGTAATTTTCATCAACCCAATTATACCTTTACCGCTGTAGACAATTAATTGATCAACAAATACCATAAATATCCAAAATTCTGTATTGGTCTTGTTAAGACTTTTCATTTTATACCAAACACGGCAACATTTGGTTCATTTTACGAGACGACCTTGGCAGTGACCTTGACCTTTTGGATATTAAAAGTGTAATTTGTTAACTATTCGGTCAATTTAAAAAATAGAAGTATTTTTGCATTTGATTTGACTAAACTTTTCATTCTGTATACTATACAATGATTTCTGGGGATTTAAAAAAATGACCTTTTCATGACCTTTGTGACGTAATTTCTCAAAATGCTCAATATACTCGAGACAGCACTAATCAGAGATTTAATTTAGAGATGCTCAACTTCTATAAAATGCAAAAAAGAAATTTGGCTGACGCTTTCTATTGGGTTCATGGTTTGGCAACCAGACTATTTTGCTTTCCACGTGAGATAACCAAATATATACTATTATTTCTTGCAAGTAATGTACTATTATAGCTATTAATTCTCCCCTAAAATTAAATACTAATCGTTTTTATTAAACAAAATATTAAATAGACTAGGGAAATTATATTTAATAAATAGATAATAATAATTTCAATAATAACAATAATATTAATAACAACAACAACAAGAACAACAATAATAAGAATGATAATAATGATGATGATGATGATAATAATAATAATAATAATAATAATAATAATAATAATAATAATAATAATAATAATAATAATATAATAATGATAATATAATAATAATAATAATAATAATAATAATAATAATAATAATAATAATAATAATAATAAATAATAATAATAATAATAATAATAATAATAATAATAATAATCCTTTTCAACATTTGTGCCAACGACCACCTGAATTTGAGAACAATAATATATAATATATATATATATATATATATATATATATATATATATATATATATATATATATATATATATATATATATATATGCTGATGGTCTGTGTCTTGCATCCCGGCCTCTGATTTCAAGACCGTTGAGGAGAGATTAACAGACGCCCTGAAGACACTCTCTGAGTAATTAAAAAAAAAAACCTCACTAAATCGCAACCCAGGAAAAACTCAAGTGTGTGCCTTCCATTTAAAAAACCACCAAGCCAACAGGAAACTGAATATCTCCTGGAATGGGAACATATTGGAGAACAACACATTTCCCGTATACCTCGGTGTCACCATAGATCGCACACTGTTCCATCTCTCAGCACACACACACACACACAAACAAAAAAAAAAAAAAAAAGCAAAGGTGGCCACAAGAAACAAACTCCAAAGAAAACTGGCAAACACTACATGGGGAGCAGATCAAACAAAAAAAAAACAAAAAGTCAGGACAACCGCACTAGCCCTCTTCTATACATCGGCCAAATACGCCTCACCAGTCTGGGCAAGATCTTGTCATGCCTAAAAGATTTACCCTGAGCTACATAACACCTGCCGGATCAATACTGGTAACTTGAAACCGACTGCAGTTCCAGTCCTCAATCGGCTGACTGGCATTTCACCTCCCCACATTCGAAGAGTCACTGCTTCCAAAGCCCAGAAATATAAACAGGAAATGGACCCAAGGCACCCCTCCATGACCACAACCCAACGACAAGTAGACTGAAGTCGAGAAAGAGCTTCATGACGGAAGAAAGCATCAACCCTGACCTTGCAGCGATTAAGGACTTTCCACATGGAGAGAGTGGGACAATCATGCAATTGAAGCCGTTGAAGATCTGGGAGAAGAACTGCCCTACGGAACTGAGCTCCCCAGGAATGAATGGGTAACACTAAACCGGCAAAAATTGGGAGAACAGCTGGAAGCGTGAAAAAGTGGGGGCTGCCTGAGACGAGCTTGTATGTGGATGCCCAGAGCAGACGACGGAGCACATCCTTAGAGAATGCCAGGATGGGCCCAGCTGCACTGACCATGGCCTAAGAGTCTGCTCCACAGATGCCGTGGAGTGGGTTCGGTGTTGGAGCGACAAGCTAAGATGATGACACTAGAATAAAGAGGAGGACCCTCACATCTATGAGTGGCCTAAATATTGGTGTCTACGTTGATCTTGTCGTATGCCTTTTTCTGTGATTAGCAAGTTCACGATTACGTTTCCAACCTACAATGAATAACGAGGAAGAAAACGGAGATCTGTCCTAAAACGCCGAGAACAGATCTTCGTTTTCTTCCTCGTCGTTCGTCGATCATTAAGGTGGGTAATCGGTAACTCTCTAATGGCACAAACAAATCGGATATTTCCGTTCCGAAGACAAAAGAATCGAAAGTAGAAAGATAAAAGTTTGAGAACTCAAATAGCCTTGGCCTGTTACTGTTATAATAATATCCACTTGGTAGGTAGGCTACCTATGTGCTATAATTTACAAAGGCCTCCCCTTACTTATTCACGATGGTGTGAAATAAAATAAATAAATATATCTCCACCGAAGTGGACTGTCGCCACCTAATGTAAGTCTAAGTGGGAATCTCCAAAGTCCAAATCCAAAGGCAAAGGCATAAATTGGACTAGACGTCTAGAACGTCGATGGGCATATATCCATACTGCGTCTATGGGCAACTCCATAGTGCTTCTCTATGACTATGGGCATCTCCATACTACGCATATTATTATTATGGGCATAGCAATAGACTAAATCTCTCCCATAGTGGGCAGGGAGGTACATGCTGTGTCTTCTATTTCTATCCCCCCATACCCGTTTTCCAATTGTTTCCTGTCATTGTCTTGGAATGAGATTACTAAGCTTTGTCCTGATCCTTGCCGGAGTTCCTTGACTGGGAGGGAAACAGTTGAATGTATAGTTATAGTTTTGATATGATATGATATGATATAAGTCCAGATTTATGTAGGCTTTTACACTGTAACAGCCTTTTATCTGCTCTTGTGCATTCGTGAACGTATATAATTCAAGTCTCTCAAAACTGGGCATGCCACATACTGGAAGGAGGTGTCTGAATTTAACTTTACAAACAGTATTTTTCTGTTTCACAATGAGCATCAAGACGGCACTTGAATGCCTGCAATGAAGGGGCGTCGACAACTGTTGCAGGCAGGCGGTTCCATTTGTCGACTACCCTAACTGAGAAAAAGTTCTGCCTAAGGTTTAGAGAACACCTTTCTTTGGAGAGTTTGAATCTGTGTCCTCTGGTGGTGCTGGTGGAATCAAGATTTAGAGGGCTCGTGCTAACAGAGTATAAATTATGTGTGTATTTGTACGCTTCAATTAGGTCTCCTCTGTCTCTCCTATACTGCATGCTAGGTATTCTTATCTTTTTCAGTCTTTCTGTGTATTCTAGATCTTTGAATCCCGGAATGACCCGAGTTGCGCGTCTTAGAACACTTTCTATGAGGTCTTTGTTTTTCTGTAGTCGTGGTGCCCATGCTACATTGCCAAATTCCAAGTGGGGACGTACAAGTGCAGTGAACAATTGTCTCATGTTATCTCTATCAAGATGAGTGAACGACCTCCTAATGAGACCAACGATTCTGTTTGCTTTATTTACTTGGGTTTCTATGTGCTTAGAGAACTTCAGTTCCTGATCTACTAACACACCTAAATCTTTTTCCTCTTCAGTGGGCTGAAGTATGACAGTCTCGCTAGAGTCATGATTTCTCATTGTGTACTGATGGTGCGGGTTTCTATATCCCAAGTGCAAGACATGGCACTTGTCTGCATTAAACCTAAGCTGCCATTTATCAGCCCACTGTACCAAGCTGTCAAGATCACTTTGGAGCTGAGTTATGAACTCTTCCTTGTCTACTCTAGAGAACACCTTAGTGTCATCTGCATACATTTGGCACAGAGAGTCCACAACGTCTGGAAGATCGTTAATAAATATTACAAACAAAACTGGACCAAGGCAGCTTCCCTGCGGAACACCACTCGATACTGGTGCCCAGTCCGAAAAACTGCCGTTCACCCTAACACGCTGTCTTCTCCCAATCAGGAAATCTGAGATCCAAGCTAGCAAACATGAACTGATGCCATATGATCCAAGTTTCTTAATAAGGCGTTGATGTGGAACACTGTCAAATGCTTTGGCGAAATCAAGGTACACTGCATCAACAGGTATGCCACTGTCCAAATACCTAGTCCAAGAGTCGAGAGCAGCTAACAAATTGGGAGATGATATTTTTTTCCTTGTAACTCATCTCTCTGTTATGCATTGTATTATGTTTAGTTTACATATTATATTATATGATTGGTAAACATTTGAGTGTATTTCTCTTAGTTGGGACCTGTGCTTGTGTCTGGATGAGACTTTTAGGTGATCTCAAACTAAGTACTTTAACGGTGTGCTCTTGGAATCTACATCTGTTCCCTATTTGAACCAGTTCCCCTTTGTCTTACCTTTTCTTTTGTGCTTTAATTGTAATTCTAGAACTTTTAACTATCCCATTTTCTTCCTTTTTACTGGTGCTGATATGACCTTAATGAGTTGCAAGCGTACACATAGACTAAATCTATTGACAATAACGTGAATTATCCCGATCTTGATAAGGCAAGGTTAACTATCTATAAAAACCAAACGAAGTTAACACAACATTTTGAATCCAGTAGAAAAAGATAGGATGAGTGTTAGCAGTCGCTTTTGTACCCGACACGACGTCACAAATACACACAAGAAGAAACAACACACCCACATTAAAGGTACTCACAGTGCTTCACGGACATAAAACAGTTCACAACAACAATCCAGAACACACAACAAATACATTCCCTACAATAATGAAGACACATGGACGTGCCTATGTTATTATTATCGATTTCTCTGTCAAATTCAATTTGGCCATAAAGGAAGGGGGCCTGAATTTCGACACCCTGTGACCTTGTTTTTGGTGTGAGCTCCCGAAAACATAAATTTAGGGGAAAAACAGGTTTGAAAGCCGGCTCTCTAAGAGTGTCGACTTTAGGGCTAGTGTCAAAATTTGGGCCCCGTACTTTCATTTAAAAAATATTTTTGGGCAGAGAATTCCATATTTGGATGGTGCTTGGAAAAAACAAGTTGAGATGAGCATTATAACTCGTGACTGCGGGACCTGGTATGAGTATGAGTGCTGTTTTCTTTTGTTTGGGATAAAGCGATCAATTGGGATCATTGTCAGTCCATGATGAGCCTTAAAGAGGACTTTGGCTTTTTGTATAGTGCATCTTTTGAAATGGCGACAGCTTTCAGTCCTGTAATTGTTACATGCTCTGTTTAGAATTTTCCCGAGCTTTTCCGTCTGCTTTTTACTCTTTGGGTCCCAAACACATGCACTATAATCTAAAATTGGCCGTACAAAGACTGTATAGCAGGTTTCTCTGCTGTTCTTTGGACAACTTTGTACATTTCTTCGTAAGAATCCAAGCTTTGTATTGGCCTTTTAACAAACTTTACTGATGTGGTGCTGCCAAAACATTTTGATGTCAAGATTTAATCCAAGATATTGAGCTTTTTGCATTGTCTCCAATTTTTCTTTGTGTATATAATAAAAATAATCTGAACTTGTTATTTTCTTTTTGTTCATGATACGAATTATCTGGCATTTCTTCAGGTGGAATTCCATTATTCATTTTTTCTCCAATGATTGTAGCTTGTCCAGATGTTCTTGATGTATATTGCAATCTTTTGATGTTTGTTGAATTTCCCTATAAAGAAGGCTATCGTCCGCAAAAAGTCAAATTTTGTGTCCTTCTGATACTTTACTCGGCATATCATTGATGTAAATTTTAAAAAAAGTGGGCCTAAAACTGTTCCCTTTCCATCCATGGGTGATTAGGATAAGAGGGTGGGGGGTTTGGAAGGTGTGCAAAGAAATCTACATGCGTGTGTATGTATGTAAGGGAGGGGTGGGGGGCATGTGACACTCCACTAGGAGGTTTATGCTGTACTTCACAGATACAGATGGTGGCTATAATGCACATTATCTAATAAAAGTGGCAAGGTAAACCATGTCAGTTACAATGGAGACCAATTCCATAACAATACCTTTGTTATATATTCATCCTTCATAGAGCTTTATTTTCAATGCCTCATCTTAATTCTATTCTATGTTTTAATTTCAGCTACAAATGACTTGTTTATAAGGAATCGTCAATCCATTTTCCTCAGTAAAAGGACGTAACTCCAATGGCTCCCTGCATTCTCATTGGTTGCACCGGCAGTGTAGCTTCAATTAAAATCCCAGAGCTTGTTGGAGAATTACAGAAACTTGAATCAAAGGTAATTATATAATGGAGTATACAACAAGTAAACTTTTTTTTGTAGGGTGAACTGGGGCAATTCCACCCACGGGGCAAATCCACCTACTTTCCCTGAAATCAGGGGACAAAACTGTTGGAATAATAGAGCAGTAAAGTTAGGTGCCCCAAACGTAAACAATAACAAGTTGCTAGTGATTTCCGTTAGGGACCGGAATAATTTACGCACAATATAGGTCTCCCAATTTTGTAGGCAATACACTTTCAGTATTGAAAATATGTTTACATAAAATCTAACAGTTGCAGAAATAATAATATAAGGCTAAATTATTATGAAAATCAGGCTCCGAATAATTCTCGTTTTGTTCACACCAGCGCAATAATTTGCTCTGGTCTAAAAATAGATAGACTGCAACTTTTGATAAATTTTAGAAAATTTTAACTTTTGTTCCATAAAATATCCATATCTAGACATTATTTGATGCATGATCGAGTATTTATGAATATGTGTTTCTTTTGCCACCTAACAGCCAAATTTTAAAGGTTATTTTTTTCTATTATTTACATTGGAACGTGAGTTGTCAAGACAGGAACATGTGGTTTGCCACGTGCTTCTCGACCTTTGTTTACGTTTGGGGCACCTAACTTTACTGCTCTATTGGAGGAGAGTTCACTCACTGATTATTTTTTACAGTTACCTCCCCCGTACTTCCTCTTCCTGCTTCCTTTGTTTACATCTTGTTGTTGCTGAGACAGAGACCTGTGAAAACTGCATCTTCAAACATCGTCAAAGTAAGTAGACCTAGTGTACTAATTTAGGGTGTGTTTTTCATATTTAGGATGGATGAAAGTCAGGGAATCATTTGGAAATGATAAAATGGTTACTTTTCTTCACTTTCATTACCAATTTAGTTGACTTAGAGGCCATGTTGCTGCTTTCAAGGCCTCTTGTAATGGTGGTATGGGCAATCACCACCTGGGGTGGATTTTCACAACCCCTCTTTTCTTGCTCTGATGGTCTGATATGGCTTTATCTACTGTCTGTTTGCCTTTATTAAAACCTTTATAGCTGAATATACGCCATATCTGCCCTGTTGAGCCACATTTTTACCTTGGGGCAATTCCACCCACTTGGTAGGTGGATTTGCCCCACCTAATTTGTACATGTTGTGATCATGATTTATCATGTTTTCCACAGAATGGTGAGGAACTACGTGAGGAAGAGAGAGCCATACAACAAGGAGGCCATGAAAAATGCAATTGCAGCAGTACAGTCTGGTGAAATGGGGTACTTGAAAGCCTCAAACGTCTTTGGAGTCAAAAGAGAGACCCTGAGAGATCAGGTCCGAAAGAGGTAAGAGAAGTGCCTGAAAATTTAAGCACATTTCTATGTTAACTAAACAAAGGAGAACTTAATCTTGTGCCTGTCATAAATGTTTAGTCGGCTCCGTGGTGTAGTGGTTACCACACTCGCTTCCTATGCAAAAAGGCCCGGGTTTGATCCCCTGTGCAAGCGGGATTTTTTTCAGCGCCGACCTGTTCACCCAGCAGAAAATGGGTAGCTGGTCCTTATGGACTGGCGGAAGTGTCTTGAGATAGACCAGTGTCCTATCCAAGAGGTAACAAGAAATTGTTATCAGTCCGTTTCGCACTAAGCAAACCGGCCTCATGGCTCGAAGGACTTACTTTTGTCATAAATGTTTGGGCCTTCATTTTTTGTAGGGTCTCTGTGAAGAGCTAGAACTGGATTACCAAACATTAGTGGTCAGCCTTTTGGTTCGGTTTTTTTTTATATTTTGTAGAAGTGGGCTGTAGGCCTACCCCTTCATCCTTACCTCACCCCCCCCCCCCCCCCCCCCCAAACCACCACTACAGACAACCATATCATTGCATTCTATTCATATTTTTGTGTGTTTTTTTTTGTTTCCCTCCAGGTACCAAAAGATAGGCCCTGGCCGTGATACCTGCCTCACTGCTGAAGAGGAGGATGAGATTGAGGAGTGCCTAAAGATCATGGCAAGGTGGGGCTTTGGCTTCTCCCAAAGTGAGGTGTTACATCTTGTTGGCGAGTATGCACAGTCAAGAAAGCCCAACAACCCGTTCAAAGCCTCTCTTCCAACATATGACTGGCTTTATGGATTCTTTCAGCGCCACCCAACCCTTACGCATCGACTCCCAGAACAGATGAAATCTGCTAGAGCAAAATCATCAGCGAACAAGACCATTGTTAAAGAGTGGTTCAAGCTGGTTCAGCAGACACTGGTGGACAACAATCTTGAGAACAGTCCCCACCGGATTTTCAATGTCGACGAGACAGGGATGCCACTCGACCCAAAACGGATTGGTGTCATCTGTGAGAAGAACATTTCTCATTTATTCAGAGTAATAGGTGGGTCTGGAAGAGACACCATTAGTGTCAATGGCTGCGCTTCTGCTGATGGGAGAATGTTGCCACCCTACGTGGTGTATGCTGCGAAGAACTTGCGGTCAGCATGGATGGCTGATGGACCCCAGGACTGTCGCTATACTTCAAGTGACAAGGGGTGGATGGATAGTGTCTGCTTCCTCGACTGGTTCGAGAAGCTGTTCGTCCCCTCTCTGTCGAAGGAAAGACCGGTGGTGCTCATCTTCGATGGACACAAGTCCCACATCAGTGTGCCGCTTATCCAATCGGCTGTTGAGAACCAGGTTATTCTGTTGAAGCTGCCACCCAATATCACCCATGTGCTCCAGCCTCTTGATGTTGGTGTTTATGGCCCGCTCAAGACTGCTAAGGGAGAAAATCCTGATCTCCTTCGCCAGACAGAACCTCGGCTCAGCTCTCACCAAAGAGCTCTTTCCATCTCTGCTCAACAAGCTGTGGTCGTCCGGATGCCTGTCAGGGGACAACATAAAAGCAGGGTTTGCGAGAACTGGGATCTTCCCTTTCAACCCTGATGCTGTGCCTCGTTCCTTGTACGAATCAGCTGAGATCTTCGACAAGGTGGCACCTGATGCCACGCCCACTTGCACAGCTGACATGTCACCACCATCAACCGAGCCAGCAAACTCCCGCCCGGCCACTCCATCGACCTCGCGCCCAGCCACACCATCAACTGAGCCATCAAACTCCCACCCGGCCACACCATCAACTGAGCCATCAAACTCCCGCCCGGCCACTCCAACTTCGCGCCCGGCCACACCATCAACTGAGCCATCAAACTCCCGCCCGGCCACACCATCAACTGAGCCATCAAACTCCCGCCCGGCCACTCCAACTTCGCGCCCGGCCACACCATCAACTGAGCCATCAAACTCCCCCCGGCACGCCATCAACCGAGCCATCAACCTCACGTCCGGCCACACCATCGGCCGAAACTTCTCCCAAACTGACTATAAAGGACTTCTTCATGAAGAAAATCTCTCCTATTCTGCAAGCAAAGAGGGAGAAAAACCAACCAAACAGGAGAGGTGTGAAACGTCAGTATGGCGAAAGCTTAACCAGTGCAGAGTGTATTGAGAGAATGACAATGGAGGAGGAGGAGAAGATGAAGAAGACATCAAAAGGAAAGGGGAAAGGGAAAAGGGCGGTCAGAGAGAAGAAGAAGCCAGTACCAGTAGTGACAGACTCTGATCTAGAAATGGATGATGATAATGATGAAGACTGGGTTCCGCAAAGATTTAGTAGAAGAGACAGTGATGATGAGAGTGATGGCAGCAATGATTGTCCCCCACTACCTCTTAGTCATAGGAACGTATTTGAAAGTTTCCAGTAGACATTTCATTCAGTCAGTGGAAATTGAAAGTCAGATGTTGACGGTGGGTGGAATTGCCCCAAATAAAGAGTTCATTATTTTTTTGTAAAAAGTGAAATTTTGCTGTTTTGTGATTGGTATGAGTGAAAATTGTTTGTTCATAATTGGTGTTGTGGTTAGAGGATTAAGTGTTGCAACATTCAGACAAATGTCTTAATTAGGAAAGGCGTGGGAGTGATTTAGGAGAAGTAGTGGGTGGAATTGCCCCAGTTCACCCTATATATGATTCTTTGTTTTAATGTTTCTTTCATAAGATCAACTTGTAGATTATACAAATTAGGCATTTTAGTGAAATTCATTGAACTCTTTCACTTTTAAAGGGCTTCACAGTATATGATCGTAGTGTACAGTGATTTGTTTTTATTTTGTTTTTTGTTGTTGTTGTTTTGTAATGGATATAACTGTTTTAATGTAGAGAGCTCAATTTGCAATTTTATCTCTCTGAATTTAAATATTTTATTTTGTAAATAAAATTTCAGCCTGACATCCGTCTGGTAGCCACAGATCACTCTCTTCATTTCTTTAAGGCTGATCAAGTTTCTGTCCCAATTTACACCGACAAGGATGAGTGGGAGGTAAAATGTGTGAAATTTATTTAAACGCAAAGAAAAGTAAATCACTGCCAAGGCTGATTTAATTTAGATGGTTTTATTCTTACAAAATTCTTGGTTGAAATGCTGAAGTATATAGAATATCTTACTCTCCTGTTGTCTTTTCAATACACTGAAACAAACATTGAAACAAAAGATTCATAGATAACTATGACAAACTATCCTACTCTGACACTAATCACCAACAATACTCAACTATTTTATAATATAATCCTTTGGGTTTAAATAGTAATCAGAACAAAATTGAAAGATAAAATAAAGTGAAAGATCTTTCAAGAATAATATACAATTTTACACCCGATACCTATTCCTGTCCTTTTATTAAATAAATGTTTAAATTACTTACTGATTAGATAATATGTAAAAAATGAATTGGCTATATTTAAAGCTTTAACAAATAATGGATACAAATGTATTATTGATCACTTTCCAAAATTCTTCTGATCCCTTTCAACTCCAGACCTGGACTAGTGTGCAAGATCCTGTACTACACATTGAGCTACGTAAATGGGCTGATTTGATGCTGATTGCACCACTTGACGCTAATACAATGGCCAAAATGGCCACTGGACTTTGTGATAATCTACTTGTGAGTGAGACTGTGTATGTGGGGGCGGGGGGGAGTAATCATGAATGAGCCTTGGACTTGCAGAAGGGCGGTCTATACAAGGAAAATTCAAATTAATGAGGCCGGCCATTCGCTGCGTGTTCTGACTTGATCTCCATTTCCAAAGCTTTTTCATCGCGTATTGCTTTTAATTTAAAACAATCCCATGCCCAAAGTTGTGAACACCTATTGCACTGTATCTATTTGATTATTATTATTATTAATTTTGGATTATATTTAACAGTATACGTAGTTATATAAAGAACATCCTAGAATGGACAAGGATGAATGGAAGAGAATTATATGATACCGTCAACAGGCGAAGGGAATGGGGTGGACTTTTGTCACCACAGAGTGCGGGCAGCCAACGTCAATGAGGACGACGCTGGAGTGATTCAACAGTAACTGACTGATCGAATTCTGCATTTGAAGTAGTGCGGGGCGGTCCTTGGCAAGCTTAAGGACCACGGTCCTACGGTCCTTGGGAAATGAAGACCGCAAGGACCGGTCCTTTTCGACATTGAACATTCCTGAGAGACTGTTGGAAATTCGAACCGGTTTGACCTTTGAGAGCGTGGGATCGTTCATTCTTGAACCGTTAAAGACCGCTACACGATGAAAACCGTGGCCTACAGGAGTAAAACACACGGAGTAGTCACACTCATTTCAAATTGTAACCTAATTAGAGAAGAGGGGTGATGCCTTCTTTATTTGCTCACCGTACTTCATTGTTACTTCGATAATTTAATAAAATTTGAAATTTATCCCCATTAACGGAGATAATGGCATCGCCCAAGGCGTTGATCGAGTTGTTCGTGGCGTTGATACACACACGCAACTCCTACTTGCTAGGTTCGACACACACACACACACACACACACACACACACAAACACACACATCTTTTGTAGTCACATACATTTCAAACAATAACCCATTAGAGAAGAGGGGTCATGCCTTCACCATAGATCATTGTCATTGCGATCATTATGGTGTAGTAAATTTTGAAATTTACCCCGTATAATGGAATCGTCCAAGGCGTGCGCCTCCTGTTCCCCCCATCTCACACACGAAAGGGCGGTTTGCGGAGTGGAGGTTGGTGGTCGTCTGCCTGTATGGTCGTCTGTGTCGTTTAGTGTATGGTAAAGGGGGGTGGGTGCGATTAATTAAGTGGGATGGGTGGTGATTGGTGGAAGATAGGCAACCGAAGCAACGAATCGCTGGGGAAGTAGTAGGCTATGGCGCGAGACCGTAGGACCGTGGTCCTTGCAAGGACCGCCCCGCACTAGTTGAAAGGTGATAAGAAGTGAGGACCGGCGCCGGTCTTCCCCTCTGGGACCGGTCTTCGGTTCACAGCTAAAAGACCGTCGGACCGCGGTCCAGACCGGTCTTCAGCGCGGCACTAGTTTGCGGAGTGGAGGTTGGTGGTCGTCTGCCTGTATGGTCGTCTGTGTCGTTTAGTGTATGGCAAAGGGGGTGGGTGCGATTAATTAAGTGGGATGGGTGATGATTGGTGGAAGATAGGCAACCGAAGCAACGAATCGCTGGGGAAGTAGTAGGCTATGGTGCGAGACCGTAGGACCGTGGTCCTTGCAAGGACCGCCCCGCACTAGTTGAAAGGTGATAAGAAGTGAGGACCGCCGCCGATCTTCCCCTCTGGGATCGGTCTTCGGTTCACAGCTAAAAGACCGTCGGACCGCGGTCCAGACGGTCTTCAGCGCGGCACTAATTTGAAGAGACTTGGTGGTTATTTAATATGACTTGGGGAGAGATCGATGCAAAACAGTTATAGCGATAATAAGATGTTTAAAAAGGGAATTGGAAGCAAATAAATACTTATTTACCACTGAAATCAACCTTCAAACTTTTTTTGAGCAGTGAAAATAATAATCCAGAAGCATAACGAATGCACAGTAATCCTTAAGAAATGGAGTGATCTTGAATGTGAACTAATTTTGACAATGATTACTCCAACGAACAATGAATGAAATGACACCAACCTGAGAAATATAGAAGTCAGAAACACTCCAGAGGTGATAGTTTAGTGATATTCCAGTCTGGCGTTGAGTCCTCGGGGGTTTAAACATCCAAGAGTTTTAATCAGATGTGTTTCCTGTTTGTGTCATGTAGCAGAATTTCAATACACAAACTTGAGCGGCCCTGGTGCCAGGATGGTCAGGTAAATCACAATTACTTTCATGTCTTTACAAAAACAGAAAAAGTGATTTCCATATCCTTACAGTTCACTCTGTGGTGGTCAATTACATATATAGATAAATACCAAAATTGTAAATTTTTAAAAGTGATTTTATTTTCGTTTACTCCTAATACGTTCATTACTGAACAATGAACAATGATATTGAAAAAAGGCTGATTATGTACGTTATCTATGCGCAGAACACAGTTTTTTGCTTAGTATTGACTACTATCTAATACTAATATCAATATGTTGCATTATGCTTGTGTTATAGATAATTTTTTTTCATGCATTTGACAAAAAAAAAAACAAAAAAAAATATTTTTTCTTCTTTGCTTTAATATTTCAAGAACTGTTTAGATATGATTGATTTACATTGCCAAAGGTAGTTTACAAAACTTCAAAGCCTTTGTTTCGTCCACTCGATATAATATATGCAAAAATATATTTACAATTTTCAGACATCATTGATTAACATTGTCTCTTTTTTTGCAGACGTGTATAGTTAGGGCATGGGACCCAACCAAGCGTCTGCTATTTGCCCCAGCTATGAATACATACATGTGGAATCACCCTGTGACTTCAGGGCATGTAGAAAAACTCAAGGCATTTGGATACACTGAGGTGCCATGTGTGAGCAAAAAACTGGCTTGTGGTGACATAGGTAATATTATGATTTTATGGGTAGGCTGGTAAAGACAACTGTAGAGGTTTTTTTTAAAAAAGTGTATTTTATGGGGATAAGGGAAAGTACATGTGTGGTTTCAAATTTAATACAGTAGTATTTTTCATCTATAATAATATCTAAGGGATGACAAGAAAAATGAGTACTAAGGCAGTCTACGTTTTTACTATCTGGATATCCACGTTGTGGCTGACAACATTGGTAGAAAGTAAGAAATGAGAACATAACACTCTGGGTGGTCAGGCAGATTGGTGGCCAAATGTGGATTGCCGTTCGGAGTGGCTATTGGTCAGTACTGACCCACGGGCACTGGCACCTGTTGGTCAGTACTCACCAATAGGTGCCTGCACTGACAATGGAAGATTTCGAAAAGGAATGCGAAAAAGTCATAACAAAATACCAAAATTTTGGAAAAAAGCTAATTTTGGAAATAATTTGTTCTGTGACACATAAATCCACATTTCCTGTCCCATACTAGTCACAGGGAAGTGTCTTGGTTTCACTTTGTTTTGTCAGTTTACCTTTGATTTGTGCAAATTTATCAATTAAACAAGTGGAATTTTTCAAACCTAAAAAAAAGACCAAATTTGATGTTGAGATGCCAAACTGGCAACCTTGTTCATCCAGGTCTCCAACTCGCATGCTCATTGATATGTGACCCCCTCTGGGTTTTTATTTTAAATCTGTGAAATCACTTTCATTACCTTGAAAAACTTCTTTTCTGGCAATAATGAGAATAGTCCATTGGGAGAGGGTGGGAGGGGGAGAGAGGGGAGGTGACTTTCCCATGCAGGGACGAGTATGAGATCTACGCACATTTGACCTGCGATTGGGTTTGTGACTCGAGGTTTATTTATGGTAGTCATTCATAGTTATATTGCTTTTTTTTTTAATTGTGTGTAATTGTATCAAGATAGTTATTGATTTACTCTTCCATGTCATTTTTGCTAGATGCTGAATATGAATTAATATGTAATAATTAGATATCAAATACATTTTTTTGGAAAACGTGATATAATATGATTCTACCATTTTTGTATTTATTTTAATGCAGGATATGGGGCAATGGCAGAAGTTTCTACTCTTGTGTCAGTGGTTGCATCTTTAATCTAGACATCCGGATGGAGGAACTATCTTTGACATTCCAGACAAAATCATAATTAATGATTGTAACTGTACACTTTAATGTTCGCAGTCAATCAGGATTGATATTCTGTGTTTTATTTCAAGTCATGAAATATGCCCATTTATCTCATTTCATGCGACATTAACATATAACACATGGTACATGGTCTGCATGAGAGTGCCCAAAGTGTGAATGCCTGCTCTGCCTAGATGCCCAGATTTTTTTCCAATAAATTTATGCATCGCTTTGAGTGCCCTATCTTCTAATCCCATTTTGCCTGTCTGCCCATATTTATTTTTACCAAGAAAGGGCATAATGTCAAAATTTTAAATTTATTCATAATGACTTTATGTCACCCAATCAACTATCAATAAAATACCCTAAATTTGTTGAGAGGTATTAGTCGCATTATCATTGATTTCTTGACTTGTTCAGCAGAAATTGAAATAATTATCTGGTGTTTTCTTTGGCAATGGACAGGCCATCTAATTCATATAATAATAAATCACTTTTTCAGCATTTCCGCCACCACTCAGATTCTGAATGCAGCCATTTTAATTTGTCATTCTATCCGAGAAATTTTTAAAATGTGTCTTGTTTTTATGTTAATGTTAATGTACCTCAGTGAGCTGAACTTTTTTAGCTTTGTCCTGTTCTCACATCTTTTTAATCATTTTCGTTTTACAATGCAATGAAGAGATATACCCACCATTATAATATTAATTGCTCAGTGGCTGTTTTGTATGTAAATTTTCACAGATAGACTCTTAGTATTTTACTATTAACATGGATGAGGAAACGCCTGTTTGCAGAAAGTCCACTGCAAAAGGGTCTTAATGTTGCCTTCAATTTACCCAGTGTTCAGTCTCCCTCTGGGAAACTCAAGACTCATATATTTATGTTGTATTTGTGCGCATTTTGATATTTAGTTGTTTCACATTTCTTTTTAAAAAACACATTTTCTTTATTCGTTTTTAGATTTTAAATAATCTTTGTTAAATTGATCAGATAATATTAAAATTGTTGTATATGTCCATGTCCTATTTACATAATTCCCGCGATTATTAAAGAAGCTACAAATGAGAAATGTTTTTGCCCTGTTTGTTATTTATAGTTCACCTAATATACATAAATCCAGCATGGTAATGGGTTGTATATTCCCTTATATATTGTTGGTTGTTTTTATTAATTTTTCTAGCTTTTTAAAAATATGTTTCTGGGTGGGGTTCCTGACCTCCCATTGTGGGCAGGGAGGTACTTACTGTGTCTTCTATCCCCTACATACCGTATCTGTTTTCCAACTTGCTTTCTGTCTTTGTCTTGGAATTGGAATGAGATTACTTGGTTTTGTTCTGGCCCTGGTTGAGAGGGAAACAACAATATAATTAGAGTTTTGGGAGTTGATATTTTTTTTACTTGTAAATCATCTCTCTGTTATGCACTGTATTATGTTTTGTTTACATATTAGATATGATAAGTGCGGGTGGTTGGATGGGAGCATCACCCTTGAATCATATACCTATGATGTTCGCATGGGTGTACGATCCGATAGTGATGTCGTTTCTTCTTCTCTTTACTAGCCTATCCTGCTTCTTTGGTTTGTGATTGTATTTTTGACAGGGATATTTTTTTTTCTGTAAATCTTCTGCCTGTTTGTTCTTGGTTATTTATAATTTAGATTATGATATCTTTAGGTTATGTTTTTGATTTACATTTGTACTATTTTTGTTAGATTGCTTGTTTTTTTTGTTTCAGCGGTCTCTCATATAACCTCAATTGTGTTGGAAGAGACCTAAAGCAACAAACAAACAAAAAAAAAAAAGATATGATAAGTAAACATTTGAGTGAATTCCTCTTCGTGGGGACCTGTGCTTGTGACAGGATCAGACATTTAGGTAATGATCTTAAACTTACACTGATAGTGTGCTCTTGGAATCCACACGTTTCCTATTTGAACCAATTCCCCTTTGTCTTACCTTGTCTTCTCCCATAGTGGACAGGAAGGTACATACTGTGTCTTCTATCCCCCTATGTCTGTTTTCCAACATGCTTTCTGTCTTTTTCTTGGAATGAGATTACTTGGTTTTGTCCTGGCCCTAACCGGATACCCTGGCTGGGACTGGGAGGGAAACAATCAAATGTATAGCTAGTTTTGGGAGATGATATTTTTTTCCTTGTAAATCGTCTCTCTGTTATGCACTGTATTATGTTTTGTTTATGCATTATATCTGATTTGTAAACATTTGAGTGTATTCCTCTTATTTGGACCTGTGCTTGTGTCTGGATGAGACTTTTAGGTGATATCAAACTAAGTACACTGATGGTGTGCTCTTGGAATCTACATCTGTTCCGTATTTGAACAAATTCCCCTTTGTCTTACCTTTTCTTGGGTGCTTTAATTGTAATTCTAGAACTTTTTACTATACCATTTTCTTCCTTTTTACTGGCGCTGATATGACCTTAATGTTTTTAATCAGTCCCTAAGAAACCGACATATTCCAAGAATTTGGAAAACTTCAAAAGTAATTCTCGTCCCAAAACATCAAAAAGCCAAAGACATTAATGATTTTCGCACTGTAGCGCTGACATCCATTCCTATGAAATGTCAAGAAAGGATTATTCAACAAAGATTTCTACAACAAAGTAAACAACATCTAGACAAAAACCAGTTTGCTTACAAATCAGGGCGTGGGGTGGACGACGCTGTATTAGCGTTTTCTCATAACACTTAAAAACACTTAGACACTCCAAAGTCCAAAGGGATATGTCAGAACCCTATTCGTAGACTTTTCGAGTGCATTCAACACCATCCAGCCTCACCTACTAATCCCTAAACTACTGTCCATGGAGGTGAGTCCCTCGATTGCACTCTGGGTACTAGAATTTTTGACAGACCGACCACAATTCGTTTCCCTCACGGATGATGAGAACAACAAAGTTGAATCCTTTACCCTTATCACCAACACTGAAGCACCACAAGGAACTGTTCTTGCTCCACCACTTTTCGTTATATACACAAATGACTGCATAAGCGACACAAGTAATGTAAATATTTTAAAGTATTCAGGCCTTGATAACAACCGGAGATGATGTATTGAATTATTATAACGAAATTAAAAGATTTGTTGAATGGTGTGATAATAACTATTTATTTTATTTCTATGTTTTATAAAATGCTTTTTCTAATTTTTATTTTTTGCTCTAGTATTTTATTTGTATTCTTAATGTTTATAACTAGTATTTTTTATTTTTTGCTCTAGTATTTTATTTGTATTCTTAATGTTTATAACTAGTATTATTTTTTAAATTTTGGAACATAAATAACCCCAAAAAATGGAAGGGAGGGGGGTGGGGGGGAAGCATAGGTTATTTTCCTTCCCCTTTTACTTGGTTTTTAAAAAATATTGTGTATTTCCATTTTCCATGCTGAGATAAAGGTTAATTATTGGACGACGATTCTGGATTATTCTATCATCTGAAAATTTCTTTCCGATTTCTGTGAAATTGACCCTTTCCCATGAACTGTTTTATTTTGGTCTTGTACCTTTTTTCTCTAAATCGTTTGCCGGTTTCGACATTTTTTAAGACATTGTGTTGCTGTAGGTGTGGTCAGAACAAGAATGGAGTTTAACACAAAAGAATTTTACTCGAGACATTTCCCCATGCCAAGTGATAGCTTAATGTAGTAGAGTAGTATGTACAGATAGGTGGGGGGGAGGGGGGGGGGGAAGGAAGGAAGGAAGAGAGAGAGAGAGAGATTGTTGTTTGATTTTAAGGGTTTTACGGCGCTTGCAACACATTGTTTTTGTTTTTAAGGGTTTTACAGCGCTTGCAACACACTAAGGTCATATCAGCGCCAGTAAAAAGGAAGAAAATGGGATAGTGAAAAGTTCTAGAATTACAATTAAAGCACCCAAGAAAAGGGTAGACAAAGGGGAATTTGTTCAAATAGGAAACGTAGATTCCAAGAGCACACTATCAAAGTACATAGTTTGAGATCACCTAATAGTCTCATCCATAGACAAGCACAGGTCCCAACTAAGAGGAATACACTCAAATGTTTACCAATCATATAATATAATATGTAAACCAAACATAATACAATGCATAACAGAGAGATGATTTACACGGAAAAAATATCATCTCCCAAAACTATAACTATACATTTGACTGTTTCCCTCCCAGCCAAGGAACTCTGGCAAGGATCAGGACAAAACTAAGTATTCTCATTCCAAGATAATGACAGGAAACAATTGGAAAACGGGTATGGAGGGATAGAAGACACAGCATGTACCTCCCTGCCCACTATGGGATGTCAGGATCCCCACCCAGAGAGAGAGAGACTTGTAACAGTGACATAGTAAAACTTACCCAACAATGTACCATAAATTAAGGCTTCATGCATACGCATAGTCCTTTGAAACAAAAAATCTAGCCAGCCTGTTCTTTGCAGGCACCTGTAAGATCTCTTTGAAAACTGGACTTCGAATCCTTGCACCGTTGTGCCATTCCATGAGCAACATCAATAGGATATAGATGACCATGCATTCCATGACTTCTTGTTATGATTCATTTCTCTATGCCTGGTCAACATCTAGCAGCAAGATTTCAGCGAGTCACCACCACAGTTCGTTATCACACTGGACTCGAACTTGTGAATAATTTATTTGTGTGGGAGGGGCGTTTATTTAGACTAGAAAATAAGATGCCATCACTCTGACACAAGGTATGTATCAAGCCCTCTGGAAGAGTGGTTTTACATTTCCAATGAGATTGGAACCAGTTTCTTGACATCACACTTTTGTTCCCTATTGTCTGTGAAAATAGCATATTGAAGCCTGGAGATTGTTTGTTTTTGTTTTTGTTTTTAAGGGTTTTACGGCGCTTGCAACACATCAAGGTCATATCAGCGCCAGTAAAAAGGTAGAAAATGGGATAGTAAAAAGTTCTAGAATTATAATTAAAGCACCCAAGTAAAAGTAAGACATAGGGGAACTGGGAACAAATAGGGATCAGATTGATGTAGATTCCAAGAGCATACCACCAATGCACTTAGTTTGAAATCACCTACAAGTCTCATCCAGACACAAGCACAAAATCCAACAAAGAGGAACACACTCAAATGCTTACATTATACATTCAAAATAAAAATAATAATACATAACAGAGAGATGATTTACAAGGAAAAAAATATCATCTCCCAAAACAATAACTATGCATTTGACTGTTTCCCTCCCAGCTAGGATTCCGGCCAGTGCCAGGACAAAACCAAGTAATCTCATTCCGAGACAGACAGAAAGCATGTTGGAAAACAGATATAAGGGGATAGAAGACACAGTATGTACCTCCCTGCCCGCTATGGGAGGTCAGGATCCCCACCCAGAAAATGGGATAGTAAAAAGCTCTAGAATTACAATTAAAGCACAAAAGAAAAGGTGAGACAAAGGGGAATTGGTTCAAATAGGGAACAGATGTAGATTCCAAGAACACACCGTCAAAGTACTTAGTTTGAGATCACCTAAAAGTCTCATCCAGACACAAGCACAGGTCCCAACTAAGAGGAATACACTCAAATGTTTACAAATCATATAATACAATATGTAAACTAAACATAATACAATGCATAACAGAGAGATGATTTACAAGGAAAAAAATATCTCCCAAAATTATAACTATACATTCGACTGTTTCCCTCCCAGCCAAGGAACTCCGGCCAGGGTCAGGACAAAACTAAGTAATCTCATTCCAAGACAACGACAGGAAACAATTAGAAAAAGGGTATGGGGGGATAGAAGACACAGCATGTACCTCCCTGCCCACTATGGGAGGAAGACTGGAGATTAGAATCCCAAAATTCGGGTTATGTTATATTTAACCATTGTCTTGTTTGTTTTACGGCGCTTGCAACACATTTAGGTCATATCAGCGCCAGTAAAAAGGAAGAAAATGGAATAGTAAAAAGGTCTAGAATTACAATTAAAGTATATACCTCAGAAAAAGGAAGACAAAGGGAACAGATGTAGCTTCCAAGAGCAGACTATCAGTATCAGTATCCATGTACTTAGTTTGAGATCACCTAAATGTCTCATCCTGACACAAGCACAGGTCCCCACTAAGAGGAACACTCAAATGTTTACAAATCATAATATTTTGATAAAACAAAAATAATACAATGTATAAAAAGAGAGATGATTTACAATACAAAAAAATATCTCCCATGAATATACATTTGACTGTTTCCCTCCGAGCTTGGGCAAGGACAAAACCAAGAAATCTCATTTCAAGACGAAGACAGAAAGCATGTTGGAAAATAGATATAGGGGGATAAAAGACAGTAAGTGCCTCCCTGCTCACTATGGGAGGTCAGGAACCCCACCCAGTAGCCATTGTCTCGCTAAGTTTTGAAAAAGGAGAAGACTTCCACAAGTCAATATGCATTCAATATTCACTCCTATTTTTAAAATCAATTCCAAATCACATTTGCTGTTTTCAAAATTTAATTCATCAGAATGGGACTGCACTGGTAAATACAAATTACATAAGAAACAATTATTCAATATTGCACATATACCATAAAATGCCTTACATTTTTCCATTCACACAAATACCCAAGCTAACTCAACTCAAAAACAGACATCCTGGTAACTAGTAAAATAACATAATTATGCATCATTAAATTCAATTATTAATAGGTCACAAAATGGATAATTACATCCATTTTATATCAATAACCATTGCAGTAGTGTAGCTAGGACAGTCAGATACGTTTGCCACAATAATTCTCCAATAAGTTATTTGAAATAACTAATGAAAAAATTGGTTTTCATGATTCGATCAGTTGAATAATGTAAAATAAAAAAACTGTCAATCTCGCTCCAAGAGAATAGCAGAAATAATAGTTTCTCTAAAGTCAAAAAAAGTGTGTCCTCGCTTTTTTGATCTTTTAAAAAGCTATAATTTCTACTATGATTTTGATGATAAATCCTCATCCTTTAGTTTATTTTTTATTTAACCCAGAAAAAACAGAAAAGATTTTTTTCTTTAGATTTTTCAAATAACTCAAGTTTGGAGTAGTTTTATGGCAAATGTCACAAAAACACCTTTTGGTACAGCCTATATGTTGAAGAGTTAGTATCAACTGTATGGGATTGTGCCAGAATAAGAACAAATTTTTAAAGCGTGAGACATGAAACTATCATATGGATGGCATCTGTCCTTTGGCCACAAAAATAAAACAGTATATCGATTTCCTCAGTCACAACCGTCCAACCTGGAAAAACTCAGCTATGGAGGTAAACATGTATCAACAAGAAAATCTATCAAATGAACATTGACGGTTTCCTCACATGGCAAAATAAAGCCTTTTTAATGGATAGTTTTACCAAACATTAATAGACGTGTTGCATCATCGGTTGGAGAGTGATCTTTGTCTTAAATTAGAGAACCGTGTATTCTTGGAGTTGAATGGTTTGCGACCAAAGCCATCGATATAGAATCTACCACTCAAGAGATCAATGTATCAAATTGAATAAAAGACTCATCAAAATGTATCTTACATCTTATACTATCTAGAATATTAAAATTTGCAATATAATATACAAATCTACATATGTAGTGGGATTAAAATAATCTTTGAAAATAAGACATTGCAAAACTCACAAAATCTACACAAAGAAAATCCAATGTTTTTTGTCACACATGTTCCAATCAGCCTCCATATAAAAATGTGACATATTTATCAGGAGCATTCTTATCAGATGGCGCTAAATTTAAGATTGTTTAACAGACACCATGTTTGAAACTCTCCATGAGGGTCAGTGCCTTAAATAAGACGTGATTTAATTATATATATTGCTTGGAGCTCATTCACTGTGTTTTCAGAATTATGATATCGGATATACTTGTCTGATTAAGGGGCGGTTTGGGTCTAATTATTAGGAAAATCCTTCAAAAATTTGATTTTGAGATTTTGGTGGAAAATGATATTTTATTATCTTAGAAATAATATAATTGAAGTCCAAATTCTTAAAGTAGACTATAAAGACACGAAATACACAGTCGAAAACGGTACAGGTAGTAAGAAATGTGTGAAAAACGGGAAGCCATTTTGCTATTTTGTCAATATGTCATTTTTCTAAGGGTATGGGAATCTGTGTCAAACGTTACTCAGAATCTATTCAATGGAATTGTCTGAAAATTTCCACAGTTATCACAGAGATAATGTATTATGTCACCATAGAGAGATTTCTTTGATAAGATTTGTGAATTTTAAATTATAATCCTAAATCTGAATTTTTTACATCAATTTTGTCATAACATTTTGATTCTCAACTTTGTAATGATCTAATAAAAATTCCATAAGCTAAAGCCGTAAAATCTCTCTATGGTGACACACTATGGTACAATGTTGATAAGAGGGAAGAATATGGAGGTCATTCCTTTATTAGTTTTTGTGGAACGTTTGCCACAAGATTGTTATATTTTTTTATGTCAGACCCCCAAATTAGATCGCAAAATGGGTATGAACACAGATAATTAAAATTTTTCACCATAAATGTTGTTTTTTAACATATATTGATGATACAGAATGATTAAAACCGCCCAATATAAGTTATTAAATTTTTTTTAGAAAAGACCCAAACCGCCCCTTAATTCATTCATTCAGTTTTGCTTTTTTTTCTTCATTCGATGCTATTGGGAGTTTTGTTTTGTTTGGTTTTTTCCTGTTACTAAATCATTAGTTGAGCAGGTGTAGCGAGAGTGAGTTCATTTTTAAAATTTTAATTTAACTTTTTCCTTTCTGCTTTTTTTTTTTTTTTTTTTTTTGGGGGGGGGGGGGGGAGGTCTTACCTTTTTTTTTTTTGTTTGTTTGTTGCTTTAGGTCTCTTCCAACACAATTGAGGTTATATGAGAGACCGCTGAAACAAAAAAACAAGCAATCTAACAAAAATAGTACAAATGTCAATCAAAATCATAACCTAAAGATATCATAAGCTAAATTATAAATAACCAAGAACAAACAGGCAGAGGATTTACAGGAAAAAAAATATCCCCTGTCAAAAATACAATCACAAACCAAAGAAGCAGGATAGGCTAGTAAAGAGAAGAAGAAACGACATCACTATCGGATCGTACACCCATGCGAACATCATAGGTATATGATTCAAGGGTGATGCTCCCATCCAACCACCCGCAGGTCTTACCTTGATGCAGTGTATTGGGTTTTTTTCGGCATGTATTGTTTTATTTGAATTCAAAATGAAGTTTTCTTTGTTTTAAGGGTCTTATGGCGCTTGCAACACATTTAGTTCATATCAGTGCCAGTAAAAAGAAGAAAATGAGATGGTAAAAAAAGTTCTAGAGATACAATTAAAGCACCAAAGACAAAGGGGAACTGGTTCAAATCGAGAACGGGTGTAGATTCCAAGAGCATACTTTCAGTGTAATTTTTGATCACCAAAATGTCTCATTCTAGCAAAAGCACAGGTCTATTTTATTATTTTTTAATGGTTTTACAGCACTTGCAACACATTTGGGTCATATCAGCGCCTGTAAAAAGGAAGAAAATTGGATAGTAAAAAGACTTAAAATTAAAATAGCCAAGACAAAGGGGAATTAGTTCAAATAGGAAACAGATGTCGATTCCAAGAACACAATTTCAGTGTACTTCGTTTGAGGTCATCTAAATGTCTCACTCTGACACAAGCTTTCTTTTCCATCTTCGAGATGCAAGACATAAAATGACATTATTATTGATGTTATCAAGATATTTGCAAACTTATAAATTTTACTCCCATGTCGTAGATCAGTTACAGACATTAATGAAATATATTTAGTTATTTCTTTTAAGAAGTGAAAGACTTTCTGTATGACAAATTGAATTTTCAATCAAAACTAAATGTGTCATCATATTGGTTTTCAATGGCACTTAGGAGTATTTTTTAAACCACTGGAAAGATTTTCCACATGCAGCAAATCATATGAAATTTTACTTAAATACAAAGCTTTGCTTCAACTTTTAATGGATTTGTTTCTAGAAAAAAGGCCTATTGTTTTGTTTTGTTTTTAAGGGTTTTACGGCGCTTGCAACACATTTAGGTTATATCAGCGCCAGTAAAAAGGAAGAAAATGGAATAGCAAAAAGTTCTAGAATTACAATTAAAGCACCCAAGAAAAAGTAAGACAAAGGGGAACTGAGAACAAATAGGGATCAGATGTAGATTCCAAGAGCATACCACCAATGTACTTAGTTTGAAATCACCTACAAGTCTCATCCAGACCCAAGCACAAAATCCAACAAAGAGGAATACACTCAAATGCTTACATTATACATTCAAAATAAAAATAATAATACATAACAGAGAGACGATTTACTAGGAAAAAAATATCAGCTCCCAAAACAATAACTATGCATTTGACTGTTTTTCTCCCAGCTAGGACTCCGGCCAGAGCCAGAACAAAACCAAGTAATCTCATTCCAAGACAAAGACAGAAAGCATGTTGGAAAACAGATATAAGGGGATAGAAGACATAGTATGTACCTCCCTGCCAAAAAGGCCTTTTCTTTCAAAAAGATATAACCCGGCCAAGAAATGAGATGCGAAAATTGGTTGGCCATGTACGTGCATGAAAAGAAAACCTCTTTTTGTGATTCTATCACAACTGAGTCTATTTCACCAGAATTTACATGACTTTACGTTCTATGTTGTATGATATTATAAATTACAAACCCCGTCTCACTCCAAAAAAAATAAAAATGAATGGAATAACTTAAGTGTCAAATACACACCGTAATAATAATATATCACATGATGTCAAATATGGACCCAATCATTTAATTCAATTGCATACATGGACAAATCTAAGATAAATGACAATATTAAGTATTAAATACATAGAGATACATAAATCATTTACACAACTATTCCTACCTGTAACACATTTTTACAAAAATAATGCTCTTTTCACCCAATATTTTCAATTTTGACAGAAATATTGATCTCCTTCAATAGATTGGGAAACAAAAAAAGAAATACATTCACATACTAATTCGATCTACTCCATTCTTGTGGTCCATTATAGTCCAGTGGATAATCTAATTCATTAGACTTTAAAAGTTTGAATTCATGGTCACAGTAGGGGTAAAAGAGAATACAATTTTGATATTGAGAATATAATGTTATGGTTTCAAATAGATAAAGAAATGAGGGCAAGGAAATCATGTTCTGGTCCTATTTCATGTGGCAGCAATTCATTGGATTATTTACAAATGAGATGAAGAATAATGCCTTCAATAACATTCACAAACATGCATGGCTGCACACACACACACACACACACACACACACACACACACACACACACGCACGCACGCACATACCCATAAATGTACACACCTCTCT
This sequence comes from Berghia stephanieae, assembly GCF_034508935.2. Lineage (NCBI taxonomy): Eukaryota > Metazoa > Mollusca > Gastropoda > Nudibranchia > Aeolidiidae > Berghia > Berghia stephanieae. Next base: position 5,421,379 of record NC_088361.1, on the reverse strand, counting down.
ATCAGTGACACAGGGTATAAATGAAATTTCATGTATGAGGATTAAAAGAAAAATAAATGTTAATAATTTGTTTGTTTGTTTATTGCTTTAGGTCTCTTCCCAACACAAATGAGGTTATATGAGAGACCGCTGAAACAAAAAAACAAGCAATCTAACAAAAATAGTACAAATGTAAATCAAAATCATAACCTAAAGATATAAGCTAAATTATAAATAACCAAGAACAAACAGGCAGAAGATTTACAGAAAAAAAAATATCCCCTGTCAAAAATACAATCACAAACCAAAGAAGCGGGATAGGCTAGTAAAGAGAAGAAGAAACGACATCACTATCGGATCGTAACACCCATGCGAACATCATAGGTATATGATTCAAGGGTGATGCTCCCATCCAACCACCCGCAAATGTTAATAATGAAAATATAAGTATTGCACATTATTATAAAGTGAAAATATTTGAAATCTTCGCAATATTGGTCACATCTCTGTAATCTGGACACTTCTGTTCCTGGCAATTTATCACATTGCAACACGCTCTTGTGCAAAAAAAAATCGCCGTAAAAAAATTTTGAATTTTGAATGAGTAAAAGGCCCTAAATGTTACAGTAATATAGGTAAGTGCATTTCGCATGGTAAAGACGCAGCATTATTGACCACTAGCTAGAAGCCACAAAAAAGGGCACTCAATAATATTTTTTATAAATATTTTTTTCTCTTTTCTAGTTTTCTTTAAAACAACAAAAAACAACTTTTCATTTGTTTGTTTTACTTTTTTCCTCATATCAATTTCTTTTATTTAGAAAATAATAAAATAAATAAACTGGTATTTTTATATAATGATCGTTCTGTCACAGCCGTAAAAAAAATAATTTCCTATCAAGTAATTTGCGGAATGTTTTAAGCCAGATGTCCTGCCATCCTCTTGTAAAAGATATGTGTTTTTATATTTTTGAGTTGACTGGACTGCCCAATTCCTGTCTTATTGCATCTCTAATTGGTAAGTTAGCAATTTTGCATTGGATTGCAGTTGAAGTGAGCTGTTTGCAGATTGAACATTCAGATTATAAAAGCACGATCTCTATAATTTATATTCATTTTCTGTAAAACTAGGTGTTAAGATCCATAATTAAATATCTAAGGATTTTCGAGCACGAATAAAAGTAAAAAATCAGACATTTCCAGCTTAGGCAAGTTTCTGATTTACAGATTTACAGATTACAGAGACATTACAGTACACTCCAGCACCGTTTCCTCCAACTCATTCGAATGTACTGAATTTTTTTCCTTATTATTCTTTGTTGTCATTCCATTCCTTCCTCAAACTAATTATTACCTCCAACACGGTTTCCTCGAAGTAATATATCAATAATAAAGTTTCCTTTATTCCTCCTCATGCGGAAATTTTATTTTAAACGGAAGACTGGAATAACCTATGTGCCAGCCGCAAATTGGGATAGGATGAGGTTGCTTGCTGACGGCCACATAACACAAATGATATTCGAGTACAAAGCAAAAACCATACTGCTGAGCCACACTCCCCCCTCTGCAATACACGTGATGGCAATGTACAGTTTCCTCGATCTACAGTTTCCTCAAACATTTTTGCATGCCCCAAGGAGTTCAAGGACCTCTGTGCTGGAGTGTATTTCATTATGAATACCATAACCAAAATTTGAAAGCAATTCGCTGTACAAATATTTTTGCTGGTTGACAGAAGGGTTAATAGATTAACAATCTTTGAAAAAGCACATGTGAAGTAAACTGAGCAGTCAAAATATTTTCTTGAAGCCAGACACTTCCTGACATCATCCATAGTGGCAAATGACAGACATTACCAAATAAGACCTTGTATGGACCAAACAGTTATTTGTTCCTTAAATGAATGACACGATGGGGCCATGATAGAGGAGCTTGGGTAAATGTGAAGATGGCATCCTAAATGTACCTTTGTGATAAATCTGCAACAATGCATCACAGTCTCACCAAAATTTTGTTCAAAAATGAAAACACAAAAAGCATTACCTAATAATTTATATAAAGAGAATTCAACATTAAATATTTAACAGTAAGATGACTAACAAGGGAAAACTAATGACATCTGAAGAGATGATCCATATGGATCATACCCTAATTACATATGCTTTTCCTTTATCCAAGACTTTCTACCCCAAACCTACCAGAATGGGAATCAGACCCTTTGAAAATAGAAATCTGAGACACAAAACAAAAGTTTTCTGTTCTTTTTATGGAGTGATAATGAATGCCATCATGTGTGGATTTTGATTTTACCTTTAAGTTACGTATTTTTCAATCATATCTATGTAAAAAATCTACTTTCCCTCCTTATGAGCCAAAATACAAAGTACACCAGAAAGAAAAGTGCTATCATAAATGCTTCCATATAGATAAGCAGAATGGACAGTAGTTATGCTAATGTCCTTTGCGTATAAAAAATATTCAGTCCATCAAGACAGCTTATGACATTAATAAGCAGTTCCAACAATGCACAGTATGCCAAATTTAAAAAGAAAAAAATCTAGTCGAAGAGGTTTTGCCTGAACTTCAGTCAAGTCCAGAGGAAGTCCTTGTTTCCCTTAATCACATCTTTACAACGAATAAATGAAGATAAAAAAACAAAAAACAACACATCACTAAAAACTGTTGCCTAGGGTCATCCCTATCGTTGACAGAAACTGCTGAATTGTGTGATCACTGACAAGGTCATGGCACATCTATGGATACCTATCATGATATTATGTCATTTATTGAGCATAAAAGAAAGAGAGAACCAAACAATACAAAGAGAAAAGACATTTATCAATGGGGCTCACACATTTGTACATATATTATTCATAATCTCAGATATTTCCATTTTAATGTCTACATGCAAAGTGACATGAGAGATTGATTCTCCATAGGCAATGTTAAATCAAGACAGGCTGAGCCTCAATAACCGACAAATCAGATTCGTTCAAAAATTTCTTGAATGAGGTTATGGAAATCAAACGATAATACACAAATATTGATGATTGATTGTTTAAAATACATTAATAGACCTTTTTCAAGAGTTAAAAACAAATGTGGCATAAGTCAACTCAAAAAATAGAGCCTTCTGATCAGACTACAGGTTTCAAATGTTTTCAGAATGGGGTTACTTTGTAATACAATTAAGTGTTTAAAAAATGTGACCAACCGTCTCTCTAAACTGTATTATGTCAGGATGAATAGGATTCCAAAAAGTAAATTTAGAAATAAAATTCTTCACCATAACGAAAAGAAATTAGCCACGCGTTTCATATTTATGGCTATCAATTAAATTTCCAGCACCTAGTTCATCCTGGCATATTACTGGTTTGGGATGCTGGATCACAAATACTATAACGGACTAAACAAGTTTGACTGGGTGAATGTTTTTGAACTACCATCTCAAAATACAGCAGAAACACTTTTAAATCTACAGTTCATATCATATTTGGCAGTGACAAAATCTTGCAGAAACAAAAATAGTTGAAAACCTACACTGTTCTTTAATATGTGACTTGGCTTGAAGATAATTTTATGGACTATTCACTAAAATCTGTACTACAAGGAAAAATGCATTTTTAAATTCACAAATACTATTAGATATCTGCTTGAAGATAATGGGACAATAAAATGGCAAGCTCTCTTCTGAATTCTGCTATAAGTAATGAGGAACATCTTGTCCAGTCAAAAGTCTAAATATAGAGGTTGGCATCGTCTTCATGTGAATCTGAAATAAAATAGGAAAAATCCATCAGTTTTGTTAATCAGCCTAATTTAAGCACAAAATCCTATGAGATTTAGATAAAATATGGAACAAATTTTCTCTATTTATGTTACTTTGAAATTGATTGAATGATTGATCTCTAGAAGGAACAGTTACACTGTATAGTCACCTGGAACGACTAAAAAAGACGTCTAACTTCTACGTCGTGGCACAAGACCGAAGGGCTAGAGTTCAGGTGGTCGCTGGTTCGGATAAGTAGTAAGTAAGTAAAAAGCAACAGTTGTTATGTTGGGCAAGGAACAGAAATACTGTATTAAGAATAGGTATGTTTTTATTCATTTGGTTATATATCCTGCAATGAGGAAAAGTAATGTCACAGGCAAAAAAAAAGGCTAGATTTACTATTAATAATTCTCAGAGCCATAATTTAATTCCCCCCCCCCCTCCCCCTTCATACAAGTGTCATGTTCATTTTCAATTGTGAAAATAGTACAGGGTTGGGTTGGATTAGAGAATTTTGTTACCCATTTTTAAAAGCTCTCAATATTACTCACTAGCTTGAACAAGCTGATGAGGGAGAGAGGGGAGGGGGAGATAAAAATGGCTATAAATATTAAAGGAGGGAATATTAAAAGTTATATACCAACTAGTTGGTATTTTGAAATCATTTGCTTTTGATATATTATATCAGTATCTCTATGAGACAACATTTTCTATTCAGTTATTATTTCAACCCAAGCTGGTAAAAAGTATAAACAAAAACGTACAAAATACCAATTCGGAACATTTCAGGCTCAAACCAGCCAACAATAAAAAACAATAAAAACATAGCATTACTAAAAAAAAAAAAACAAACCTAGAGAGACAACATAGAAATATTTAGTACTAAAGAACTATATTATTGTAGGAAATGCTTATTTCATCACACTACACTCTTAAAGGTCATCATTATTATTAGTATCATTTTAAATTCCATCTTATTTCATGAGATAACACATGCCATAAATCAGATATTTTTGTTTTGGAAATAATGATTTCTGACAGAAGGAAAGACAAACAACTATATCAAGTCTTTTATGTTTATTGCAAGTTTTTTCATCGATCTTATTCGTTATTAAAACCATCTATATTTGTTTTGTCATACACACTTTTTATTTTAGTCTTGTCCATTTGAATATTCTAAATAAGGTAAGGATGTTCTCTTCAATGTGTAATCTCTGCTCTGCAAGGTTAATGACAAAAAAAGGGATCTGAACATGCCAATCAAGTATCTCAATGGATCCTCACAACACACTGCAAGAGACAATAATTTTAATTTTGCACAATACTATCTTTGTCTTATTCTGTTCTTTGGCAGCAGTTTACTCTCTTAGTCTTTTTATAAAAAATCACTACAACTATGCCACCTCTACCTGTTTTGTCACAGTCTCAAATGCATATGGATGGATCCTTGATTATTAATCAAGTCATTACAATAACATAACATAATAAAGAGAGAAGCTCTATCAAAAAAACATCAATCACTCACCTCCCCCACGGAGCTTGCTAGAAGAGTGACAATTTTTTCATGTGGAACTGCCACTACACTTTGGTTGTTGATTTCAATTATGCGGTGACCGACACGTACTCCACCTCGCTCTGCTATGCCACCCCGAAGTAAACTACATATCTGGATCAATCAAAGAATAATACAAATCAAATTCTATTTTGCCAATATCCTTTCATGTTATTGATATTTTTTTTTAAAAACTCACTTGAAATGCTTCACATTTACTAAATTAAAGCTTTTCAATCAACACATTTTATACATGACAATAGATTGTGCCAATTGCAAAATACAGTTGAATCCACATTAAGTCAGCACTCTTAAAATCAACTTCTGCTTAAAGTCAACCCCTCAACTTTTTGGTTTTTTATCTTAGTGTCTTCCATTCACAATGGATAAAGTCAACCTCTTTTAAAGTAACCAATCTTTCTGGTCCAGCACTTTTGACTTTATCATGATTCCACTGTAAGATCTGATTCACACAACCTTTCGGAACATCAGGACCAAACCCTACGATTACACTACCCACGCACAAAGATAGACGAATATTAACTAAGGCCCAACACCTAATGACGCTCTAGTCATTATTTCACTATTTCTGTCACTTTTACATTCTGTAAACTGTAAATCCCAAGTAACTCACTTTTATATTCCGTTTGCAATCAATCCAGGCTACCATGACTAACCACTCTATTCTGTATGGATTAAATCATTTGATTCATCACTCATTTCTTAAATATTTATTCAAACCACTAAGGTCAGTCCGAAAGTAATGTGCAAAGAATCAACAATTTTGTTTTGATTGAAATGAAACGTTTGCACATTATTACTTCGATTGGAGAACAACTTTCTCAGGTAGTTATCTTAAGGATCGATGCTTTGACCAAACTATGCAAGAGAGAATAGATGCCCCTCTTGCGGAAACCTCAAGTACTTGTGTCAAGTCTCTTAGTCAAAGCCTTTTCTATCTAAGTGTCTTTTGAGAAATGGTAGTCAGATGGGGCCAAAAAGTACTAGGGGGAGTATGTGACTAATTCCCCTAATCATTGTGTGACCTTGTGGTATGACTCTTGCCTTTGGACCATTAAGTCCCAGGTTCGAGTCTTCCTCTAAGCAGTGCAAAATTGAGTCCTTGGAAAAGGCCTTTTACTCACATTCTCACTGGCATCTTGCCTAGTCCTACAAGTTATGTGTTACTGTTGGCTAGGGACCTCTTGTAAAGCCATTTGAGCACGTTTAGTTATTGCACTATAAAAATGCTCAAGTATCATATATTCAAAATTAATTTTTGGTCATGTGTTGTTAAGGGGTGGGTAAAGAGCAGTCTTCAACATGGAAGTGAATGTTATTGTTGAGGTCATGGCAATTAAACAGGAATTTCTCTGAAGCAGACTGACGAAATCCCCATGCAGTAAACATTAAGTAGTGGATTTGGAAAGTGTGATTCAGGGTTTTTTTTCCCCTTATAATCTGCTCATAATCCTGATCTGGTGCCTTCAAACTATTTTCTCTATGTAGCACCTTAAAGACACTTAGCTGGTAAAATTTTTTTTACTAAGACGACAAAGACCAGGGTTCCCACTCAAAACCTATTTCAAAATTCAAGACTGCCAAATTTTTTTCAAGACCAATAGTTTCACCACAACTAAATTTTTGTATTGACTGAACTTTTGTTTCAAATAAAAATATTCAATGTTTTCATGCGGACGGGCAGAGTGGTTTTTCATTGATCAGATTTACACACAAAACTATCTTATGATGAAGGCTTTGGCATCACCTGTGCCTGCGTTGAATCAGAAGCTCAAACGGGTTTGCAACAAAGTTAAGTAACGACCCCCTGTCACTCCTAAATATAGCCAATGCTAGTGACGTGTGCATGTGGGAAGTCAAAGCAGACCTTCCCATGGTCTTGATATAAAGTCTTTTTACACAATATGCACTAAGTTTCAAGATTGTTGATAGTATTTTCTAACCAGTCTTTGAAAGCCGGATATTTGGTCCAGAACTCCTGGAATGTTCCACCAGGCATGATGATTAGCAGTTAACTTAACATAGCTTAATCAGTGATGATAATAGTAATTTCTATAAAAGGAGGACAATTTCACTGTCTCTAAAATACAAGCAAAATGTAAAAATAACAGGAACGTTTTTTATTATGTAATATATTACTACTAGTGTAAATCCATTCTTATCATTAGGCATATATTTACTTTTGTAAACATTTAATGAATTGTCCATTTCACATAACATTTTAAAGGCCTACAATGATATTCAAATAAAAGGCCAGTGTTGTTTTCTTTTGATTTTTACTTTATAAATCAGGCTACAATATCTTTGTTACGGAAACCAAGTGGTTATGCAGCTTATAAATACAACCAAAGAATCTCTCAAATTTCAAACCATAGACCAAAGGCAAAAAAAAGAAGAGTTAACTAAGCCAATCACCATTGCTTTATTGTATTTCTGTAGAACCAAATTATTTAATGGATGGTTGAGAGAGAGAGAGAGAGAGAGAGAGAGAGAGAGAGAGAGAGAGAGAGAGAGAGAGAGAGAGAGGTTACAGAGTGTCAGAGAGAGAGAGAGAGAGAGAGAGAGAGAGAGAGAGAGAGAGAGAGGTTACAGAGTGTCAGAGAGAGAGAGAGAGAGAGAGAGAGGTTACAGAGTGTCAGAGAGAGAGAGAGAGAGAGAGAGAGAGGTTACAGAGTGTCAGAGAGAGAGAGAGAGAGAGAGAGAGATAGAGAGAGAGAGAGCAGATAAAAAAAATCAAGACCCGTTTGTCCCTCCCCTTCCCCTCCATCAACTAATCAAAGAACACCACTGGTCTTCTGTATCAACTGTGACATCTGGCGCCATTCTGTCTGGCCCGACGTCATAAAGACGGGACCGTCACCAAAGTTCACGAGACTGAGCACATGTGTCAAAATATGACATAAGACATAATGGTGATTTTGTGGTTTTGAGGAAAATGTTTGACACGGCAAATTCAGCAGAAAATTTCTGAGAAATTCCCAAAATCCCAGAATTCCGCGGAAGTTTGTCATCACTGCTTAATAAGTAAATAATAAGACACCAAACTTCACGTTTATGACCACACCCGATTTGAAAGTTCCCGACTCAGACAAGAAAAATCAAAACCGTTTTTATTTTCATGACCGTTTTTTCCCGATCTTGAGGAAATTAAAAAATTCAAGACCATTTCCAGACTTCCCGACCGAGTGGGAACCCTGAAAGACTTGACCAAGAAGTGATAACGTTATGAAAAATCTTGACAAATAAGAGAATGTATTTTCTCCTGCATCATTGAACATTCATCAATTTAAAAATGACTAGATAACAGAGCAGTTCTATTACGAAAGTTTTCCTGTGTGAAGTGCCACTTCCACTGCAGTAAGATGGATGATTCTGAAGGTATTTTCATCTCAATTATGGAACAACCCTCAAACTAACGCTCTTTTCTGAACGCAATAAATTATGTGACTCACCACTCCGTTCTGAACACTAAATCCCAGCTGGTATTTCACATCCGGTCTTTTAATGAGGACCTCCACCACAGGGGGACACGGGACCACTGTCAGCTTGACCACTGTCTGGGTTCGGGATGCCTGTGCAAGTATACAGTATGTGCGTGATCAAAAAGAAGAAGAAGAAGAAGAAGAAGAAGAAGAAGAAGAAGAAGAAGAAGAAGAAGAAGAAGAAGAAGAAGAAGAAGAAGAAGAAGAAGAAGAAGAAGAAGAAGAAGAAGAAGAAGAAGAAGAAGAAAGAAGAAGAAGAGAGAAGAAGAAGAGAGGAGGGGAGAGAGAGAGAGAGAGAGAGAGGAGAGAGAGAGAGAAGAGAGAGAGAGAGAGAGAGAGAGAGAGAGAGAGAGAGAGAGAGAGAAAATAATTTTTTTACATTCAATCACATTTCATGATTCTTTACCTCTGCACGAACATTGACCTTGCGCGGTAGTTCGGGTTTCAATCAGACCAAGTTTGATTGTTTATTACAATTACTAGGCCACTGTATTTCTTCGAGTTTTGTTGGGTTATTCTATATTCAGACCATGAAGATTTTACTTTGTCACTACAAAAGCTGCAATAATAATTATATTTTCGTACCCCGCTTCCTTAAAAGCTATATCTGTCCCTCTCTTGTTCTCTCTCTCTCTCTCTCTCTCTCTCTCTCTCTCTCTCTCTCTTTCTCTTTTTTCTCTTCTCTTCTCTTCTCTCTCTCTTTCTCTTTTCTCTCTCTCTTCTCTCTCTCTCTCTCTCTCTCTCTCTCTTCTCTCTCTCTCCTCTCTCTCTTTTTTTTCTCTTCTCTCCTCTCTCTTCTCTCGTTCTCTCTCTCTCTCTTCTCTTTTCCTCTCTCTCTCTTCTCTCTCTCTCTCTCTCTTGTTTTCTCTCCTCTCTCTCTCTCTCTTTTTTTCTCTCTCTCTTTCTCTCTCTTGGTTCTCTCTCTCTCTCTCTCTCTCTCTCTCTCTCTCTCTCTTTCTTTCTTTCTCTCCAGCACGCAATATCACAGAAAAATTCCTCATTCATACCAGTACCAGTCACCAGTTAGACGTCCTTTCTATTATAGGACTCTACAATATTCACCACCGCTCATACTTATAGTCATGTACGTGTTTACACATAAGTCAAAAGGGGTGACGTGTGTGAAGTGTCTTACCAAAGGGAACACCAGTTTTGTCATCCACCTACACTAACCATGCCCAACATTGCTTGCTTCGTGACATCGTATCGCTGGGTAACCGACGCCATGCGAAAACACACACGTCAGACCATTCTCTCTAAAACAAACAATAAATACACGTACGTTTTGGAGGGGTATTATGTAACGTCCTTGTACTGTGGCCATTGAAAACATCATATTTCGCATTCTCGATTCTCAATGAAAGAGACAGTACAAAGACGAATAACAACTCTTTCCCCCACCCCCCACCCCTCTCTCTCTCTCTCTCTCTCTCTCTCTCTCACACACACACACACACACACACACACACTTTATCTCTCATATATTATGTCCACCTTTCCTTTTCGCAATTACTTTCTAAATGTAAAACTAAATGTTATTCTCGCACACTGAGTTCAGAAATGGAGAGAGAATCGGTCAACTGATGAAAACAAACAAATCTTGACAGTAAATAATTATTGTAAAATGTGTATTATAGAAATACGATATTTTGGAAAGTTCCGTCCCACCTCACATTGCTTACCTCCAGTCCAATGTGCCGTCTGTTTACTTGTAATGCAATTAACCTTTCCTCAATCATTTGTCGTGAGAGAGAAGAAACACACACACACACACACACACACGCGCGCGCACACACAGAGGAAATATTGGGTGAGGGGAGAGGTGTGTGTGTGTGCGATATATATATATATATATATATATATATATATATATATATATTATTATATATTATATATATATGAATAGTAATATATATATATATATAATATATATATATAGTAAATATGATAATGTATATGATATATATATGTATATTATATATAAGAATATATATATGATAAAGTATATTTATATATATATATATTATAGATAGTAGAGTATATTATAATAATAAATATATAGAGAAGAGAAGATGAGAGAGAGAGAGGGGGAGAGAGAGGGAGAGAGAGAGAGAGAGGGAGAGAGAGAGAGTACCAAGTCCCGAAAATTCAATGGGATCCGTAGACACGGTATGATGTAAAGAGCTGAGTAGTCTTCATTATTGAAGTTTC
>NC_088361.1:5397862-5400362 GCF_034508935.2 Berghia stephanieae | reverse complement strand
TATATGAACTGTCACTTTAAAATCATTTGTGGCTTAATTTGGTTGACATACCATAACCATGACTTACAAACATATACCATTCCAAAATATTTTCCTAAAATTCCATACTAAATCGAAATCTGAACTATTTTGGCTTTTAAAAAAAAAAGAAGTAAATATCAGATAAATGCTATCGATAAATATTGATATCACTTAATTGTTAATTCATCAATCAACACACTACAAACAAAACCAATCCCCACCAACATTATAATAGTATGTATTCATTACGGCAGTCCTTAGCTAACGTAAATCCATCTTCTTTTCTGAGTCTGCCCCCCCCCCCCCAAAAAAAAATAAATAAATAAATAAAAGAAGCTGAGCTTTTATAAGGAATCCTCCACTATTTGCGTTAAAGCGTTTTATAGGGGATTATTTGCCAAAAAGCAACATTCAACATTTAGTCGGGGACCTATAGGTCAGATACCAAAGTGTCATACCACGACACCACAACCCCCCCCCCCCCCCACCACCACCACCACCACCACCACCACCACCACCACCACAATAGCAACTATTGTTTGTAGTACTTACCTCTTTGTGAAAGTCCTTGTTAGCAAATAAGTTTAATTCCTCTCCGTAAATCTCCTGCTGGTTGAGTACGTCCTGGTAATCCATCTCCTTGAGGAGACCGGGATCTTCAATGCCGTTGGCTTTGAGAAATTCCATGTAGGCCACCTGAAACGCCTGCCCAATGGACTGGGCAATGAGCTGGGCCTAGAAAAAGATAGAAAGAAAAAAATTCGAGTTAGACAAAACGGCCTTGAAAAATATAGATAAGGGTAAGGATGGAGACAGTAATTGTCTCTGAACAAGAATAAGAAAAGTTATAGCGGCATAGAGAGTAATCAAATTTTCACAAAGATGGCAGGTTTCATAATATGGCAGTTGATAAGGGTAAGGATGGAGACAGTAATTGTCTCTGAACGAGAATGAGAAAAGTTACAGCGGCATAGAGAGTAATCAAATTTTCACAAAGATGGCAGGTTTCATAATATGGCAGTAGATAAGGGTAAGGATGGAGACAGTAATTGTCTCTGAACAAGAATGAGAAAAGTTACAGCGGCATAGAGAGTAATCAAATTTTCACAAAGATGGCAGGTTTCATAATATGGAAGTTATGAGGGCAAAGGATGTCGGAGGTAGGACGCGGGGGTAAGGGGGGTGGGGGGGCTGGGCATATGTTTCTTAAACAATATCTTCTATTAATATCATTGTATTTCAGTGCAACCACACGAGCTTGCCTTTCCAATACACTACGGATGGGAGACCGGGGTGAGTCGTCACACAGGCATAATTGACATAATGGTCACAGTTTATATATTTTTGTGCTGCTAAATTGAATAAAATCCTCAAGGCCAAATAGTCAAAAGATAAGAAATTTGTTCCCGTGTTAATATTTTTTTTTTTTTTTTTTGGTTTTGTCTTTTTCTTTCAATATAGGACTGGATATGTTTGGCACTATTACATTTTTTAAAAAGATCCAAAGCAAGCACCAACAGAAAACAGTCAATACTCAGTTTACCTAAATCAACGATCATATGATAATCTAATTATTTTTTTTTTAATGAAAGAAAAACATGGTATAATATACAGATATGAAAAAACGAAGAATCAATGTCGACATCGTCTCATTAATGCTATCAGAGGAAAATGACAGGATTTTGCATCTGAGACGGGAACTGGCAGAGTCGCTGTATTGTGTTCATATATCATTTGTTTGAAAAATCTCAGATTAATTGATAAATAAAGCCCACAGAATTAGAGAGAAAAAAAAATAGGATAGCCGACCGCATCATACAAGATCTGGCAGTCATAGCACCCAGTTAATGCTATTGGAGACAGGGACCAAACTGGACATGGAATCGAACCAGGTCTGTAAATGTACACGTTCAGTGCTCGTACAAGTTAAACTTCTGCGTGTTTCATCGTACACTGCGTGAAATCAGCCCTATTTCAGATGGAACTCCCAAGGCGCCAGTAACCCTACATTTTTTAGGTCAGTGGAGGCAGAGTTCGTTCCTCGGGTGGTGGTTAACTGGTATCAAGCAGTATCTTGTCGATTATGGATACTTAAAGGGCATAATATGTTGGGATAGCGGGGAAAACAACAGCCTCTTTCACATTATTTTAATTTGAAAAAAAACAATTCTTTTTAAATATCAGTCAAAATTTGGTATTATTGTGGTTAACAGTTTTCTTCAAATATCGCAAGATGTGGATCTGATTTTAAGTGCTTGTAAATCTTGATCCACTTTTAAAAAATCGTGATTCAAAACTCATCGGCAGTAATACATCGATTTTAATTAACATCAAAAGTAGATGTGCGCATCTGTGTTCTTGTGCATTCTCGTCATATTGGCAGTTAAAAAAAAAAATATATTGGTTTTGTCAGTTCCGCATTGTTATTTTAGCATTTCTGTTCCCCTCACACAATTGTATGTAATAGTCACAACATTTA
>NC_088361.1:5312862-5395362 GCF_034508935.2 Berghia stephanieae | reverse complement strand
TGGAATGCTATTTGTCGTATTGCTATTTTGAGTAAACTATGATAAAGAAAGAAAGAAAGAAAGAAAGAAAGATAGAAAAAAAGAGAAGAGAAGAGAAGAGAAGAGAGAGAGAGAGAGAGAGAGAGAGAGAGAGAGAGAGAGAGAGAGAGAGCAAAATTTATGAACGATTTCGTCGTTCAAGGCTACAGTGAAAATGAGTGTTTACTGCCTTTAATTTGTGGTTATTGAAAAATGCATTGAAATGACGTCATCAAATAATAACTTTGTTACTGATTTGGAGCTTTAAGTATACTTATGTTTCCTAGAGCTTAAAACAAGCAGATTCTTTGAATAACCCTGTTTTTGTTTTGTTTTAGTTTGTTTTTGCTTTTGTTGTTGTTTTTATTTTATTTTTTATTTTATTTTATTATTATTATTTTTTATTTATTTATTTATTTTTTTTTTTTTTTGGGGGGGGGGGTGTATATATAGACAATAAATTTAGTATCTCGTCGTGTTTCTAAGTTAATGATTGTTATAGAATGATTTTTCCAATAATATGGAGCTCCGTGTGTGAATTGACCTCCTTTGTATGACAGTCTTTGTACAGATCGATGCATTGTGAGATTTGTAGGGTTGAGTCTCGTTATTAAATACTATGTTGGTTATTTCACCACAGCTACTAGTCTAGTATTACCATCTTGTTTTGTTGGTCTCATTTACCATTTTCTTTTCTCTTTCATGTCCGTAGCTATCAAATGTGTGACTTATTGGCCAAAGCCAAAGACTACTATTAAAGTTGTCCTTGGCCAAAGCATAACAGTAAATAGACTTGAAACGCTAAACCATATTTAAATGTTGTGTTGGTTATAATTGGCCAAAATAACCATCCCTTAAAATTCTACAGGCTTTTCCTCACCAGTTCCATATGAAAGAGAAAAAATATCATATATCATAAACTATGACCTAACGCAAAAAAAAAAAATGCACGCAAATTTTGATTTATTTTCGAGAACGAAAAAAAAAAAAATAAAACAATATATATATATATATATATATATATATATATATATATATATATATATATATATATATATATATATATATATATATATATATATATATATATATATATATAATAACAGAAAAGAAAAAGCGCTAGTATTGTAAAACTGAGGATATGTGTGGGATTATTAAACTTCTCTGATGAAAAATTAGAAAACATCAAAGGCCACGGAAACCTTTTTTTAAATCAAATTCATGAAATAAAAGCGAGAATAGCAATTTCCCGAGTTACGAATTCAGCACACACACACACACACACACACACACACACACACACACACACACACACACACACACACACACACACACACACATATATATATATATATGAGCCAAGGTCAAAAGGTGCCAATTTTTTTTCTCAAAATAAAAGTGACATAATAGTCCATTCATCTTTCTATATGTGTAGCAAAAACCCTGTACTTCATGAATCAAAGGCCCTTTAGATAACTTTAAGGTCTAACGCAGCATAATATCGTCAACAATACCTATAGGTTGCTGGTGTCACCTGTGACCGGTGACACCAAAATGAGACAAAAAACTCAATAACCAAATGATTTTTGTTGAGTATCAAACTTTATTTAGTAAGTTATAAACAAAAAGACACAATCAACAACAATCATAGTACAATAATAATACCAACTATTGGAGAAAATGTTGCTTTTTTGGTGTCATCGGTCACAAGCAACATAGAATGCAAATATATTATTTCATAAAAATGTTTGTGCATTAACAACAACAACAATATTGCATATGCTTATTACCAGCAATGTTCAGAAACTTTCGGAATAAAATGTTGGGAAATAATGTGACCAAAGCATATCTTATTTAGCGACATTGTGTCATTTGTGACATTAGACCGATGACACCATTACTTATGTCACAAGCAATACCAAATTGCAATTTCGACAATAAATCATTAATTTCAGTCAAACCAGTGTAATAACCACAGTTAAATATGGAATTTAATAATATTTCAGAAACCAAAGACTTCAAAAATAGAAATATACATGGAAATTAGAGCATCTGAATGTGACTTGTGACATGAGACCGGTGACACCATTACTTATGTCACAAGCAACACCAAATCACACTTTCGTCCATAATACATCATTATTTTCAGTCAAAAAAGCACAATAACCTACTCTATAATGAAATTCGATAATATTTTAAGAGACTAAATACTAACAAATTGGAAATATGTTTAGATATTAGTAATACCATTGTTGCTATTACTTTGGTCAAAATCGGCACTAGAACGCAATTTTGCCTCAATAAATCAAGAATAGCAACTGAACACATGTAATATAGCCTGTTAAAATGTAATTCAATGACATTTCAAGCTTTGAAGAACATGAAAACAGAATTACATTAGAAACTTCAAACTTAAGTGTCACCTGTGACATTTTAACCAATGACACCAATGGTCACAAAAAGTACCAAAAGTCACACAAACACTAGATAAATATTAGCCATGGTAATGAATTCATGTAACCATACCGTAACATCCGCCCTACTGCTCAAATCTGCTAGTTTGTAGTAATTTAGTGTGTTAATAGTAAATCAAATCAAATTTCTTGACAACCCTTCTTTTATCTGGATTCGTCAAAAGCTTGAGTTTTGTCTTTTTCTTGATTGATACAACCCTGAAACATAAAAAATTAGAATTACAAGGAAATAATTAATTGTGTCAAAATCAGTCTTATGTGAGATGTCATAATATCATATTGTGTAAATAGAATAACAGCTGAAAACATAAATTTTTGGTGGCACTTTGTAATATCCAATATCAAGTGTTGCTTGTGACAATGTAAAATAGCGATGACACCAAAGTTCAACTTACCTTTTCTGCCTGAAGCCACGCTGGAAAGGCAAATGAAAGTGCTGCACTTCAAAGACTGGTAAGAAGGGTGGATCAAAATTGCGAATCGCCATTTAACGAAACAAACGTCCACGTGTTCACGCATGCCGTGTTGCTTGTGACAAATGACACCAAAACCAATAAACCTCAATATCGGCAAAACGGTATACATTTACTCCAAGATTTGAATTCAGATAGTAAATCTATCCTTTTTTCTCATAATAAAAGATTTTATAAACATTAAAAATGAGCTTTAAAGTTTCGTGTCGAGTCTTAGTATTGTGCTGTGTTTGATGACACCAAAGGTCACAAGCAACACCAACTTTTTAAGAACTCTATATGAAACTTAATCAGATATGTAATATACTGCAATTGCGTTTAAAAGTAAATTTTGACTTCATACTATTAGTCAAATTTAAATCACGTGAGCTAAAACATCACATTTAATTTCTACATGATTTCTAAAAAGGTGATGCGTTGACCTCGTTTTAAGCACATGCCAAACAGCATTCAAATTTGACTTTCAAGTTGTTTATTTCATATTCTGTTGAACAGAGTATGTTGAGCTATCTAATTTTATCTCTTCTTCATATTATCAATTGATTACAAGCATTAACCCAATGAAAACAGCCCATAATTAAGTAAAAATCAAATTTTCTTAACACTGGTATCAGGCGGGCACCTTTTGACCTTGGCTCATATATATATATATATATATACCCCCCCTCCCTTCTCTCTCTCTCTATATATATATATATCCCCCCCCTCTCTCTCTCTCTCTCTCTCTCTCTCTCTCTCTCTCTCTCTCTCTCTCTCTCTCTCTCTCTCTCTCTCTCCCTCCCTCCCTTTTTTTTTCGTCGCGATATGTTTATTGGCGGGTGTCTGATTTATGCAATCCCGGCTGACTTTATTCATTTATTTCAACATTAATCTATTGGCGGAATTACTGATGACAGGACACGCAAGCAAGAGATACGTAACTGCCTAGTAGGCAGGACACGACTAAATTATCATTTTCGCTCCAAACAGCGTTCATTGTTGAAGTCAACCGATGACAAAAATTCCCAGGCTGGAGCTCGAACAATCGGTTCAAACATAGTTGAGTCTTGTACAGTTTCACCTTTTAATGTCGTTTCATCTCTCATATCGGGAGGAAACTGGGTTAGTAAAAACAACCACATATTTAGAAACGTGCACAAAGTGAATCTATAACACAGACAAAAGGATCAGATCCCAAGAGCAATCTATCCGAGTGCCTAGTACGAGACCACCTTAAGGTCCCATCGGACCTCTGTGCATCGGGTCTCCACAAAAATGGACAAAATTAAACGGTACCAAATAAATGCATTTCAATAAATAATACTAACAATAGATGTGTTAGAATAGGGGAGAGCAAAAGTGATCGCCCGCACAAGACACCGTTAGGTTACTGCTTTCTATTGATAGGGTGAAAAAATTAATAACAAATAAATAAAAAAATAATTAATATATAAATAAACAAACAAACAAATAAATAAATAAATAAATAAATAAATAAATAAATAAATAAATAAATAAATAAATAAATAAATAAATAAATAAATAAATAAATAAAGCAATAAGTAAACGGCGTTCATAATAAATTATATTTATGAGGATGACAAAATATTTCAAATCTCTCAAGCGCTGCCCTTACCTGATCTTCATTGTCTGAGCAAAAAGTCCCCAGTAATTCATATTCGGTCTCCTTTTTGGAGTTAGTCGTCCCAAACAATCTATATTCCGGCTCCCTATCCGGGCTTCTGTTCCCCAACAGTTCATATTTAGCTTTGCTATTCCTGTTGGACTCACTGCGGCCTGGCAATGCGACATTACCTCCTATGGCAAACATGGGCTGATATGATAAGGCACGATATACGAAGCTGTATGGAGCTAAGTCTTTTAGCACATTAGAATGACTGGAGCAAAGTCCACTTCATTTGCAAAACAAATGAAAGGGCACCGATCATTAGTCTCTGGAATACTTAGCACACTACATGTCAATCTTAAAGGCACCATGCAGCAGAATGCTCAAATGAAGTCCATCCCTGTCTAAAATGCCTGCATCAATTTTTAAAAATATTTATATATATATAACTTACTTGTACTTTAAAATTGTGTCCCACTGCGTCAATATGGTATTATGTCAGAATGGTGATTGTTAGGAAGTTGTTGTTTTTTTTTAAATTTTGTTTCTATTTTCTTCTGTTTTGCATTTTTGTTTTTGTTTCTCTGTTGTTTAGCTTTTGTCTCTTTTTTTTTTATTTTAGTAGTAGTAGTATATAGCAAATGTCATGATTCACATTTTGACACAATTTTAGTTATAATAAAAAGTTTTTTGTTTTGTTTGTTTTGCTGTTTTTTTTTTTGTTTTTTTTTTTTTTTTTGTGTGTGTGGCTTTTTTAAAACTACAAAATTTAAATTCCGATAGCATACAATATCCGTGCTTAATTAGTTGATGGTCAGAGTGAAAGGCACTTACTCCCACGAATGACTGCATTAACACTGTCGAAAACAATATCAAAGTCGCGTTGTCCACCCACTCTTACTCCGTCCGCATCATACCACCCTTTCTTCGATTTTTAAAAAATGATATCACCATGTAACTAGCAAAACTGTCACAGCTTATTCAAAATGTCATACAAATATACAACTATGTTGCACGTAAAATCCCAGATTCTGCCACCGTTTTATTAAAATGATGGTAAAGACTGAAAAACTCATTTCCTTTATCATAAATCCACAGTGCTCTAGCATGAGATTACACTACACACATCATGCCAATGAAACAAACAAAATCATTAAAAAGAATAGAATAGAAAAGAAGGAAAAAAAGAAATGTCTTGATTTCATCAATTATGACGACCACTCATACTGGAACCACAACCAGATCGTGGCATTGATTGACTAAAAACAAACAAAATATCATAAAAGTGTCGCCCACCACACAATAGCGCTCACATCACTCATATCCTGCTTGGAACCTTGGGGAATGGCAGCAGTCGACCTGCCCACTTGGCGCCACCCCCGCCTCTCTCTCTCTCTCTCTCTCTCTCTCTCTCTCTCTCTCTCTCTCTCTCACACACACACACTCTCTCTCTCTATCTCTCTCATACACACGCACTCTCTCTCTCTCTCTAACACTCATTTCTCTCTCTCTCTCTCTCTCTCTCTCACACACACACACACACACACACACTCTCTCTCTCTATCTCTCTCATACACACGCACTCTCTCTCTCTCTCTCTAACACTCATTTCTCTCTCTCTCTCTCTCTCTCTCTCTCTCTCTCTCTCTCTCTCTCTCTCTCTCTCTCTCTCCTATAATACTACAACTGTGTTTAAATGACTTCATAATCTTCCCCACTGTATTTATCAGATCACCTTTTTAAATTTACCCATTAAAAATTCTGACTAATTTGGCGGTCGCTCATCCAGGCCAACTCAGGGATAAAGATACTCTGAAGAATTATTTTTAAAAATCATTATTGTTTGAGCTATTTAAAGACATTTCTATATTCACATGCACCCATACACTACATAATTTAGAATATCCGCTGTAATTTTTACTTTTTAATTGTATATTTCAAAGGCGATGTCTAGGATACATTCTGTAATTGTATAGCGCTTTGAGATGCTTTTTTAAAAAAGGACTATAGAAATTATTATTATTATTATTATTATTATTATTATCATTATCATTATAATGATTATGATTATGATTATGATTATGATTATTATTATTATTATTATTATTATTATTTTCATTATTACTATTATTATTGTTGTTGTTATCATCATCATCATCATCATTATTATTATTATCATTATCAGCATTATCATCTTCATTATCGCTATATTGTCATCATCATATTTCCTTTCCTAGAGGATTTGAATAACAAGAAAAGTCAATCCTTAAACCCTCAAGCTTAAAATCAAGCCCCCAACGACGAAAAAGAACGAAATAAGACACACGATAATAGAACTAATGAATTTAGACAAAAATGGGAAAACTCGAGAATATAGATCATCTACAGAAAAAAAAAATTCAAGAAAATGCCCTCAAAATGTTAAATATTGTTTAAAGTAACAATCCTTCACAATTTGTCATTTGTAGTTGTTTGATTTAAAATTATAAAAATTATATAATTAAGCAAAGGAGACCGCTTTGGTTCAACTGAATCAAAGATATGTGATGTTATGAATTATGCTAAAATACGACAGCTGGAGGGGCGGAACAATCATGTCGTACGAATTACAGTTTTAAGTATGAATCTACATCATTGGTCTCTCAATTATACAAAAGGCATGGGATGAAATAAATATCCCACAACCAGCAACCCGAGCACAACAATCCAAGACGCAACATCATTTCACGGTCGTTATAAAATCACAAACTTCATAGATCGATCGGGCGGTGGAACCATCATCAAAAAGTCGTTAAGATAATACACACCCTCGCAAACACCCTAGCTGGCAGTCCTATCAATAATTGGGAAGTTTATTGGAGCGTGGAAGGCGCATCAGCATACGATAAACAACGATGTGTGTTTCGATAAATAGAAACCATGTCTATGGAGTGGATGGAGAGACTTATTTGCACGTATTTACAAGGTATTAAAAAAAAAAAAAAGATAATGAATTTGAAATGAGAGAATAAAAACACGACTGAAATGATATAGTGTTTCGCAGAATGCAAGAAATGTTTTCATCCGAGAGAGGCCCAAGAGGGGGAGGTTGAGAGAGAGAGAGAGAGAGAGAGAGAGGAGAGAGAGAGAGAGAGAGAGAGTGAGAGAGAGAGAGAGAAAGAGGGAGGGGGGGGAGTAGCAGCAAAACTGCCCTACACTGGACACCAGAAGGTAAGAGAAGAAGAGGAAGGCCCCAAGCAACTTGGAAGAGAACAGGGGAGGGAGAGATGAGAGCGTGTGTATGTGTGAGGGGGAGGGGGTATTTATTTATCATAGTGTATGTGATTGTCGTGGGTCTGCCTTTGTGTTTGTTATGTCCGTTTGGTGCAAAGAATAACGCCATTGCCTTATTAGCTGGAATATTTTTGTCATTCCTTAAAATATATCCAAATCGACTCAATCTTGTTTCCAAAATCTGAATCGATAGCGGTGTTTCTTCGCATTTTATGTACAGCGATTTGTTACTTATTTTGGTTGGGAAGTGGATATCTAGAATTCTCCTGAGCTGTTTCCGATTGAAGGCATCTAGTTTATCTTCTTCGCTTTTTGTTAGTGCTCATGTTCCACAGAAGTACTGATTTAACAAGGCTCTTGTATAGCTTTATTTTATTTTTATTTTTTTTTTCAGTTCATTGTTTCTCAGGTATACGTGTGTCAGCTTATTGAGAGCGGCTGCCGACAGATGTTTTCGTCTTTCTACGTCTTCTTTGTCTTCTTTTTTTTTTTTTTTGGTCTTTTTCCAATTTTGGTCGTCTTTGTCTAATTTCATAAAGTCGGTTTTATCGGAGTTTACGAAAAGATTGTGTTTCTCTAATGCTTCGTGTACGACTTTTACGTTGAGATCTTTTCGGGTGACGAAATCAATATCGTCTGTGTATGCTATTTCTGATGGAAGGTAGGATTCAAATACAATTTGAGTGACGGGCAAAACAGTGGGCACTTCCTTTAGAGCATGCTCCGAGTATACAACGAACAAAACTGGACTGAGACTATCTCCTTGGGGTCTTCCAATATTACTTACTTGGGTTGTCGCTCCGTTCATTTTGGTGCTTACCCAGGTCTCATTGAGCTGGAAACGCACTAGTCATCGTCAGTTATTGTTTTCAATATATTTAGCAGGGCATGTCGATCTATCGCGTCAAAGGCCGCTGACATGTCTATCCCGGTGATGTTGATATTAATTTCACGGATAGAGATTTCGCGGTCAGCCATTTATGCGTCCACTCAACATCTGCGATGCTTCTTTCTTGACGAAATCCACTTTGACTGTGTGATAAGTACCTTTCTATGTGCGGTCGTATCCTGTTAAGAGTTATTATGGAAAGTGTTTTTCGAATGGTGTTCAGTAGGGGTATTGGTCTTAGGTTCTTTGAAAGTCCTTTGGTCTTTCCGGGTTTCTGTATAGGAATGAATGACCCTGTGTTTATGTTGATGGGTTTGTATTCTCCAAATGTAATACCCTATTAAATATGTTGGCAATGTGTTCTTCGAGTGACGATGGTCCATATTTTAATAGTTCAGCGCTTATATTGTCTTCTCCTAGAGCTTTGTTGGCGCTCAAGCTGTTAAATCCTTTTCTCACTTCCCTTGATGTTATAGGGTTGAGCAATGGGCGGGTTGATCCACTATAAGCGTGTGTGGGCTCCACGTCTTCGTTTCTAAATTTCGTCTTGTAATGTATCTCATTTGGGTCGATTATATACTTTGCTGACTCGTCTGTTACTTTTGGGTTTTTCAAAGGCTTCTGATTTAACAGTTTTACGGCCTTGAACATTGCTTGGTCATTGCTTGCTTTGTTTACAGCTTCTACTCTTTGATCGAGTTCCAATCTTTTTAATTCGACGGTCCCTTTTCTTATTTGATGCAGCGTCTTCTTTCGTTGATTTTTGAGACATATTTTCTATCTTCATTTACTGTATATTGGATTGTAATTCTAAGTTGTTTTTGTTTTGTCGACAATATTTCCAAATCTTTGTGAATATGGCAAACTGTTCTTTGTTTTGACGCCGACAATGAGTTCGGCGGTTTTAATTATTGCTGACCGAGTATTTGTCCACAACACGCCCGGTGCTTGTGTGTGGCGTGTGTTGTTTTGTTGTTCTATGAGTGGGTCAAGCGCTTGTTGGTATTTAATGCGACATTTAGGATCGTTACTATTCTGCCAATGTTTACTTTTGCGTGTTGTTGTTCAATTGTTTTCTGTGCCATAATGTGTGTAAGTTAAATTTGAAACATGTTTTGACGAGTTTGTGGTCACTCGATAGGAGCGTGCCACCATATTATTGAGAGTATGCGGTTAGACTAAGGGAGTTAATTTTTTGACATTTAACACGGTTTAGTCCCTTGATTGAAGCATAGATTTCTTCAAAATGGCGACCAATCCTTTTAACACCATGGACATTGTATCAAAAAAAAGCTACAAAGAAAAAATTGAATGCGTGAAAGACATACGACATAAAATCGGAAAACTGGACAAAGACTTATCAAGACTTATCCTCCAATCACGTACCATCACATATCTATCTATCTATCTATTTATCTATTTATCTATTTATCTATCTATCTATCTATCTATCTATTAT
Source organism: Berghia stephanieae (assembly GCF_034508935.2). Classification (NCBI taxonomy): domain Eukaryota; kingdom Metazoa; phylum Mollusca; class Gastropoda; order Nudibranchia; family Aeolidiidae; genus Berghia; species Berghia stephanieae. Next base: position 5,385,170 of record NC_088361.1, on the reverse strand, counting down.
TATTTAAAATATTTACCACAATGTTTGAGACAGTCTACATTAATGTTTCAGGCTTAATTTGCCATCGTCAGGACTGAGTTGTTTTGTTGACTGTTGTTGTTTCTTGAAGTGGTTCCGCTTTAAAGTTGCTTTACAAGAATTTGCGCCGATGGGGACACCTTCCGTACATCTCACTTTTCATGTTGAGTGTGGCTTCATGAGGGTGTTTGATTATAGTATATTTCTCTTCCAGGCATAAGCTACATTGTTTTGATGTTGGTGTGTATCCTGTTGCTTTAGATAAAATTTTCCATGAAATGTTGTGGTCTAGTTTGTTGTCTTTTAATTTCCAAATATGTTCGCTGAGTTTTGTGGATGTTTTTTTTGTTAGTGTTTCTAAATGTTGAGGTGTGGAGGTTGTATCTTGTTTTGAAATTATTTTCTGTTAGTCCTACATATTTTTCTTGCTTGTTTGTTTTAGTTTCTGTGACTGTGGCTTGGTAAATTAAACTTGATTCTAAGCATTGTTTGTTTAGCGGGCCCGGGTAAATATTTTAAATAATAATAATTCGCTCCATTACTGCATGTCGAGCACTTTTCGTACCATATTTGTATCAAACACGATTCAATATCTATCTATCTATCTATCTATCTATCTATCTATCTATCTATCTATCTATTATTATTATTATTATTATTATTATTATTATTATTATTATTATTGTTATTATTATTACTATTATTAATATTATTATTATTATTACTATTATTATTATTATTATTATTATTTATTATTATATTATTATTATTATTATTATTATATTATTATTATTATTTTATTATTATTATTATTATTATTATTATTATTATTATTATTATTATTTTTATTATTATTATTATTATTATTATTATTATTATTATTAATTATTATTATTATTATTATTATTTTTATTATATTATTATTTTTTATTATTATTATTATTTATTATTATTATTATTATTATTATTATTATTATTATTATTATTATTATTATTATTATTATTATTATTATTATTATTATTATTATTATTATTATTATTATTATTATTATTATTATATATTATTATTATTATTATTATTTTCTTTTCTTCTTATTATTATTATATTATTATTATTATTATTATTATTATTATTATTATTATTATTATTATTATTATTATTATTATTCTATTTTTATTATTATTATATTATCATTATCATTATTATTATTATTATTATTATTATTATTATTATTATTATTATTATATTTTTATTATTATTATTATTATTATTATATTATTATTATTATTTATTATTATTATTATTATTATTATTATTATTATTATTATTATTATTATATTATTATTATATTATTATTATTATTAATATATTATTATTATTATTATTTTATTATTATTATTATTATATTATTATTATTATTATAGAGAGAGAGAGAGAGAGAGAGAGAGAGAGAGAGAGAGAGAGAGAGAGAGAGAGAGAGAGAGAGAGACTGCTTGTATGTGCATTGTAGAGGGCGGGAGCTAAATAGAACAAAGTGTGTGTGTGTGTGTGTGTGTGTGTGTGTGTGTGTGCGTTTATGCGTGTGTTTGTATGTGTGAAAGATACACGAGGGAGACAAAGAGAGAGAGCGAGACTGGTAGATAAAGAAAGGGGGAAAAGGAGAGAGGGGGTGGAGCAAAGAATAGGTAGGGATAGTATAAGAAAGCCCTTCGGTTCAAAAGAAGTCAAAGTCAATCAATGGGAAACATATTGACCAATGAGATCGCAATTTAAAAAATGGGACTGGTCAAATCATTTGTTGCATTGTTTCCATTTTGAGTCAGATGACAGCTTGAAGAGGAGGGGGTGGGGCTTAATTTGTATTGACTTACATGAAATCATATAATTGAATCTTCTTGTTCGAGCTGCAACCTCGAGTTATTTAGGACCTGTCACTCGTTATCACAACCCCTTGTGGTCAATTGTCATCTATTAAGCTCTCCTCCCCTTTTCTTTGGGTTCACTCACATTGTTTATTGTCTTAAATGACCGCACCCTCCCTCCCATTCCCAATGAATACACGATAAAATGAACCCCTCTCTCTCTCTCTCTCTCTCTCTCTCTCTCTCTCTCTCTCTCTCTCTCTCTCTCTCTCTCTCTCTCTCTCTCTCTCTCCCCCTCTCTCTCTTTCTCTCTCTGCCTGTCTGTCTCTCTCAGGGACGGCTGGTAATAATGGGCAGGGTGGGCAAATACCAGCCTGTTGTTTCAAGTTATATGCTGTATTACCAGGTCTGAAATAATCAAATTTAAATTAGATAATTTCAAAAGTTAATACTTAAACTTTATACTTCGTACTGAAATCAATTTTTGTGTATTTTTGATAGATTGAGAATCACCATGCATCCCGTAATGCATAAACCAGGATACGCCTTTTTTATCACCCCCCCCCCCCCCCCCAACCACTCCACTCCGCCCACATCGTCATCTCATCGTCACGTCGCCTGACGGTGAACTAACTCCGATTTTTGCTGTCTGGCCTCTCCAGTACTAGGTCGGGCTAATTCAAATGAGCCCACCTTATTAACCAGTGAAAACTAAATAGAGATTTTGGCAAACGAACTTTTTCTTATTTATTGCCTTACTTGTGCTGGTACCATTGATGTAATGACTTTGGGAATGTTCCAGTATTGAATTTAATTTATTAATTTACTAATTTTATATCAATTTAGTATTAATTTGTGTTGTTTTTATATATTTGTTTATCCATTTAAACTTTTCTTTTTTTCTCGTTTTCTTTAGTGCTTCTCAAAACTCATTTATTTAAATTGTTTTCTTATTTGTTTTTTGTTGTTGTTGTTGTTGTTGTTGTTTTGGGGGGTTTTTTGTTTTGTTTTTTTAACAAATTAATTTGTTAGTTCTTTTTTTTTTAAATTCTTAAAGAAATTACCGCTGTATTTTTATTGCCAGACAAATAAAATTTTGCAAAACAATGTATATTCTATTGTATTCCGTCTAATAAAACAAAACACTTTTATTCAAAAGTCACGACTAAATAAATATATAAAATACAACCACCATATTGGTTTTCTCAACAATTGAATTAGTATACGAGAAATACTCTTCTGAGAAAGGAGAGAGTTGAATTCTAACTAAGTTATAGAGGAAATACGGAAGGGTGGGCAGATTCCGTACTTGCCCGTCCTGAAGCTAATATATACATAAGAAGATAGTTCGCGATGAAGAGGCGGGAAGCTCGGGGTTGGTTGGGTAAGGAGTAAAGATAACACGGTCGTTATTGTTATAGTCTAACGAATGCATGAGGAGAAATTGGTAACATTATTTTGTCTTAATTGTATTGTATGAAGTATTGGCGAAAGCCTAAGATTAAATAAACTTTGTTTTTGTTTGTCTTATTTTGACCATGGAACTGATACTGATACTTGTCATAGCAGACCTGCCTACTTGAAATAGGAAAATAAAAATCGTAGTTTTATCAAATTTTTAAAAACGAGAAAAAATGATTGGAAACGTAATAATGATGGTGATGGTGGTAGTGATAGTGGTAGCGGTGGTGGTAGTAGTAATGATGGTGGTGGTAGTAATGATGATGGTAATATTATTATTGTTATTATTATTATTATTATTATTATTATTATTATTATTATTATTATTATTATTATTATTATTATTATTATTTATTATTATTATTATTATTATTATTATTGTACGTATTGGTGGTATTACTATTGTTGTATTTTTTGTGTGGTTATTAATGGTATCAGTTTATTGTTTGGTTCCATTTACCATTTTTTTCCACTTTCCTGTATGTGGTCATCAAATTGTATGATTTATTGTCGAAAGCCTAAGATTGAATAAACTTTGTAATATCGTATGGTAACCATCATTGTCGACGACATCGTCGTTGTCATCATAATCATCATTATCATCATCATCATCATCATAATCATCATCTTCATTATTAACAGCAACAACAACAACAATATTAACAACAAGTACTACAATAGCAATAAAAACAATATCAACATCATCATAAAATTTCCGTCATCGTCTCCACAACTATAACCAACTATAACCAACAGCATCACCAAAACCACTACCATAATTACATCCTCCTCCACCACCAACACCACCGCTACCACTATTCCAACCACTACCACCACCGGCACAATCATTCTAATCATCAAGACAGCAGTGAAATGCAATTTGAGCTCTGAATGAAACTCGAGTCATATCGCTGTTGTTGCTTCTCGATTAAAACTTTAAGGTTACTACATACTACTGAAAACCAGTAATGTAACAGAAATATTTATCTCGCCGTTGAGGGATTAAAGCAAATCTTTAATTTTTCGAGTGAACGAAATGGACTTGTATTGTCAAGGTGTTGTCGCATTATGTCTCGTCGCTTTATTTTTTAGTTGTATTCTCTTTCGTGATTCATTTTTGATTACGTTTGGAATAATTAAAATCTACTGGTATTGTCATTTCATTGTAAATGTGATTATTTGTGGTTGAAATATTATTTTTTAAAGGTGAAAAAAAATAATAATTTAAAAAAATTAATAAAAAAATAAATAAATAAATAAATAACTTTAAAAAAAAATAAAAAGATAAATTAAAAAATAAATAAATAAATAAATTTTAAAAAAAAAACCAAAAAAAAAAAAACCAAAAAAAAAAAAAAAAAAAAAAAAATATATATATATATATATATATATATATATATATATATATATATATATATATATATAATATATATATATATAGAATCGTGTTTGATACAAATATGGTACGAAAAGTGCTCGACATGTAGTAATGGAGCGAATTATTATTTAAAATATTTACCACAATGTTTGGGGCAGTCTACATCAATGTTTCAGGCTTAATTTGCCAAATGGCAAATTAAGCCTGAAACATTGATGTAGACTGCCCCAAACATTGTGGTAAATATTTTAAATAATATATATATATATATATATATATATATATATATATATATATATATATATATATATATATATATATATATATATATATATATATATATATGACCGAATCATCTTTGCCCCACCACTGTAAATAGGCTAGAACCGCCACTGGTCTCTCTCTCTCTCTCTCTCTCTCTCTCTCTCTCTCTCTCTCTCTCTCTCTCTCTCTCTCTCTCTCTCTCTCTCTCTTATGTAAACAACTACGCGATAGAAAGTTACAGTGCTCTTAGTGCAAGGGAAGTAACCGTGGATGGCAAATGCGTGACGTCATTGGCATACTCTCAATATGATCTTGCATTTGTAATGGCCCGTTTATGTCGCTGTTGACAAAGTATAATATAGTCAATTTGGTTGCATATTGGTGCCACTGGTTTGATCGCGAAAGTTCATGAAGATAGGGGTTACAGTGTGAAAACCTAGTTTTTATAAAATTGCTTCCAAAGTTGACAGGGTTGTAATAAAGCAATATTCACCTCATTCAACTTACAAAGTATAGTTTATGTTCCACAAGTTGGGTAGTGTCAAAGAAAATAAGCCAAGCCTTTTTCAATTGTGAACTGCGTCGTTCAGAAGTAAATGTGGTCATTTTAATGACATATTGGACTTTCTGGGTAGGATTTATTCTTGATTGTAAAAAGCCTGTATCTGTCATGAAAAGAGAGGCCTGTATTTCAAGTATTCTTTCAACTGGACAGTTTGTGGTAATGTCTTGTAAAGATGATAAAGGTAGTTTTCAGAAACAGTGCCAAATATGGAGATAGAAAAACTAACAACGATATATTTAGAGACTTCAAACTGTGGTGACCTGATTTCGTAAGTAGTAGCTACTTATTAGGGTCAATGATGCGCAAACTTTCTTTGTTGTATTTATTCGCACAAGCTTTTGTTAGAAAGTAAGAGGAATCCCCTTTAATTTGATGTATAGAACAGTGTTTTTGTAGAAAACTAGGTCCTTCAGTGATGTCTAAAAATGGTCTTTTTAAACTCAATTCCCTTTTTAAAAAAATAAATCAAAATAAAATATTTAGGAGTAGAATTAATCAGAATATTGTTTGATTTAACGATTTTTATAGAACTCATTTTCCATAAAAATTGACCTCTTGACTAAAAATAGCATTATCAAATGTGTGTGTGTGAGGGTAAACTTTGTTTCCGAGTGACTGATTTTATTGGGCATGCACACATAGGTTGCAACATTCCTTTGAACTCTCAATAAAGAGGATGACTCAGTTAACAAGCTCAGTGAAGAACTGTTTCATGATTTCATGTAATAAAAAAACCCAGCAATATAAATGAACATCACCTCCTTTTTAAATAAAAACAGTAAACATGATAAGAAAATTTAAAAAATAATGCAAATTTAAAAAAAAAGCCAAATCAACAAACATTCACACACACGCACACATACACACATCCACATACACTGTATACCATTTAGGTACTGAGTCCACTATCAGATGGACAAATTGCTGGGAACAGAGCTGTTCGGATTTCAAAGATGTGTACTGAGATCTGAGCATGACTAAGTTTTAACAAATATTGGTCAAAAAATAGTCCAAGCCAGATTATTGGAAAGACTCGGTTCCCGACAAATCGTCCCAATTAAGCAGCAGCCATGAAATTGAGCAATTTTTCAGATTTACCATAGTCCATTCTGCATTTAATCACTTTGCATGTCAGTTATTGCAACAATGTTTGTCAGACGGTGACATTTCACATCTCAATGAAAAACAAACGACACCTTTACCTACCTCTAACAAAGAGAGATAAATCTAACTGCACAAAACAATTGACAAATACGCCACTTATAACGGTTCCATAAGCAAGCAACGGATTAAGAATGCATTGTCAACCCATTCAAATCATTGAACAAACAAACTATTTGGTGGTGCAGCCTTGAATAAACAAATCCATTAGTCATTACCCATCGTACCACTGGGCAGTTTTCCTGCTAACCTGGCACCGTGACCATGAACGTGACCAAGATCGATCCCGAATGCAGTCAAGATTTTTTCTGACCCCCTGTCCCCCCAGCAGTGATTGGGTAGTTGGGTCTGTTAGATCTGGTGGAAAGCACTTTGCGATAGACTAGTGTCCTATCCAAAGGAACCAAGCAATTGCTATAGTCTGTTTCACACTATAGAAACTGGGATAAACTCTGGCTCAATGAACCACTTTTATGAACGTGATGATGGAAGTCGATGACACTGACAAGAGATACAGGTAGATTCTATTGTCCACATCTCTGTGATGACTATGACGATCGGTTCAACCACATACCTAACTGGCTATTGTGATAGACATTAACAGGGGATCCGGGTAAATTCTATTTTTCACGTCCGGTTAGACTAATTTGGATTTTATGAGTCACTGTTTTAAATTATTGAAATGAAGACAACTAAAAAGCTCTTCGTCCATTGTCAAAATTCGTCCCCATTAATCGGTAGGCCATCCCAATTAAGTGGCTTGGAATTGGAAAGGGTGTGACTTTTTATAATTCCGTTCCCAAGGAATCATCCCAATAAAATGGCACCCCCAATACTGGCTTTGCCTGTACTTAGCAAAGTAAGCTCATTGATGAGCACAATCATATATTGATGCATATTTTTATCTAGAAAAAAAACTGTGAAATCATGCATAAAGTCCATTAGTTAAAGCCAAAGCAGGGCACATGACATTACTAGAATTCAAACGCTTTCTGGGGTACGGTAAAAGTAATCTTTCACACTTACATAAAACATTCCGTCTGACTATCCTTTTCGCAAAACAATTGTAGACCTCTTTCTCATGTCTTTTCAAACTCAAGCTTCTGCATTATTGATTTAAATACATTTTTGTGGTTCCATGAAGAAGGTTATGTAACAAATCTTAACTTTCAATATAAAACCGTTTTTTTTATCCGAAGAAGAAGAAGAAGAAGAAGAAGAAGAAGAAGAAGAAGAAGAAGAAGAAGAAGAAGAAGAAGAAGAAGAAGAAGAAGAAGAAGAAGAAGAGAGGAGGAGGAGGAGGAGGAGAGGAGGAGGAGGAGGAGGAGGAGGAGGAGGAGGAGGAGGAGGAGGAGGAGAGAGGAGGAGGAGGAGGAGGAGGAGGAGGAGGAGGAGAGAGGAGGAGAAAGGAAGAAGAAAAGAAGAAGAAGAAGAAGAAGAAGAAGAAGAAGAAGAAGAAGAAGAAGAAGAAGAAGAAGAAGAAGAAGAAGAAGAAGAAGAAGAAGAAGAAGAAGAAGATGAAGAAGAAGAAGAAGAAGAAAATATGATGATGATGATGATGGAGGAGAAGGAGGAGAAAGAGGAAGAGAGGAAGAAAAATAAGGCTTACCTCAACAGATTCAAATACATGACATAGAATTTTGGCTTGTCGTCTGCGTCTCCCTAAAATGTCATCAGGGGAGGTAATCAATCGTCGTCTTGCCATAATAACCAAGATGTCTCCAATATCCGCAATGTATGAGATGGTCCGCAAGGAATGGTCCATCATTATTTCCTGTTGATTACATTAGAATATAATAAACTTGAATATAAATCAAATTTAATATATGTAGTGCTTACTTACAATTTATTACTCTAAACTAAGCATTTGAATGCCGGTGACACTAAAAGAATGCAGTCTACATGTGATAACAAAAATTGAAAAGAACAAATCAATTTCTGCCATATTCTTTACATTTATGGTGTTACAAAAGGTCAACATTATAGTTTCAAAGAAACATGTTGAATAACGCTAAAGGAAGTTTTGTGTTTTGGTTTTTGTTTTTTTTTTAATTCAACGTTCATGTCATTCATGTCGATTTCATAAATGTGAAGCATCCAAATAAGTTTTTTTTAAAGGGTAGAAAAGAAAAGAACACAAAGTAATAAAATAAGATAAATATCAAAATTGAAAATGTTTTATCAATTAATTACAAAATTATTTAATCATGAAAAATGACTTTACATTCTAATATCCAAACACAAAACATAATGAAGTAGCAGGCATTATGGAGAAATTAGCAATGACCAGGACGGTGAATATGTCTGCAGTCTGCAAATGTGAGTAAGAATTGATCAAACCCACATGTCAAATAAAATTATTGATAATTGGGTAATAAAAAAAACAAAAAAAAAACATGCAAATTCTAAATTGTCTGTTTCACCACAGTCAATTTCCATATAGAATGCCAACTACAGCTATTTTTAATGATCAATAAAAGAAAAGGTATAATTCAGCATAAAGGACATATTATGTTACTTTACCTGCAGGTCAGTGTTGAGAACCATGATTTTCTCCGTGGATACAAACAAATCCACATCAGTGCTAGGCTGGTTTTCTCCATCCGGTGCCTTATAAAAAGTGGAAAACAAAGCGATTTAATATTAAAACCAGTGCATTATAATCTAAATTATCTAATTTATTAAAGCTTACCATTATATCCAGAGCAACACTAATTGGTTATGTTAGGAAAATAATGAAATAGATAATGGAGCCTATCTAGGGTTACAAATGCTGAACCACATATAAGCCAAAAGTAACTAGTTCAAAAAGACAACAGAAAATCCCAACCTAATTTATCTGTCTAACTCGTTTACTAAAAGTCTTTCTCAGACTCGACCCAGAAATGACTGCGAAAAGAAATACAGTAGTTAAAGAATACTAAAAAGTAGCAGACAAAGAACAGACAATTGATTTACATCTGAAACATGTACCATACACTTGAATAGAAACAAATAAGGAATTGGACAAAGCAAAACATTTAGTTGAGCCATTTATTAGAGCCAAAGAATTTTTTTAAAGTCACTGAAATTGATATCAATGGCCTGCTAATCCCAAAAGCCATATAAATAGCCTGTTTGTATACTTCAATTATGACCATATAAACACACAGGACTAACATTTACTTCAACAAAGGTGCCACTTGCAAATTTTTAAAAAGGAGAAACTTTTCTCCTGAAAATTCACAACTGCAAGATTACATATACAACAACTTCGCAATCCATTCCATTTTCTATTACTTCCTAATATTACCAGACATACAAGTCGGTTAAAAAAAAAAAGACTACTTTTCACAGCACCTTTTGGAAATTAACATATTACATTAATCTTTCTTTTCCTTACCAATAACCAGAAGATCGATTATATACATATATTATATATTATATATATATATATATATATATATTATACTAAATTATTTTTAAGTAAATGTCAAATCTCAACCATTATTAATGTGACACAACAGCAAGCTTAGATCAAGTTGTTTTTTGTTTTTTTCTCTCATATCAATTACCTCCCTTGCAAGTCTGAGTTTATATAAATCAAACCTTTTATTTGAATGCCGCATAGAAATTAATAATTAATAAATATTTTGAACAGACCATTATTAATAAATTACAAAGGCACCAATATGATCTTCAAAAGTTTGAAGCATTAAGTATGCTCGCATTCAAAATCTTCACTCCAATCCTAAAAATCATCTGAAATTCAATAGTGATGAAAAGTGACCTAATATAAATAGCATTCTTGAACCTCCTCAAGAGAGAGGACTATAAGGACACGACACCAAAGTTGACCCACAAGAAAAAAAATCATTACAACTGGCAAGTATCATCAGTAATCGCCTAGTAGTGGTAACTAGCCTTAAACATGTTATAGCTCAATTGAGTAAAACTGGGTGTTGCAATGCTTTGCACTATGTTTGCAGGTTATAATAAACAATTTGCAAACAACAGTTTCTTTTTATTACATTATTTTAAATAGTTTTCAACAATGGGATATTTTTGCTGGGTGTTGTGTAAATTTTGATATGTAAAATGTGAATAGGATATCCAAATAAAGTTCATGTCTCCAAAAACGTAGAATTGTATGGTCTAATTCCAGGACATATATTTGTAATATAATATTAGTTTTAGCAAATGAAGGGAGGTGGTTATTTTCTACAACATTTCTTAGTGAGCAATCTTGCAGAGCATTTCAAATTTTTACACACCCATCCATCCACTCACACATATATACCCATACACATACACACACACACCCACATATCTCAGTTCCATATGAATGACTACCTATTGCTTTATGGTATAATGCAGAAAAGTGAGTGGAGCAGGCACTTATGTTGGTAACAACAAGATATGAAGTGAATAGAAAAGTGCCAGAAGACAATAGAGAATAAAAATTTTTCGCGGCGGTGGTGGGGTTTGAACCTGCGACCTTATTGGTACGACAACTCCGCCTGGCAGGTGAGAGCGTGGCTCTACCGTGTGAGCTATCCACGAACACAAAAATATTCGTTTCAAACTCAAAGTCATTACTAGATCCCTCTCTCACCCACTTCTTGAGACCGCCGATTCGTTCACCACCATCGCGAATAATTTTGACCAGCAGTTAAGCTTAATAGCCAATATTCTCAACACAAACATATAACATAGAAACGATTGAGACATTGAGTATGCTCCGGTGTATGGGGTGAATTTTTTAATTCAGAAAAGTGAGTGGAGCAGGCACTTATGTTGGTAACAACAAGATATGAAGTGAATAGAAAAGTGCCAGAAGACAATAGAGAATAAAAAATTTTCGCGGCGGTGGTGGGGTTTGAACCTAAAAATTTTTATTCTCTATTGTCTTCTGGCACTTTTCTATTCACTTCATATCAAAGAGCATTTGGGTGGTAGTGATGATTTGAAACATGACACGACCACAAACCCATTTCTTCAAGTAAAAAATTTCTTTGTTATCAAATGGCAATTTCTACTACATTTGGATCCAGATATCACTTGATTGCTATAAATAAAATTAAAAAATAGTTTTAAAAATTTCCTTTATTTGTCTCCATGGCAAAATTTGTCTTTAGGGTATAGATCAAATGAGGAGACTGAAACTTCCCAGTGCTGCCCTACTTGTAACCAAGGGAAAGTGACACGCTCAAAACTAGACAGCACACAGGTGGGACAAAAACCTGATACCCTCAGGGTACAAAGCAAAGACCATTCCACTGTGCCATGCTGTTTACTAAATACAAATAAATAAACTTAGAGGATGGTGACAATACAAAATAACTAGAATAAGCGAATGAATAGAATAGATTCAATATTGACTGAACAACATTCTCAGTTTGCCCACCCTATTTCATTGACAGATTTCCTATAAATTAATGAAGAGTTTCATTTGTATCATGAAAAGATTTTTTTGTTTTTTGTTTTTTTTTGTTTGTTTGTTTTTGTTTTTTTTTGTATCATGAAAAGATAAAGCTTTAATATTTGGTCTCATTGAGATTTTTTTAATGAACCCTTATAGAGGTCAGATGCCATATTGAGAAATAAGATGTAATTGAAAGAAAGTGAAGTGTCGAACTTGTATTATTAGGAGGAAAAAAACATTTTTTTTTGTAAAAGTCTGATCTCAACGATAAGAAACAAATCATCTCAGAGATGATATGGTGGAAATAGTTCATAAGAGGCAAAGTCAACACTTATGAAATTCCAACCATTTGCATGAGACAAGAGAAAAACAATTTTAAAAAGAACTACACAAAATTATAAAAACATTCCACGAAAGAAAAATGAGAGCAGAGAAGAAGAAAAATATTTAATTACTTTTTTTAAAAATTAATAAATAAATAAAATTTTAAAAATAAAAAATAATAATAATAATGACAAAAAGTTATTTTTTAAATAATTATTCAGATATCTGATTTCAACAGGAATCATCCATATTGTCCAAAGTGAGCAAATTGGGGGTTAATTATCTTGCCCAAGGGGGAAAAAACTGAAAACTGAAAATGCTGAATCGGGGCTCAAACCTGATCACAGTGCAATGCTTTAACCACTCGACCAATTCACCCCCCCCCCCCCCCCCCCCCCCCAATAATAATAATAATAATAATAATAATAATAATAATAATAATAATAATAATAATAATAATAATAATAATAATAAGTGACAGTGGTGGTGGTGTAAATGAATGTGGCAACAATAGTAGCAGCAGCAATAGAAATAATAATATCCAATTAAAAGGCAAAACAAAATCATCCATATAAGTTATGTTTTTTTTCAAATAGAGTGTATTTCTTTGACATCACAAATGAAAATGAGGACACATACTCAATTCACATGCTCTTTGAACAATTACAGTCACTAAAAAAGAAATTATAAAGGATTTTTCAAAATTAATAAATTTAAAAGAAGAGGGAGATAAAGAGAGAGAAAAGAAAATACTTTACATGATTATGATATATTAACTAGAAAATGCATCACTAATAATATATCAATATTTACATTAACAATGAACAATAGCTACAAGCACAACAATATTTAAAACATCCAATAATGAAAACGGTTAAACCTTAAAACAGCTACACCAATTTTAAAAATGTTAAAAACAATGGACAACAATTTGAAATGTCATTTATTTTCTCTTACTCACAGTTAACAAACCTTTGACAACCTGAGAGCACCAAACTCCACATCACTGCTATTATATCAAAATAAAAATGCTTTCCATTTGCCTTTGACATCTTCCAGAGAAACCAAATTAAAATTTGCCCCACAGGAATTTCAGACACCACTCTGAGAAATTTCAAGGCCAAAACAGGAATTTCCACATACAACATCGTATTTATTTATGATTATATATTAATATTGGTAGTGACATGAAACGAAAAAGGAGGACAATTTTAAACATTTGTCTTTAAGCCCCATTATAAGAAGCATTAACCCCCATTTTTACAACAACAGAGATGATAACTATCATTGATAGTCACACTGCCCAGATCTTTTCACCGATTGCTTATGGAAAGATTCGCTAAAATAAAATGTGAATGACAATTTCATAAAAATTAGCGGAAAAGCGGGATATCGCGAAAATTGCAGAAGTGGCTGAAAAGAAGGAAATTCCTCTTATGTTTCCAAAATTGCGGATTTCCAGAGATCTGTGGAAAACTATCTACACCGATATATGCAAAGTCAAATACCATCTGAAATTCCCCAAACTGAATGCAGTCCACTCCGGATAATCACAACACCTTAGGATCAGCAAACATGTTGTAATTAGGCGAAATTGCAATTAACCGAAGTTGATTTTCCTGTCACTATTGCAACAATTTACACATATATAATAAACTCATACCAGTTGTTGTTGTCTTAGTCCACCAGATTGAGCAATTTGATTGAAACAAGAACCATCCCTGTGGCACCCCTGTATAGATTTTGACAAACAAAAGCAGCTGTGCTGCAAGCCAACATCTTATTCAGATTGGATTAACTTTCACTCTTTTGTTCTGAATATTTGTAAGAGTCAAAGAGATTAGCCACGATGAGAGACAATAAGCTTTCACCAAACCCATCGGTCACAATGCACAATTGTCAATTCTAAAAGAAAGGATATTGCTCAGTCTCTCTTTACAACTGTGATAGTCTAGACTATGCCCAGTCCCCTCACCTCCAACCAATGGTCACAGATGACCTTACAAACCTATATTGCAAAGCCTCGCCTTCTTTTGTCTTGAATAGAGTGGTACCACACTAAGGTAGCATTAAACCCCGCCCACTCTCGATTCTTCAACCTGTCATGATTTCACCCATGATGATATTTAATCATGAGATTTTGTTTGATCTCTTGAATTTGTCATTTTTTGAGGCTGAAAATTTGTTGCGATTAACCGAGTTTGTTGCAATTAACCAGTGACTTTTATATAGAATTAATTCCATTTCTTGGGAAATATTGGGATTAACCGAGTTGCGATTATCTGGAGTGGACTGTAGTGCCATATGAAATGTCAAAGAAGTGGTGATAGTAATGATCATGATGTGGAGGTAGTGGTTGTAGCAGTTGTGGTAATAGTGATGATGATAATGATGTGGTGGTGGTGGTGGTTGTTGCAGTAGTGGTGGTAGTAGTACTGATGATGATGTGCTAATGGTGGGAGTGGTAGTGATGATGATGATGATGATATGGTGGTTGTTGAAGTAGTGGTGGTGGCAGTGATGAGGATGTGGAGGTAGTTGTAGTCTGGATGGTAGTGATGCTGATGAGGTAGTGGCTGTAATAGTAGAGTTAGTGGTGACGATGTGATGATTGTAGCAGTAATGGTCGTAATAAAGATGATGTGGTTGTAAGGTAGTAATGGTGGTAGTGACGATTGTTTTGTTTGTTTTAAGGGTTTTACAGCGCTTGCAACACATTAAGGTCATATAAGCGCCAGTAAAAAGGAAGAAAATGGGATAGTAAAAGTTCTAGAATTACAATTAAAGCACAAAAGAAAAGGTGAGACAAAGGGGAATTGGTTCAAATAGGAAACAGATGTAGATTCCAAGAGCATACTATCAAAGTACTGAGTTTGAGATCACCTAAAAGTCTCATCCAGACACAAGCACAGGCCCGAACTAAGAGGAACACACTCAAATGCTTACAAATTATATAATATAATATGTAAACTAAGCATAATACAATGCATAACAGAGATGATTTACAAGGAAAGAAATATCATCTCCCAAAACAATAACTATGCACTTGACTGTTTCCCTCCCAGCCAAGACCCTGACCAGGGCCAGGAAAGAAACCATATAATCTCATTCCAAGACAAAGACAGAAAGCATGTTGGAAAATAGATATGTGGGGATAGAAGACACAGTATGTACCTCCCTGCCCGCTATGGGAGGTCAGGATCCCCACCCAGGTAGTGACGATGATGTGGTTGTAGATAGTAATAGTGGTAGTGATGATGATGTGATTGATGTGGTAGTAGTGGTGGTGGTTGTAATGATGACCTGGTGGTGGTTGTATAGTAGTCGTTGTAGTGATGATGGTATGGTGTTGGTGGTTGTAATAGGGGTGGTAGTAGTCGTAGTAGTAATAATGTTGTGGTAGCTGCTGTAGTAAATAAGTAGTTGTAAAGATGTGTTGATGTTGATTGCAGTAGAGATGATAGTGATGATGATGTGGTGGTGGTGGTAGTAGTAGTGGTAGTGATGCTGAGTGGTGGTGGTGGTGGTTGTAGAAAGTGCTAAAGTTGATGACGATGTGGTTGTTGTAGTAGAGGTGGTAGTGATGATGATGATGTTGATGTTGTGGTGGTGGTAGTTATAGTAAGTGTTGTATTGATGAAATTGTGGCGTTGATTGTTGTTGTAATAAAGGTGAAGATGATGTGGTGGTGGTTGTGTAATTTTTCTCGTTGTGATGATGATGAGATGGTGATGATTGTAGTAATGATGCTAGAGGTAATGATGCCGATGCGGTAGTGGTGGTTGCAGTAATAGTGATAGTGATGATGGATGGTGGGTGTAGTGATGATCTAGAGGTAGTTGTAGCAGTGGTGATAGTGATGATGATATGGTAGTGGTGGTTGTAGTAGAAAGTTGTGATATTGATGGTGTGGTGCTGGTGGCTGTAGTAGTAGAAGTGGTATTGATGATGGATTTGGTGGTAGTGGCTGTAGTGATGATGAGGGTGAATTGGTGGTGGTGGTGGTGATGATGATGATGATGATGATGATGTGGTGGTGTGTTTGTTTGAATTTAAGGGTTTTACAGCGCTGGCGACAATTTTGGGTCATTTCAATACAATAAAAAGGAAGAAAATGGGATTGTCGAAAAATTCTGGATTTGCACACGAGAAAAAGTAAGACAAAGGGGAATGTTCAAACAGGGAACAGATATAGATTCCAAGATCACACTATCAGTGTACTTAGTTAAAAGTGTCATCCAGACAAAAGCACAAGATCCTACCAAGAGGAATACACTCAAATGCTTATAAAACATTATATATTCAAAACAAATATATATATAAGTACATAACAGAGAGATAATATACAAGGAAAAAAATACCATCTCTTTAAACTATAATTATTCATTTGACTTTTTCCCTCCCAGCCTAGGACTACGGCTAGGGCCATGACAAAACAAGTAATCTCATTCCAAGACCTGGACAGAGAGCATATTGGAAAACAGATATAGGGGGATAAAGGACACATAAAAAACAAATGATGGAAACTCAGAACAAGACGTAAAACAGAAAAAGCAAGGCAAATCAAGCATTTGAAATGTTGAAGGAAATTTGGAGATCCAAAAAACTGCAGACCAAATACAAATTGAAACTAATCAAGAGTAATGTTTTTTTCCGTTCTCTTGTATGGTAGCGAATGTTGGAATATAACAACCAAATAAACAGATAAATTGGAATCATTTCAAAATAGATGACCTTTTAGGAATATTTTGACCTTAGAAAATTAGAAATAAAACTCTTAATCTGCAGTGGTGAGGGTGAGGTCAGGAGTGTGGTCCCTCTAGGCAAGGTTGCTCTTAAATGTGCGCTTTGCAGTAGAATAATACATTGCGTGTAGATTAGTACTGTCTATCCAGTAACATAGTTGTATATCCTCCTAACTGCAGTCTTGGTAGCTCCACTCATGGTGGTGGTTATTGAAGTCTCCCAGACAGATGGCATGATGGCTGACCATAGTCCATTTCACCCCGATGGTTTGTAATTGTTGTGCATATATAACACATGTCCCCAAGTAGATTCTTTGCAACCTGATGTTACTGGTTCCGTTTTCAATCACTCTTCCTCTCATAGGCTCCTTGGCGTAAATGCTTACACTTTCTGAAAGCCTAGAGTCTTCCAATTGATCACCATATCGCCTGGGATCTGGAATCTGGAAGATTGCACTTGAATAGAGATGAATCTCCAGCTTTTTGTTTTGTTTTTTTTAATCTTATGGAATTTACTCCAAAACATAAAATTGATTACCAACCCTACATATGAGGTCTAAAAGAAACACTCTAAACATTAATGTGAAAAATATACGATATAACAAAAATACTCAAAATGTGAAAACTCTAATTTTACTTTTAAATGTCTACTAAAATAACTTAGAGCCAAACAATGTTTTCAAATTCAAACAATGTTATAAAATCTGTTTTATCTCCAAGGGGCACCCCTCGACTTAAATAACTTGTAATGACAAAAACGTACATGATCTTTCAGTGTCACAAAGCACAACAAATGATCAGATATATAGAAATATGCATACACAACATAATAAAAACTGAAAAAAAAACACCAAATGGGATTTAAAAAGAAAAAGAAAACAAAAAACACATAAAGAGTAATGCAGAGACATGTGTAATACCTGAAAGTGTTCACCAAAGTGTAGAACCCCGAGAGTCTGAAGAAATCACAAAGAACTCCATGAGACATATAGTAGACCCGTCTAAAATTACTTGATCATTTTTTATGTGAGGGTTTAAGAAACTGATTCACAGTCCAAAATATGTATTATTATTATTATCATATTTCCATGATCTGTTTCTAAAAACATTTCAACACCTAAACAGACATTCTAGAGGACCTTAAAAACATTGCATCCAATTTAAAAATATGAAAATGCACATTACAAGGAATCTTTCACTGCTTGTCACCATAATGTAACTGGTTAATGGATATTTTCCCTTTCACATCATTCAAAAAAATTATGAAAATTCTTCCAATACAAGTAAACCTTTTCCAAACTTGATTAACAATATTCTTTACTCCACAATGCAGTCAAAATAAATCTTTTTAAATTGCTCTTCCAAAACCATTCCATCCTCTACTTACAGTAAAAAAGGTATATTTTAAAGTTATCAGATAGACCTAAACCTACTCAGTAAATTTTTAGTTAAATTATACCAGAGGAGGAGGAGAGGCAGAGAGGAAAAGAAAAAGGAAGAGGAAGTGGGGAGGAGGAGTAAGTAATCGTGGTTTCCCTACTTGGTAACTGGGCAACAAAAAAACAAAGAACAATGAAACTTAACAAATTATTCCCTCATTCCTTATTTTATCCTCTAATGAACGTAAGAGCTGCCATTATCAATGTACTTTTGATTTCTCCCCAACTAGCCATAGGAAGCTTTGTCCGACTGTCTGATAGCTTCATAAAAAATGTCCACTTCAGCCGTGGAGGAGACCATTAATTTTTTGGGAAAAGCCAAAGGTCACAAAGAGCTAGATCAGGAAAATAGAATGAAAGCTCTAGTATTTCTTTTCCATATAGTTTAAGCTGATCAGTAACCATCCTTGCAGTAGAGCACCATTGATTTGTTATGATAGAGGAATACTCCCAATTTTCATATGCCTAGGCTGTTTCTCTTACAGACAACTGGTCTCAAAATTTGTAATTTTCAGCATCAATTGTGTTCTATCTGCAAAATGATACCAAATGTGTCCAATAAAGAAATGTGATTGGCCTTTAGAGATGCCTGCTTGTGATATGTGCATACTCTTAGCAAGGGTCAACATTGTTTCACCAATCATCAGAGCAGAGCGTCTTTTTGTTTAAGAATCCCATGAATAAACCCAGGTTGCATCACCTTTGATAGCTTGAGCTTTTTTCTCTTCTCTTTTTTCTAGCTCAATGAAGAAATCTGTTGTGCTCCATTTCAATTGTTTGAGAATTGCAACGAGAATCTGACTCTCTAACTTTATTTTTCATCTGGTATAAAAAAACAAAACTGGGAACCAATTTTGAGAAGATCTTGTAATCAACTTTTTCTGTTTAAAAAAAAAAACAATCAAATGAAGACTTTAAAGTCTTTAAGTCATAAAACTTTGGAACAAATCGTTGGACGATTTCCCCTTTTCTTTACCTAAGATAGGTTCACAGAGATCCTTATTCGATCTTCACATGCTGAAATAGGCCACTCGTCTTGTTCTCATTATTCAATTCAACTCTTCCTTCTGAACGGTTCTAAAATCTAAATCACTTTCTAGCATGTTCTCCATGAGTAGTCAGCAGATCTGGTTGACTTGCCAAGAAAAACTGATTATTTATCCAATAGCCAAAATGTCATTCTTTAATAAAAATGCCACCAATTTCTGTGGTTTCTCCAACTGCCACCAAGAAAGGATGCTGATTCTAGAAATTGTTTAGAAAAGCAGTCTATAAGACTGCTAAGTTTCAATATTCTTTTAGGATCTGTTTTGATATTATGAAGAATGGAAAGTTTTAAGACACCTCAAAAGAAAAGAAAAAGAAAAAGAAAAAAAAAAAGAAAGAAAAAGGAAACTATATCAAACAAGGAACAGAGATAGATCAAAGAGTATTCAATCTCTGTATTTAGTCTAAAACTAACAGTCCAACCCAGACACAATGATAGGATCCAACCAAGGGTGCCACAATAATAAATATTATAGTTATAAAAAAGACGTATTATGGGTGGAGGAGATACTTCTATTAAAAAAGGAAACACATTTTGACTCTTTCCCTCTCAGTGAAGGAACCCAATAAGGGCCCATGCAAAACCAAAACCATTTTGGACCAAGGACAAAATTCAACCTGGAAGGAAGCTAAAGATGTAGGGAAACTGAAGAGAAATGAGACGCCCACTTAACACCACGGTGATTACTGATTACCAGTGTGGATGAAAATTGTGTGCATGACATTTGTATATTAATGTTTAAAACAAAATGTTGCTGAATTCAACTCCATTGGGAAATAAGTCGTAAATTAGAAATATAAATTACTTTTGGATGCATTACTTTTACAATTGCAATACTTAAAAAAAAATATTAGTGTCATGGTATATTTGGGGAAAACAAGAGGTGATGATTTTATTGTTATAACTGCAGGAATAGGAAGGGCTCGGGCTTAAATGACTTGCCTCTTATGCTAGTTATTGATACAAGACGCTGTTTCATTGACAGTATCTTTAAACTGGGAAATGGGAGAGAAACAACGCTTTCACCGGTATCCAGAGGTGTGTTTTTATCTGTAATTTTAGTATCTCTCAGAGAGCAAACAGTAACCAAATTAAAATTGTGATTGGTTTTCAAATAACATACTTCAGTTGTGGTGTATTCAATACAATAATTCATTTACATTACATTTATTAGAAAACAGTAAATGGAAAAATTCAATTTTTTGAGCTTTGTTCATGTTTGAATGTTCCCACCGTGCTCATTGTTTGAGGCATCGGGAGCAGATTGCTCAATGATTCTGATTTTCAATAAATTCTAAAGTTTAGATTTGTTAGACTTGTTATCCTGCAAACAACCAAAAACATGTGTTGTCAATTCCCCAAAAATCTTGAATCTTGAAAACATTTCACATTGAGTGATATTACGAAGACAGTAATAACTTTTAAAGATTTTCAATAAAAAATACATGAGAGTCTTGAAATCCACAATTATCATGAACACCATAAAGAAAATCTGTCTTTTCTCTGGAATGGGTTAATAATTTCAAGAGAGAAAAAAAAGACTGTATCAACCTAAAATAGAAAAATCTCATTATTTTAAAGTGTTCCTATAGTGAGAAAAGCATTCATATTTTCATCAATTTTCCAATTGCTTATAACTCCTATCCTGGGGGAAAATCCGAATTTGGCCAAGTTTGGAACCTAACAACACAAGCATACATACACATTCCCTTCAGACAACAATATGAATGATGACAAACTAACATAAGATGCTCTTCGCACATACATGCAAAAGGTTCAACAGACTTTTCAAGCGACTGAGGTCAAGCTATAACTTTGTACCCATGTGCCATGATTGGTCAATCAAAAATTACAAAAGTCACACTTCCTTAATAATGAAGGGAATTCATTTCGCGTGATTCGTGTATACAAATTTGACACAAACTATGGATTTTGTTTTGCGCATTCATTGTTTCATCCTGAATAATCTTTCAAAGAGCCAGAGTCAATAGAGCCAGAGTTTATCTCAGTGTCTAAAGCAATTGCTTGCTGCACTTTGGAGAATCCAAAGATACTGCCTGAAGCTTTAATCCAAACAATAAGAATAATTAGATATGTTAAGTTTCAATAGTTCACAGATAATTTAAGTTTTAATAATTAACCAAAGACAAACAATTGAAAATTCAGACTTCCAATTTTCAAAACAAATGATTCAACATGTAAGAAAACGAATAAGATTTGTTTTTTGTTTTTTTTTTACATGTAAAATCAGTTGTTTTGATAAAAGGGAAACCAAACACATCAACAACTCTTGGTTTTGTTTTTTTTTAAATTTAAGCTTAAAAATTCTACATACTCGTTTACACTCTGGATAGGGCCCTAATCTATCCCAACGTAATTTCCACTAGATCTGACAATGCTGGTCAAAGAAATAATCTCGACTGAGCCCAGGATCAATATAGGTCCCTTTCTGGTGCTCTACCACTGAGTTATCCCCATATGATTCTTCTTCTTTCCCCTCATGTTGTCTTTATGGTCAATAAGATGCAGGAATGCTGTGGTCTTCCCAAGCTCATGCTGAGACCCATAAAACTACAACTTTATGTAGTCTTCTCAGGCCAAATGGCCGCCCTTTGCTCCTTGTGCTTTGTAGAGTTCTGAAAAAAATGTGTGGCATCCTGCTTCCCCTCTCCAAATTCAAGCCTCTTTGATTCCCAGTTTCTGACACAGAAGTCACGTTAGGCATTTCATGATGAAGTGGTTCCGAGGTTATCACCCATGGGTAATCCACCCGTACCCCCGTCACTACTGTGAGCTCTGGCCAGCAGCAGGCTAAACTTCACTCATGGCTGAACAACCGGCGATGTAACTGGAAAGGGAGGAGAGCCTGGCCCCCATAACATGCAACATATAGGCCCACCGTCATGTGGAAAATGCCCTTGTGCATGCACCAGCATCCCAGCTATGAGTAAATAGTAAATCTGGAGTAGATTTAACTTGCCAACCTTGGGAGGCAGTCAATCTAGGAGAGAGACAACTCAAACTCGGACAGATAGAGCTCATTAATATTGGAATACAATCATCTAAGGGATTGAAACCCTGAAAGAAAAGACCCCTAGTGCCCCACTGCTTTATGGGTAGGTCTTGTTTGACCGAAGGTTAAGGAAGCAGATCCTCACAGAAAAGCATGACGAAGACGGAGCCGCTAGACAGAAAGGCTCAAATAGCCTGGACAGGCATATCTGCCGAATACTGGAACGACACACAATTATCCCCACAACCATGACGTCAAATTTCCATATCATATTACCTCAAATAAAAAGTTATCCCTGTAAACAGTTTTTCTTATTTTTATTTGCCGTAAGAGGTTTAAAAATAAGACAGTTAGGATATTGAAGAGGAAGGAATGGCATATGGGACCAGAATATTTCTGATATGACATCAAAAATAAACATTTTATTCTCACATTTTACAGTCCTATATTATAACACAATTTGAATTTGAAATGGTTGTGACAAATAGACTTGCTTTTGGACTAACAACCTTCCAGCGCTGTTAAATACAATATGCAGCATTTTCACATCAAAAATAATGTATTTATTTATATATATAAAGATTTACATTTTTCCTATTTTTGAAATGAGAATATTTTGTGACCAGTTCTTGTAATCTATTAAAGTAGTATCCTTTGCATCAAGAAAAGTGCATTGTCTGTGCATTAAATAGATCAAAGCATGAGCTGGTAAAATCTTCATTACTTTCTTTCCTCCCATCTAAACTTATTTTTAAAACTGTTTAGATAAAGATCTGAATAAAATCAAATAAGCTTCAAATTTTAGATTCTATTATGTATGACAAACAATTTCAAAATTCTTTTTTTAGATAAACAGTCCTTCCCCCTCCCAATGTCCATCAATTGCCAAGTGATTCAATGAATCATTAATTCAGAGTATAACTTCAAAAGATCTGTCTCAACCATAATAGGTATCTTTCAGATTGATCTTCATCGCCTTAGACAACCGCGCTTGAGTTTTAGTAAAGACTAGCAGTGAACCCAAGGAAATACAAGACAAAAAAATATATTACCCCCCCCCCCCCCCAAAATAATAATGAATAAATAAAAAACAAATATGCAAACATTAAAAGCATCACATTTCACTATAAAACATTTAAACTACACGGAAACTCTCTTATAATGGAATATACAAGTACCTAAGTCCAGAGCTATGTTTTTGCAATCACATTTAGATATCGATTATATCTCCCCGATGCACGAGGAAAAAATAAAAATAGATTATTCTTAACAAGTGAGAGGAAAAAAAAAAAGGAAAAGACTTCAATCATACAAAAAGGTACTTGAACTTCCAGCACTGATTTAAAAAGTTACTAACAAAAT
Source organism: Berghia stephanieae (assembly GCF_034508935.2). Taxonomy (NCBI): domain Eukaryota; kingdom Metazoa; phylum Mollusca; class Gastropoda; order Nudibranchia; family Aeolidiidae; genus Berghia; species Berghia stephanieae. The sequence continues at coordinate 5,361,125 of NC_088361.1, read as the reverse complement.
TTGATCACATGGCATCCATAATTAGAGTCTCATCATAAATGTGGACAAAATCACAAGCAGAATGCATTACATTTTTCTTGGGTAAAGTTTTCAAACTTAATAAAAGACATGCAAAGCTGAAAACAAGTTTCAGTACCAAAATAGGAAATAAGCTGTTTACAGAGAGATAGTAGTCTCATAAAATACTAAACAAAGCGACATTTAGAATGTTTTTATCAGCACCTTATCGTCAACATTTGTGTTTCCTTGGTTCTGTTGCTGTCAGATGGGAAGAAGAGGACAAAACAAAATAACATCACAGCTTGATTTCATTTAACTTTTCAAAGTATTAAAACACACAAAGAATATTGACAAGCAATGATGATAGAGAAAATAATCACAACTTCTATTTTGCCAGCAAACACAGACTGTGTAAAGAAATTAAATTTCAAAGTTATTTTTGTATCTGTATCAGCTTCCTTTTATTTTTTGGATGCAATGAGATTGAATCTAGTTCAATCTTGCCTTATATGTCAATGACGTCATGTGAAGCCTGAGTTCATTTTAACATTATAATGACTTCAGTTAAAGAACATCTTTACAGGATTGAATAAGTATCCATTTGAATTGTGACACACCCAAGTTATCAAAAATGTTTTGAATGTTTGTATAGTCTTTTCTTTATAATTTCAAACGTGGTGGTGGAGTGATATTGCCCCTCTCAAGTTTGCTTGGAGGAGTCAATATATAATCATGCAAATATTTTAATCAAAGAGTTTAAACGAATGGCCACCTATTAAACATTGACAAGACTAAATGTCCAAAATCAGAATCACCCACACAATATCAGCGGATTATTGATGGTAAAGAGGAATGGGGTAGGGGGGATGCATTAGTAAAACTGATCATCAATATACTTTTACATTTTTCAATAGTCAACTGATCTACAATGAGGCTCTTTATCAGTGAATAAACATAACTACTGCAGACCTGCCAACCTTTAAAATAGGAACTTGAGAAAAAAAAAATAGAAATTTTTCATTTTTGTTACCACAATTACCATGAGTGATAAGGCTCATGAACTTAATGTGCCAAAATCTATCACTATTAACCATCAAATTTTACTCTCTCAAAATTACCTACAACTTAGTTACCAAACAATAAAGGTAGAATTCTGACAAAGCTGCAACACGAAGATGTGTAACAGATGTGTAAATGGAATAGGGAAGAGTGAGAGGAAAGTAATTAATTTTCCTTTCTACCTCCCTTTAGGCAATTATAAAAAAAAATACATTTTTTTCAGCACTGTTTTTAAATCCCCCCCCCCCCCCCCTCCATCCCCTTTATTACCTTTATCAATCTTTGAAAATCTGAATTTTAGACACAATGGCACAAAGGAAGAGTGAAAGCGAGAACTAGTCCGCCAAAAGTGGATGGGTTGGCAAGTATTTTCTTCAGCTTAGCTTTCAGTGATTCATTCCAAAGTCATGTGGTGTGGAATCAAAATTGGATCAATTCTTCTTTTTCTTCGCATTGGCACATGAATAAAGTAAAATAACTTTTGGATTTTTTTTTTTAATAAATATTTTTTTCTCTCAAAACAAGTAAGACGATGTCATGAAATCAACAAAAGGCACAATAGTTATATTTTTTGTTTCATAAGGTGGAATCGACAGAATATTCATTTTTCAAATGAAAAGTATACCAACAAAACAATCCTTTCTCTACACTTTATAGATAAATATATACAACACAAGTTTCTCACTGAGGCTCTATACTTCTGATTTGCTTTTGAGTCCTTTATTGGGTTTTTTTTCCAACTGAATATGACATTTACACAACACAGCAATGACAATATGGAAAAAAAACTTACCGATGCCTTCAGATTAAAAAAAAAAGTAGAGCAGAAAAATATAACGATATAAAAATATAAGTATTTGGGTGAGTGTACGTGTCCAATCTGATTTTAGCTCTATCAATCATAAGCATTTGAAATTTAGCCTGTTCATTCGAGATGATGCGAGAGAACTGTTCCATTGCTACATGACTAAATGAACTTTTAATTCATAGTGGTGCGACAATTGGTCATCAAAATGAAAATATTTTACACTTATATACGGAAATTTGATGTTTTCAAACAGACAATTACAGGAAAATTTAAGTTTACACTGAAGATGCGACACATAAGAATGTGAAATCTTCAAAAGTTGCAGAAGTTACAGACTAACGAGGAAGAAGAAGAAGAAGATGATGGCAAAAGTCTCCAGTATGTTTTCAAATGAGGTCAATATTGCAAATAACCCTACATGCATGGTACAAGCTGCACAAAGAATGCAACTTGATACTCAAAACTTACTTATTTCAGGTCAAAATTCTAAAAGAAACGCAGTATATCTAGAGAGTATATAACCATATAGATAACAAAATCGATAAATGGTAATCCCTAATGAGGGTTGAGAATAGCCCTTAAGCCTATATCATGTGACTGCTATGTTAATTAACCCAAATTCCATTTTTCTCTCTCAAAAAGTAAAAATGTATAACAAAAAAGCTATAAACACTCTCCGACCAATATCATTCACTGATGTTAACGTTTGTTATCCACATATCAAAATCAAGACAAAAACTGCAAAATCAAGGAAGAATACAAATGACGATTTGTTTTTGATATAATCAATATTCAGATGGAATATGTTGGAATGCTTACCACACAATGAAATTTGACCTGGCCAAAATGACAATTTTGTTCAAGGGACTGAATGGCCTTATGGATACCAACTATATCAAATGAACCCCAACTAAGATATAAAGAAGGAAGTTAAACTATAAAACTTGATAAATCAGTTTCAAAAATACTATCAAGACCAAACTTTAGGGCATTCATATGTTAACTAAGCAATGTTCAATCACCCAATAAAAAATACTAATTTAACAATAAAGGTAGATTTAAAACCAAGAATACAAGTAAATCATCAAATGGGACAACTTGATTATGAAATTTTTGGTCTAAGGACTGGTTAATCCAAAATCTTTTTAAATCTCTTTTAAAAATCAAACCTGCTTCATATCCACATTACTCACTGTCAAGTTTTATTGAACCCAAGAGTACCAAAAAAAAAAATTTTTAAATTTTAATTTAAAAGCTATTACAGTCAACTCCGGATAATTGCAACACCTTGGGATCAGCGAAAATGTTGCGATTAACTGAAGTTGAGTTTCCAGTCTAATATTGCAACATTTTCCCCTCTGAGTTTAAACAAGCTTGGGATCGTGCCAGTCAGTTTCCATTGTTGAAAATTAAATAGAATGCCTTCGATAAGTATGAAAATATTTATTGTAAATGTCAATATTTTGTATTTTAAAGTTTGAAAAGTATGGAATAAGACACTTGTAGTGTCAAATTACTACATTCTTTTTTATTAATTATTTATTGTCTCCTGAATGTATAAAATTCAAAATAGCTGTCACTTTATATTTCTAGGAATCAATTTCTTTTTGCACAAACAGATCATAAAATTTTTATAACAGAAGAAACAAACAAAAAAAAGCCCAAAAAAACCTTATCCCTCATCTGTATAAAATGAAAAATAAATAAGAATGCAGGTAAAAGAGGAATAGACTATGATATAAAAAAAAATATATTATAAATTAAGGAATTTAGCTAAAATTAAATTAGTTGTTTTTTCCCCACAAATTACAAAAGCCAAAAACACATTCGCAAAAAAATAAATAAATAAATTATTAATAAAAGAAAAAGAAAAAAAACTTTTTGGGGAGTTGGAAGCCGTGAATTTGTCTCAAAATATTCTTTTGCTTGGAATATAACTGACTCCATCCTAAAGCAATGTGATGCCATACTTATTATTCAACTAAGTGACAAATTAGGGAGCAGGCACTGGTGTTGATAGGGATCTGAAATAGTATGTATGAAACGATGTCAGACAAAGCATAAATTTGTCTGGCACTGTCTCATACACACTTTTTTCAGATCTTTATCTTATTGCCAGGCCTCCAATTGTATGATAGTAAAAGATTACCTTGATCCTTCCGACGGCTTCCTGTGCCTGCATCATTCTCATAGCCTTTGAAGGCTGTCCCTCTGATATGAGCTGTGTGGATCCCAAGTAACGGGCACGGAACAACACACCTTCTATCAGAACTTCAGGTCGGTCAGGATCACGAATGGCAGCTGGTAAAAAGGGAGGGGAAGTGAAAGTGTAAATAAGAATATTGAAGCAAAGTACACTTTCATAAAAAAAACTAAATACACACTGCTATTTGAAAGAAAAAGATCCCTTCCTCGTGTTACAAATAATTAATGGGATGTACAGGGGAAAACTGTGAAAATGTGGATTACTATTACCAGTGCCAATAAAGAGGAAAGTTTTGAAATAATATGAATTGTATATTATTGCATATTGGTTGCTTAAAACTTTAATTTATTATCGCTTGTGATCTATTTAAGTTATGTTTACATCTTCACCCACAACCATATCAATTCTGCATCACATTCATGGCACTATCTATTTATTCCCATCAATCAATTTAAAATTGTAATTGCTAACATATTGTTCATACTAATCATATGAGAATCTACATTTTAGGACAAGCATCGTTCTTATTCATCCGATTAAAATGAAAGTTACACTAAATTTAATTCAAGCCATGATAAATTCAAGCAATATATAATTCTTATTGAAAAAAAAATAAGAGATTAGGTGGTGTCGTGATTATCAAACTGAGAATACTGGCAAGCAACTGGAATGCTTGAGGCTGGATTTTCATGAAAGGAAGAGGCAAAGTTTAATTACCACCATTAATTGTATGTTTGTTTGTTTTTAAGGGTTTTACGCTGCTTGCAACACATTTAGGTTATATCAGCGCTAGTAAAAAGGAAGAAAATGAGATAGTTGAAAGTTCTAGAATTACAATTAAAGCACCCAAGAGCGAGTAAGACAAAGGGGAATTGGGAACAAATAGGGATCAGTTGTAGATTCCAAGAGCATACCATCAATGTACTTTGATATCACCTTACCCAGACACAAGCACAAGATCCAACAAAGAGGAATACACTCAAATGCTTACATTTTAGTATACATTAAAAATAACAAATATAATAATACATAACAGAGAGATGATTTACAAGGAAAAAAATACCATCTCCCAAAGCAATAACTATTCATTTGACTGTTCCCCTCCCAGTCAAAGATTCCGGCCAGGGTCGGGACAAAACCAAGCAATCTCACACCAAGACAAAGACAGAAAGCATATTGGAAAACAGATATAAGGGGATAGAAGACACGGTAAGTACCTCCCCGCCCACTGTGGAGGTAGGGAACCCCACCCAGTTACCACCATTAAACTGCTGGGAGCTAAAATGAAAATTATATCATGAAGAGTGCTAAAGAGTGCCCTAGAACTGGTCAGATAAAGACGACAATAACAGCACAAGATACAATCATGATGAGTTATCTTCCGAATGCTTTCCAAAATGCTATTCAGACATTGGAAGGAGCATGGTAAAAAGGAGTTAGTCATATGATAACAAAGCCCCAGGGGACAGCCAGGTTGGCATAAGCAGAGGCATACATATGTCATCAGAGAGAAAATGCTGATCTTCACTTTTTTCTCATGAAAATCAATTCTAATCATCAATGGTTGACAGTCTGACAGTGCCCATGTAACAATAAGCAGATGTGTATGTCATCCAGCATAATTGAAGATTCTCATACAATCCCATCACTGAAGTCCAATCCCTATGCTTTGACAAAGTGTGACTGTAAAAACAATTATGTGGACAAAGTTTTGCAGCAAATTGTCGTGATATTGTTTGATACCCAAAATAAAATTCTTTTCTTAAACATAATGATGCTACATGCTATCATGAAGATTCAAAGAGAATTCTTAGCTCTTAGGAATATATTTGTTTTGGATTAGCTGGCATAGCTGCCCAATCTATGCCCTATTTAACTCATTTGCATGCTATCATGAAGATTCAAAGAGAATTCTTAGCTCTTAGCAATATATTTGTTTTGGATTAGCTGGCATAGCTGTCCAATCTATGCCCTATTTAACTCATTTGCATGCTATCATGAAGATTCAAAGAGAATTCTTAGCTCTTAGCAATATATTTGTTTTGGATTAGCTGGCATAGCTGCCCAATCTATGCCCTAATTAACTCATTTGCATGCTATCATGAAGATTCAAAGAGAATTCTTAGCTCTTAGCAATATAATTGTTTTGGATAAGCTGTCATAGCTGCCTAATCTATGCCCTATTCAATCCACTTGTGATAAATTGAGCTGATGAGTACACCATCTAGCCAGAACAATGTGCAGGAATCAGAGCATGTGATCATAATGGAAAGAAAAAAATTTCCCCACAAATTATCCCAAAAACTTTGCAGTAGCATAAGATGCGATGTCAAGCCTGTATCGAATGCCTAAAAAGAACCTATCCCAAATCAAAATTACATCAAGCATTATCTTGTGAGGGCAACTTTTCATTTATTTTCTCTCCATCATTAATCAAGTTTTTTAAAAAACCAAAACGCCATTACAATTTTTGTTGTTACTTTTTTATACCATAAATTATTAAATTCTTGACAATGAGAAAGCAGATCTAAGACTAAAAGAAGAAAATTTAGTAAACTTTAATTTTGATTGATATCTAAGAATCTTTTATAATTGCGGCCGAACAGTGAGGTTATAATAATCAAAATATAATATAAAATAAACCAATCACAATAACTCAAAAAAAAAAAAAGAGGAAAAGAATGATCCCACAGTAGAACACAAAACCATACTGTTCTACTTTTAACATATTAGCATTAGCAAGCTTAATTTTCAAGTCAGCAGATTTTGATTATAAAATTGTAGTGTTAAAATACTATTTGACAAACCTATGAAAATGAAGAGGGCTATCAGGCACTATTTCAACGTAACGCATTAAAAATAAGTCCAATTACTTCCAATTTAAAATGTTCAAAGAAAACAAAACTGAAAATAAACAAGAAAAAAAATTATAAGGAAAATTTAAAGCCAACTTAAAGATAAGAAAAATAACAAAGCTTTGAAATTAAAAAAAAAAAGAAAAATAAAAGAAAATGAAAAAGGCACTTCATTATTCGAGCAGCTATCAAAATAATTAAAAAGCAGATCTAAAAACAAGCTTATTTGATTTTATTCAGATCTTTATCTAAACAGTTTTAAAAATAAGTTTAGATGGGAGGAAAGAAAGTAATGAAGATTTTACCAGCTCATGCTTTGATCTATTTAATGCACAAACAATGCACTTTTCTTGATGCAAGGGACGGGAATACTACTTTAAATAGATTACAAGAACTGGTCACAAAATATTCTCATTTTAAAAAGTATTTTATCCCTTTTAATCATCTGCTCAGATAACCATAGAGTAATGCTCTTTTATGCATTTGGATGAGCAGATGATACTGAAGAATTTTGTCATGGAATAATGCAATGAGTCAAAGTGTAAAATACGAACAAATTCTATTTTGATCAAAGGAAAAATTTCCTGATTGCAATCTAAATGCTTGTAAAGTGACAGCAAGTTAACTTTACTATGATCTTTTACAAGAAGGATAAATTCAAGACTAGATTGACTGCTGTTTATTGTTTTTATCTATCTTTTAAAAATGATTTTTTCCCATTCAAATTATAGGAAATCATTTTGTATTCAAAACCTTTGGTCCTGTGCCAGCAATAAGAAACATGAAAGAGTAGGCAATGATAATGAATTTAAGAATCCCTTCGCCATATATTTTTTAAAAATAAAAAATAAAAATAAGAGCTTTCAGAGCAATCTCCAAATGCAAAGAGAAATATGTAATTTGAAGTGACTCACCAAGGGGTGTTGTTAATAAATGTCATAATGCCAATATCACATCGGGTTAGGTTTGAGAGTGGGGATTGAATGTTAAGTGATTGAACTTTAAACAAGCAAGTGTCAATAAGAGATCCTTGATTACATGAACTATTGCAATCATATACAGTAAAAAAGTTATTTTAAAAAAACAAAAAACCTTTGTGTTTCTCTCCGGGTTCAATGTCTGAGAACAAACACAACAAAAGTTATTGGTATATCTTGTGGACCTTATATTACCCCGATAACCGTGACAATAGAAGTAAATAACATATTAATCATTCTGCCAAATCATGCACATTAACCAATATTTGTGGACTTGATGTTAGTGGCTAAGATGGTGAAAGATTCCAATTAACCATTATCTATCGAACAACAATAATAATAATAATAATAATAATAATAATAATAATAATAATAATAATAATAATAATCATAATAATAATAATAATGGTTTATCATTTGTGAAGCACTATATCTTAATAAGGTCAGCACCAGGTGCCCGACCAAAACTAGGCTGTTGTGAATGTAAATAAATTAGTAATATTCTATCATTAAAATTGAACATATGTTGCAATGGGAAACGAAAGTCATGACATCACATCTTCCTCTCTTCCGGTTCAAAACTCCTTGGCTTCATATTGAATTACAAGGTGGCATAACAATTTTAGTAGCATGATCTTTATTGATGAACTGCATTTATGTAAGGAATAAAATAAGATGTCATCACTTTGAAACCAGGAGATCAGTTGCACAAGGTCCTCCCAACTGGCTTCACACTTCCATGGAGATTGGAACCAGTATTTTGACACCACACTATTGCTCACTATTTCATTATTTGTAATCTATACACAAAAACACAAATTCACTATATATATTCAAAAACATGTACTTTATATATCTTTCATAGATTCACAACATCTGGTATCTATTCCCCTCCCCCCTTCTCCATTCTTTGCCTTTTTAAAAATCATTTTTATCTCTTTTTAAAGTAATGATTAAAAACAAATGTTATAGTTTTGATTTTATTTTCAAAATTGTCTTTCATCTCCTTGGAGCTTTCTTATTTCATTATTAAATCTATTATATCATTTGTGTGAATACTTTTAAGAACTGAGAGAAAGTTGGGAACAGTTATCATTAAAAACTTCAATTATACTTCTTAATCTTTTTCTACTTCTTCAAGCTTTAAGCAGCAACATTTGCATTTAAATCAGTATCCTTTAAAAATTTGAAATCAGATTCATTTCCTATCCAAATGCTAATAAGCAATTCTTATTGTCTGTTTCGCGCTACAGAAACCAGGATAAACTCTACACCATGGGCCTTATGGCTCGAAAGAACTTTTTACTATTTTCTAAATTCAATAGACAGCCAATGAAGAATCAAAATTATGTCTCTTTTTTATCATTGTGACAAGATGTTTGAATTCGCAAACATTTATTCAAATGGTTGTTAAGGAGGTTTGCAATATTCTAATTTTCATGAAAGAAAAAAATTATATCAGTGTTTTCACAGAAGACTAAGATACTGGGACAAGGCCAATTCCAATCTGTTTTTTCAAGAATGACTTGAGAATCATGTCATGTATACACACCTTCTTTTGCTTTGGAGTACTGGCGATCTCTCTGGAGGAAATTGAAATAATAAAAAAATTCAGACTATATAATAACCAAATGAAAATTGAAATAAAAAACAAAACAAAATAACAAAACTTGAGCATTTAAATAGTGCATTATCCACTAAATGTGTTCAAAGCATTTTACAAGGGGTCTTGAGCCAACTGCAACATTAAACATGCAAGACGAGACATGACATTACACTTGTTAGAAGATATTACAATTATTTTTTTTCCGACAGAGACAATACTTTTAACAGATAGGTACTCATTTTAGACCTGGGTATGGTGAGAGAATGTCAAGAAAAGAGCCTTTTCCAAGGACCCAACTGCCCAGAGCACGGTTCGAATCCTGGATATTCTGTTCCAAAGATGAGTGTCATACCACAAGGTCGCATAGCCCCACATCTTTTGTCAGCATGGTATTGAAACCAATTAAAATCCAAACTATGAGTTATGATTTTTCATAACTTTCAAAATGTTGCACATTTATTTATATGGCATATATTCAGTTACACAAAATACATTCTTGTAATATCTAGTAGAGATTGTTATCTATTTGAACAAATGTGGTGAGACAGAAAAATGTTGTAGAGGCTCAAAAAGAAAAGTCGAAGAGGCACAGATAGTTCATTCCTAAATCCAACTGGATGATCTGTGACAACCAAGTTTTAAAAATAAAAGAAAAGAAAACACAAAAATGAATATCTGACACAGCATGGTGTCACGGTTTCTTTTGATGGTTCCCGCAATGACTTTTTAAACATCCTCCCTCACCCAACCAATGACATATTAAGCACTTATATCTGTACAGTCCATATCAATTCTATTTCTCATATTTTTATGGATATCATATTCTCTTGTTGTACAATTCATGACACAATTGTGAAAATGTTTATTTAACTTTACCGCCACCCCCTAATTCCATCCTATTTGACACTTGTGTTTTTAATTTACGGGTGATGCCTTAAGAGAATTTAGACAACATTTGCTCAATTTTCAAAATTAAAAAACCAAGATATCGATATCTTAGCAAACAATTGTCAACAAAAATAATAATACTTACACATTTAGAGAATGCTTATCCTGTTTTTATATCCAAGCTTTCAGATATATTTTTTTCACAGTTTATGACATAATCAGCATTAGCACACATAGCAAGCCTCTATCGTGATTATACAATGTTTTTTGGACAAAGAAAATTGTGCGACACAAAGAGACCACAGATTTTCCTTCTGTCTCTGACAAAATGGATAAATATTTATGAGAGCTCTTTCCCATGGGCCAAACATTATGCTGTTTAGATCAAAATGCAATCTCGTGAACCAAGATACGAGTTCCAAAGGAATGGACTCTTAACAGCTACCAGAAAGACCATGAACTCTGGTAAAATTGTATATGCTCAAATGTTCCATCTACAAAGTGGCTCCTTATTATGACAGACATCTATCACTCCACTTCGGAAGATTTGTAGGTATTACTGGAAAGGTCTTCTATCCACTGACAATAGTCCTTTTCTAGATTGGTATTCTGGCCTTGTTTTTAAATTAAGGTTTGCCCTGACCCCTGCTGGATCCATTTCTTTGAGTAAAGTCAATTAGATGTGAAAATGTGTTTTTTGCTGTAAAAGATTAGATTTTTCCTTTGAAAATCATCTCTTTGAGTTTTTGTTTATTATTCCATCTGAATTATTTGAAGTGCTCTTTATAATACACCATCTATGTGGTTTTCTATCCTTAAATAAAATGAGACGACTTGATTTGGCTAGGCCCTGACAGATCTCTGCCAAGACAATTTGAACTGTGAAAAGTGATTTGCTCGTTTGCTCTGATATCAAATTTATGAATGAGTGGGAATTATTTCCTCTTGTATATAACTTCACAGACTGATCAAGAAGTATCTGTGAGTATTTGGGCATCTATGTGAGACAATAATAATACTTACACATTTAGAGAATGCTTATCCTGTTTTTATATCCAAGCTTTCAGATATATTTTTTTCACAGTTTATGACATAATCAGCATTAGCACACATAGCAAGCCTCTATCGTGATTATACAATGTTTTTTGGACAAAGAAAATTGTGCGACACAAAGAGACCACAGATTTTCCTTCTGTCTCTGACAAAATGGACAAATATTTATGAGAGCTCTTTCCCATGGGCCAAGCATTATGCTGTTTAGATCAAAATGCAATCTCGTGAACCAAGATACGAGTTCCAAAGGAATGGACTCTTAACAGCTACCAGAAAGACCATGAACTCTAGTAAAATTGTATATGCTCAAATGTTCCATCTACAAAGTGGCTCCTTATTATGACAGACATCTATCACTCCACTTCGGAAGATTTGTAGGTATTACTGGAAAGGTCTTCTATCCACTGACAATAGTCCTTTTCTAGATTGGTATTCTGGCCTTGTTTTTAAATTAAGGTTTGCCCTGACCCCTGCTGGATCCATTTCTTTGAGTAAAGTCAATTAGATGTGAAAATGTGTTTTTTGCTGTAAAAGATTAGATTTTTCCTTTGAAAATCATCTCTTTGAGTTTTTGTTTATTATTCCATCTGAATTATTTGAAGTGCTCTTTATAATACACCATCTATGTGGTTTTCTATCCTTAAATAAAATGAGACGACTTGATTTGGCTAGGCCCTGACAGATCTCTGCCAAGACAATTTGAACTGTGAAAAGTGATTTGCTCGTTTGCTCTGATATCAAATTTATGTATGAGTGGGAATTATTTCCTCTTGTATATAACTTCACAGACTGATCAAGAAGTATCTGTGAGTATTTGGGCATCTATGTGAGACTTAGGTTGTATTGAGTAAGGCACAGAATATATTGCAGTTGGGACCTATCTGCTAATGGATCTATACAACTTACATGACTGGTCTTCAAATGATTATCATGAAGAGAAGATTGAAAAGAGGCAAAAAATATACAATGAAGATTTCATATCAGAAGATACAGAAAGGATCAACCGGAAGGAAACAGAAAAAAGGCCAATTCAAAAATCACATCTCCCATGTTACATCAAAGGTATATCTTCATTTCCTAACAGAAGGCACACATCTTGATCTCCATGCAAAAGTGCAATTTAGTAAACTTTTCAAGACTATTGCTAGACCCATTCTAGAATATGGCTATTTTGAATGGCATTCCAAATACAAATATCTCTAAAATGAGTTTCTCTCATCACCGGAGCGGTCTTCACATTATTATTCCTTATATTTCCGTAGGCTATTCAGAACTTTTTTCCAAGACAAATAACAAAATGCATTGGTCTTTATCAAGTCCTGTTGTCTCCTTGAGATGTCCATATATTACTTGTAAAAGCTTGTATAGACTGTGCCATATTGATTTTTACATTAAGAGCAGCTTCACAATGGAAGTAATATTAATGCGTAGTATTGTTTTCATTATAAGCATTTATTCTTTGCCTATTTATGGTGGTATCAATATAAAGTAAATTTAAAAAGTAAGAATGGCATTCCTTCTATTACCTCCATAGAGCCTTCCAGTTTTGAAGCATTGTAGAGTTCAGGAATTTCAACATTTTTGTTTCTTTCCTGGTACTGCTTGTGCAGCAGACGGTCTGTTTCCTCATCTGTATCCGAGTCTGAAAAGGTCAGGGATATTTAAACATAAATCCTCAATATGCAGTTATCCAAATTCTTTTTTTTTTTAGTATATAAATTCTGTAGGGCTTTTTTTCTTCTTCCCAATAACAATTATATAATGCATATAACATCAGGTGTCAGCCGTTTCACAACTTATTTTATAATTTACTGAACTGTGAGCTGTATACATAAAAAAAAGTATATTTCTCCCCCCATTTATAGAAACCAAGCTAAAAATATATAATCTGACATGGCATTTTTTTGCAAAAAAAAAAAAAATTCCACATTTTGCAAGTAAAATCCTAAATTTTGCAAGCTTACAACAGCAAAATTTGCAAAAGATTTTGCGAAATTGTGCGATTAATTTTCCTAAAAACACATAATTCGTTCATGAAAGAGAAAGGTATTTGTTTGTTTTTAATTTTAAGGGTTTCACGGCGCTTGCAACACATGTAAGGTCATATCAGCGCCAGTAAAAAGGAAGAAAATGGGATAGTAAAAAGTTCTAGAATTACAGTTAAAATACCCAAGAAAAAGTAAGACAAAGGGGAATTGGTTCAAAAAGGGAACAGGTGTAGATTTCAGGAATCTAAATGTTTCATCCTGACATGAGCACAGGTCCCCACTAAAGGGAATACACTCAAATGTAAAACAAAAATAATACAGTGCATAACAAGAGAGATGATTTACGAGACAAAAAATATCTTCTCCCAAAACCCTAACTATACATTTGACTGTTTCTCTCCAAGCCAGGGTATCCGGCCTGGGCCAGGACAAAACCAAGTAATCTCATTCCAAGACAAAGACAGAAAGCATGTTGAAAAACAGATATAGGGGTAGAGAAGACCACCTTTTAAATTATTATTTTCTTTGCAAAATCTCAAAAATTTTCAAAAATTGGCAGATTTTGCGGCCGCAATGCCAATCAATGATTTTTTGCTGCCGTAAGCAATGCAAATCCCATCCCAAAATAATCCACTAATGCCAATCAAATTGAATCATAACTTTTAGAACTAATTTCAAAAATATAATTTAACAGTTGATATTTTATTTAACTTTATCCCAACTTTCCAACAAGTTTAATTTAGATGTTTTCAACTAAAATCAAAAGTCATCTAAACATATCTTGTAGGAACTTTTTCGAAAAAATATTTATATATCCTTTACAGGATTTCTGGCATAAAGGACATTTTTTTTTTTTAAATTTCATAAGGTAACTTAATTTTCAACACTTCTGATCACATTATAGAATGTTTCATATTTAAAGTAATAAGCAAAAGGATATTGTATAAAGCATGAGAGAGAGAGAGAGAGGGAGAGAAAAAGTTTAAAAATTGAAAGCATAAAGTAGAGAAGCAAAACAACTGCATCATTTGTAAACACATGTAGTCAAAATGCCCAAGAACAGACAGTCTACCAGCTGTTTTATTACCATCAGCACATGCCATGGGATGATGCCACTAGTACTCAACATGCAGTATGGCACGTCATTCTAGTCACTGATCACATTCACTCAAATCATAATTCAAAATAACCAAGGATCAAGCCAATTAAAACAAGTAGCCATTTATGTATCACACCAGTTGAGAGCAACATGCTGGATGCTCTCAATCATGATCACTACCCTATTCATTGTTCATATTAACAAATGAATTTAAAAAAAAAACAAAAAAAACATTATTTATAAGGTCTTTATTTCACGACACATTTGACATAGAACCGTAAACTGTGGAAATATCACACAGAATTGATGTATTCTTTGTTTAAATTAGTTAAAGGGCTATATTCAAAGATGAAACTTGCAAGGAAGAATCAATACCTGACAAGATGAGTTGACATTTGCCATCTATAAAAAATTATACCTGCATTAGGAGGTCTGGTGTAAGATCGTATATGGGCATCTATGTCGCTGCTTTCTTCTGAGGAAAGTGTTGGATCAGATCGGTGCAAGTGATGCTCCTCATAATCTATAGATGTATTACGGTTGTTACACACAGACCCATTTTTGCTGGAATGGGAGACAGTGTGACCATTTGCATGAGTAGCAATTGGTACCTCCTTCCTCCTTCCGCTAGCACCACCACCAAAACCCCCACCAAACTCTAAAGAGTCGTCTTTTTGAAGTGGAGCATATTTTTTCCCTTTGTTTCGTCGGGTATACCGTATACCATCTGCATCTTCACACTCATCATCAGAATCATAACCTACAAAACGAGGAAAAGGCATGCACGAATCAATACAATTTCCATGCACAAAAAAAAAAAAAAAATGGAAGGGAAGGAAATTCTACTAATCTTAAGAGATGAAAAACAAATGCAGACTTCATTGTTAACATTTACATCTTAAAAATTTATCTACACACTTAGAAAGACTAAAAAATTAATGGGCACCAAATGAGTTTAAAACATATATCAAACAAATTTCATTACTTTAAGTATTAGGAAAATTGTCTACCAGCTGATGTTTTATTCTAAAAATCTCAAATTGTACGACTCAAACATGAGTTGGTGGGAAATAAGCAACTTATGTGTCCAATTAATCTTGTCACCATATGACAGTGTTATCTCTCTCTTTTTCTTTTCTTCTGTTTGTTTTCCCCCCACCTAAACTTCCTTTTATTATTTACGATACAGGGGGTAGGATAGAAACTTCCAAACTATAAATATCAATTTCTAATAACTTTTGGGGTTTTTTATTGTACAGATTGTCTTGTCCACCTCCTTAGTGGGAATTTGTTGTTTTGTATTTAGGGGTTTACAGCGCTTGCAAGACTATTAGATCATTTCAGAGCCAGTAAAACGACAATTGAAAACAAATCTGAAGAACTGAAGAAAAAGCAAGATCCAGATGCTGGTTCAAATAGGGAACTGAACATTCCACAAGCAATCCACCAATCTGTCTATTTTGACATTACCTCAAGGTCTCATTCAGGCACAAGCAAAGGACCCCTCTATGAAGGGTACTCTCAAATGTTTACTAAGTACAATATATTCAAAATTAACAAATATAACAGCACATAACAGAGAGATGATTTACAAGGAAAAAAATATCATCTCTTAAAAAAAGGTACTAGATATTTGTTTCCCTCCTGACTGAGGATCTCACCAGGACCCGAAAAGAAAGAGCAATCCCAATCCAGAACAACGCAACATGGAAAAGGAAAATAGATACGAAGGACACAGCAAGTACCTCACCCACTGGGGACCAATATCAATACACTAATGATACCACCAATTTAAAGTAAAAAAAAAGATTGTTGAACTTTTAGCGGAATGTCCATATTCAAACGAACTGAATATAGAAACCATTATAGATATGATCTGAACAATTTCCTTTTTTATTTTTGTCTCACCAAATTAAAATTCTATTTCAGTTGAATCAGTTTCACCATAAAATTAATTAAATTTGATGTGATTTAAACCCAATGTCTGGAATCTTTATGAGGTTTGTTTAAAGAGAATTTTATAAATATAATACATCACTCTGATATCTCCATAGTTTTTGGAATTTTTTCAAATCAAATGTTCTTTGCTTTTTAGTCATAGTAAAAAAAAAATTCCTTGATGGGCATGAAATGCTAGAAAGATGTAGATCTTTATGTTATGGACTATCAACTATCTTATACCCAGACATACTAAAGTTTAACCTCAATGTCTGGATAACATAATAGCAGTCTAAACTCAATTATATACTTGTTTCCAATGCATTACATTGGTTCATTTTGGATGATGGGAGAAGGTGAAAGAGAGGTTGGGGATTGGGGGGGGGAGGATGGAAAGATTTTGGGTTGCGTATATATTTAATGGAATACCTACAGTTAATAGAGTAATTGGCAAAATCAAGATAGATTAAATTGTCATTAATGAAGAAAACCATATGAGATGATATTGGCAAAAATCACTAAATCAATGAATTCAAAAGAAGCATGCAAAGTGTTAATCAGTAATTATTACACCATCTTTCAATGTAAAAAAAAATAAAATAGCATGTTTAAAAATGACCAGACATGATAAGATTTTCAATTTCATAGCAATTGAAGAAAACATTTAAAAAGGACATTAAAGTGTAGTAAACTTTTGCTTTGTGTATGCAGATTCCACTACAAGCTAAAAACGAAACAAAAAATTGTTTTTGCCCTAATCAAAATTTCAAGAGAAAAAAAAAGATGTTTACCCTTAATGCATAATTTCCACCCTTATTTACATAAAGTATCACTTTAAAATGCTTTGGAATTGATAAGTGTAGTTCAATAGACACCTCGATAACCACGCCTCTAAGACAGTTGTCATCATGTAAACAATGGCAGTGATTGGTTAACCTAGCAACCTACACAGCTTTTACTATCGATGATATGTGTCTGAGTAAAATACCCACTGTTCTACTGCTTGCTCAATAGAACCTACACAGAAAACTATGTGCAAATGTGTATAATCTGATCGAGAAAATCGTGTTATAACTAGTCACTCATGTGGTGGTATAAAAGCAAAAACAATGGTCAGAGAGAGGTCGATTTCATTCACGTTATTGTTTACAAACAGCCAACCATACTTCTCCGAACACATGTGAAGGTGTGTCACAAATTCCATGTTTTGATTGGTCTAAAATCTATTGGTTAATTAAGCGAAATATCCATCCCCGAAAAATTATTATATTTTCAAAGATTGTGGATGAATAACCTAAATCTGAAGGGAGAATTTTTTAATAAGAATCTGGCCAAAATGAAAATTGATAAAAGGAGTTCTGTGCATGTCATTGTGTGTTTTCATCAATTTGTAAATGTGTATGACCATACATATGTATGTGTGCATGTGTGTGTGTGTGTGCGCGCCTCTCTAGTGGTAATAAACCAATATCTATCCACAGAGCAATATACCCAATATTTAACTCTTTTCAACTTTGAAAGGATAGTGTTAAAGACGAAATACCATCTCATGCTCAATACTTGATTCATCAAGCAAGTTTGGATCAAAAAAATGCTTGACAGGGACAACAGTGGAAGGAGTGATGTGTACGAGACTTTTGTAATATAGTAACAAACACATAATTGATGAATGATTAATCAAAGGGTTGACGGAACACAATAAAGCAGGCATATTGCACAGTGGCCAACTTTTCAATGCGTAAAAAACAATACCGAAGCACTTAACCACTTTGATCCAGTAAATTACTGGTTTATCGTGCAATAACACACTGCCATACTGTACTAGTTATGTCTACGCCATTTTCTGAATTTAAAGTGTAAGCTTCATTATGAAAGTTGGACTACAGCAACAATAATTTATATTCATTTCTTTATTTTATACAAAGCACAAGGCAAACTTTATATCATCACAGTACAAATATTAAACCTATATCAGCCTTCTCTAAAGCTGAGAAAAAAAGGCTTCATGAAAATCCAGGTAGTGACAATGGGGTGGGAGTGGTGGTGTGGGAAATAGGGTCGGCACCGATGTGGTTGTCGGATGAGTCATGGATGTCAGAATATGATGATATGTGGCTGTAGAAGTGTTGTTGCCAGTTAGTGACAATGGGGTGGGAGTGGTGGTGTGGGAAATAGGGTCGGCACCAATGTGGTTGTCGGATGTGTCATGGATGTCAGAATATGATGATATGTGGCTGTAGAAGTGTTGTTGCCAGTTAGTGACAATGGGGTTGGAGTGGTGGTTTGGAAAATAGGGTCGGCACCAATGTGGTTGTTGGATGTGTCATGGATGTCAGAATATGATGATATGTGGCTGTAGAAGTGTTGTTGCCAGTTAGTGACAATGGGGTTGGAGTGGTGGTGTGGGAAATAAGGTTGGCACCGATGTGGTTGTCGGATGTGTCATGGATGTCAGAATATGATGATATGTGGCTGTAGAAGTGTTGTTGCCAGTTAGTGACAATGGGGTTGGAGTGGTGGTGTGGAAAATAAGGTTGGCACCGATGTGGTTGTCGGATGTGTCATGGATGTCAGAATATGATGATATGTGGCTGTAGAAGTGTTGTTGCCAGTTAGTGACAATGGGGTTGGAGTGGTGGTGTGGAAAATAAGGTTGGCACCGATGTGGTTGTCGGATGTGTCATGGATGTCAGAATATGATGATATGTGTAGAAGTGTTGTTGCCAGTTAGTGACAATGGGTTGGAGTGGTGGTGTGGGAAATAGGGTTGGCACCGATGTGGTTGTCGGATGTGTCATGGATGTCAGAATATGATGATATGTGGCTGTAGAAGTGTTGTTGCCAGTTAGTGACAATGGGGTTGGAGTGGTGGTGTGGGAAATAGGGTCGGCACCGATGTGGTTGTCGGATGTGTCATGGATGTCAGAATATGATGATATGTGGCTGTAGAAGTGTTGTTGCCAGTTAGTGACAATGGGGTTGGAGTGGTGGTGTGGGAAATAGGGTCGGCACCGATGTGGTTGTCGGATGTGTCATGGATGTCAGAATATGATGATATGTGGCTGTAGAAGTGTTGTTGCCAGTTAGTGACAATAGGGTTGGAGTGGTGGTGTGGAAAATAAGGTTGGCACCGATGTGGTTGTTGGATGTGTCATGGATGTCAGAATATGATGATATGTGGCTGTAGAAGTGTTGTTGCCAGTTAGTGACAATAGGAGTGGTGGTGTGGAAAATAAGGTTGGCACCGATGTGGTTGTTGGATGTGTCATGGATGTCAGAATATGATGATATGTGGCTGTAGAAGTGTTGTTGCCAGTTAGTGACAATAGGGTTGGAGTGGTGGTATGGAAAATAAGGTTGGCACCGATGTGGTTGTCGGATGTGTCATGGATGTCAGAATATGATGATATGTGGCTGTAGAAGTGTTGTTGCCAGTTAGTGACAATGGGGTGGGAGTGGTGGTGTGGGAAATAAGGTAGGCACCGATGTGGTTGTTGGATGTGTCATGGATGTCAGAATATGATGATATGTGGCTGTAGAAGTGTTGTTGCCAGTTAGTGACAATGGGGTTGGAGTGGTGGTGTGGAAAATAAGGTTGGCACCGATGTGGTTGTTGGATGTGTCATGGATGTCAGAATATGATGATATGTGGCTGTAGAAGTGTTGTTGCCAGTTAGTGACAATAGGGTTGGAGTGGTGGTGTGGAAAATAAGGTTGGCACCGATATGGTTGTCGGATGTGTCATGGATGTCAGAATATGATGATATGTGGCTGTAGAAGTGTTGTTGCCAGTTAGTGACAATAGGGTTGGAGTGGTGGTGTGGAAAATAAGGTTGGCACCGATATGGTTGTCGGATGTGTCATGGATGTCAGAATATGATGATATGTGGCTGTAGAAGTGTTGTTGCCAATTAGTGACAATGGGGTTGGAGTGGTGGTGTGGAAAACAAGGTTGGCACCGATGTGGTTGTCGGATGTGTCAAGGTGGTTGGAGAAGTGTTGCTGCCCCCCCCCCCCCCCCCCCCCCCCCCCCCCCCGTCCCCCTCCCATCTTTTTCCTCTTCTTCTATAAGATCAAATCGTAAAAGAAAGGATTTTACTGACATGATTGGCCACTATACAAACATAAAATCAATACTGTGTCTGTGCCAATTAGAAAAGAATGAATAGACTATGAATAGATTCACTAACAGACATGTATTGGGTTGGGATTACTCATTGGATTATGATTTTGATTGATGAAACCCAACCAGAGTTATTAACATATATACTAAAGCATCCATCACCTTTCATGCTATTATTTGACAATTTAAGATTCATTAGTTATTCTGAGGATTAATTCAGAGCATTAATCAAAATTGATAGAAAAAGTTAAATACAATTAATAAGAAAAGTCATATGATATCCACAAGCTTGATTAAATATAGAATTAAAAAAGTTTGACCTTTTATCTTTGCCAGGAGACCCAGACAGTTAAAGTACAACTGATGGAGCAATATCCTATTTGTAATCAAATTCAACAATTAATTAAATATTAAATTGTAAAGCGCAATACATTTCTCATTTAACATTGAATGTTAAGTATAAATCGAAAGGTTTAATCAATCTAATTGTTCTAATAATTGTCTGATGATAACCTAATTCAGGCTCATTTGAGATGTGCAGGAAATAATGACCCAATTGATTTAATCGTTATAAAAACAACACAATGACATAATTTTTGACTCCAAGATATAATGACAACTGACCCTGATTTTCATGTCAGTGATACAACAATACTGAACGATTAACATTTATAAGCCTGAGCAATTAGTTTAGCAATTCCACTCTTTCCTATTTCATCTGGTCTCAAAATGCTTGTTATATATTGGTCCATTGCATAATTTTTAATAATCACCATTGGTACACATTGAGATAGGATATACACACCATTTACTCATACTCAGAGACTTTTTACATATTCTGACATACTTAATCACACTACTCTTATATAACTATAAAACCCATGAAATGTGCAAACTAATTTTTTGTGTTAAAATACAAATTTGATTTATTTTTTTAAAATCTATCTAATAGTTTTATTGCTTAACTCAATCTTATATTCAAATTTAACCGCAAGATACAAGTTCAGAGCTTGCTTTATAAACATCTGGCAAAAGTAAAAACGTCTGAGGAAAGAGAAAATAGAAATTGGCTTCGAACTTCAAACCACAGTGAATTCACAATGTGCTCTCTTGATCTAGTTAATCTATAAGAAGTTGGTTAGTTTTCACACTTCTATTCATTAATTTAATTGGAGTGTTATTTTCATGCATGAAGCAGGACTTTATGTCTTTTATGATCTCTGTGTCTTTGATTTTGACATGGATTATAGGTTCTGTACAGATCTCACCCTTATTGTTAGTACCCTTATTGTAATGATTCAGTAAATACCCATTTTACAGATCACCAGATTAACAGGATGCTGTAAGTCATGCTGTTTAGATATCTTTCATAAAGAAGTGAAACCTACTGAGCTTGCCCTGGACTTGCCAGTGATCAGTTTGTCGTATTGGATATTTTGTTTTTGCTTTTTTTATTGGTACAGAAAGGAGAAAAAAAACAAAACAAAAAAACAAAAGGTAATTTACAAAAATAAGATTATGGGCAGGTGGTGAAAAACTGTAATTTCTAGTGGAATGAGTTCCAATGGTTAAACGAAAAGCAAATAAAATAATTAAATCCACCCCCCTCCTTAGAAATTGAAAATAAAGGAAATAATGATATTCAAATTTAAGAAGGGACAATATCCTCTGATTAAGAGGGGGAGGATTTCAATTTCAAGGCATTTCCCCTCCCCACCAATTTGGCTTTCTTTTTACATTGGCAACATGAAACATCTGGCAGACAAAATATAGGTAAACTAGCGACACTCAGCAGGGACCACTTCTTTATGAAAGAGCCTTGTCTAGGATACAGTACACAATCTGGGACCAATGAACATTGTTGGTCCATACTGTGGTGCATATTAGTGGAAGTGGAAAACAAAGCATTAAGATTGACATGCTCCTTTCATTTCAGTTCGACTGAAACATTTGTTAGTGTTGTGAGAAAGTCTCCATGTATGTAAAAATATTTCTATAATATTTCTTTCATAGCCTGTAAGTTATACCGTGGTAAAGCATGGGTAACTGGTAAGAAGAAGGAGAAGAAGAAGAAGAAGAAGAAGAAGAAGAAGAAGAAGAAGAAGAAGAAGAAGAAGAAGAAGAAGAAGGAAAAGGAGGAGGAGGAGGAGGAGGAGGAGGAAGAGGAGGAGGAGGAGGAGGAGTAGAAGAAGAAGAAGAAGAAGAAGAAGAAGAAGAATCAGAACTTTTTTCAGATTCTGAATCGCAAAATGGTATTAATGTGAAGCTATACCAAAGGAATTCTGATAGAAAATTAGAAAAACACGTATGAGAGGTGGAGCAAAGATGTGTGTTTGACGGGGGGGTAGGAGAGGAGTTCTTTCTTTTCCAAATAAGAGGGAGACAGAGAGAGAAAGAGTGAGAGGGGGGATTACACAGCATTATCAGAGGTAGCAGTAATACAAAATAATTGATTCCTTGTGCCTACTTAATTTTATGAAAACTTACAGGAAACGACTAGAAAAAGCAATCACTTGCATATCCTATAATGGTGAGAGTAGCTTGACTTGGATTGATGAATGATTGGGAATACAAAGCAAGGTTAGTGAAATGTGGTCAGTAAGTCAGTGCACCAAACTAGTGTTAAATCATAGAGGTAGAGGCTAGTGTATACAACATTCAAGTTTGGTATATACTATACCTATTGGACGACCATCCTCCACTATGGCACCATCATTATCGTTTTCATATCCACTTCCCTCATTACCATCTCTGTCATTATCTTGTGTTTGCTTTTCGTTAACTATATTATCACATTCCTTTGCATCTTGGCCCATTTCCCAATTATCAGCTCCTAATCTTCCACTTCCATCGTCTGTATCTTCATTCACATGAACACCTATATTTTCTGATGAATTGTGTCTATTTTTTTGCTCACTAGCCATAGTTTCATCATCAGAGATGGTGATATTTTTTGCCTTCATCTCAAGCTGTGTTGATAAGGAATCAAATTCCTGAATATCTAAGCTTTGGAGGTCCCCCTTTTGACTAGTCATGTTTGATTGTAACCTTTCCTCTGTAATTATTGCTTCTGGAACGTTTTCAACATTAGCTTGACAATTTTTCACACATCCTAAAGTTTGAATTATTTCACTGGACACAGATGCTATAGCACTGTTGACTTCATCATATTTTCTTGTGTCTTGTGAAGGTTTGACTACACTATTAAGTCCATCTGTCCTTGTGCCTGATACATTCAACTCTGAATCGATGGTGCATTCTGACTGTGAGATGCTTTCAA
The DNA here is from genome assembly GCF_034508935.2 of Berghia stephanieae. Lineage (NCBI taxonomy): Eukaryota > Metazoa > Mollusca > Gastropoda > Nudibranchia > Aeolidiidae > Berghia > Berghia stephanieae. Next base: position 5,337,245 of record NC_088361.1, on the reverse strand, counting down.
TTGATATGACCCTTTGGATGGAATTGTTGTTGAGTTCATTTTCTTGACAATGTTTCAATTCGGATGCATCATCAAATTCAACTGAACTAACTGTATGTTCTATTGATGAGTTGTCTTCATCTGTTGTAACAAAAATGGTGCAATGTAGAACAATGAGGTAAACAAAATTTTGAGAACCCTCACAGCTATAGTTTTCCAGATATAAACAATAAAAAAAACAAACGATATCTAACATGTACAAGAAAAGAGGACACAAATACAACAGACTAACCTGTGGCAGATGGCTAACTGCTATGTACCATGAACAATATTATTTTACAGAACCTTTATAAACTTTTTACAGTTGATAAGCTATTTTAGTTGTGTTTTTTTTTCTTTTTTATTACATTTCCTCCTTGTCCTGTTCAAGCTGAAAAAGGTGATATGATCACTGACACTGTCATTATCAATATATTTATAATAGAGTTAAGGGCACAAGATCAAAGAGCAGTTAAAGGAAGTTAAAGTTAAGTTTCATCCGGCATTGAAGAATTATAAAAGTTCTGAAATAGCATTTGTAACAGATCATTTGAAAGGTGATAAGCATATTTTACCAAAATACAGATTTTTTGGTAGGCACTGGCAAGAGCGCTTCAGGACATTCAATTATTGTGCTCTTGAATATAATAATAATAATAAAAATAATAATAATAATAATAATGATGATAATAATAATAATAATAATAATAATAATAATAATAATAATAATGATAATAATAATAATAATAATAGTAAGAAGTAGTAATAATAATAAGCTTTAATTATTGAAGATCAACAGAATATTTTTCAGATAAAGTGTTGATCAAAAATGTATACATTTTCATAAATAAATTTTCATAAATAATCCATAAAATCAAGGTAAAATTGTATTTTAAAAATTAAACTGATTTGTCAGTGCATACTTTAACAACAGGGACAGGGACATTTGTTTACAGACAGTCTTATCATTCTGTAAAAAATGTCATCCAGAAAGGTGCAAGAGAAAATAAATTGACCAAGAAAGAAAAAAGTAACTGACATGAAGGAGAAGAAAAAATTTTAAATTAAGAGGAAATCAAGAAACAGATACAAACATAAAACATTAATGACACAAATAGCAACAATGATAATTCGTGAGCATTGAATTCTGAATGGCATATAACATCTTAACAACTGCGAGACAAGTTGTTTCTTTCATTTAAATAGCTAAATTTCTATAAATTGTATTCAAATTTATGTTAAGTCCTCGGATGATGCTCAACAAGTTTTTATGCCTTACCACCTACATGAAGAACCACTCACTACAATTATAATAAACTAAACTTACTTTTACAACTGGTTTTTCAACTCTCTAAATGAGAATATGCTTTCATTAAATATTTATCTTCGATTCACTTTCGACAAAAAAGGCTTTTACACTACAAGCAATATGAAACGTATATATATTGGATTTTTTTTTTTTTTAATATAGAAGTTATGGGTGATTTGAAAATTAATTCATCATTCCAATTAACTGAATGTACTTAAAAAACGATTTTTTAAGTAGTAAATTTCAAAACTTTATTTCTAATAAAATATATAACTAAAACATTTAGTGATCATTTGGGGAACAATTCATCACTCTTATTGTGTAAGGTTGCAGCATCCTGATTAAATAAAAAAAAATCAACAAAACATAATGAACAACTCCATGATGCAACAATCAGATTGTGGGTTGAGCTACATGCTGAGAATAAACCAGAAATATGTATCAGAATTGTGGATTGATCAAAAACATTTACCATCTCCATTGAGTATGCTCAAGAAAAATCATGATAATCTCTACATTGAATCAAAAACTGAAAGATGAATCATGACAATATGGTATTCAAACAAAGAGATATATAACCAGGTGGCAGGATTTACCTCTCTCCTGCGTTGCTTTCCCAGTGTTAGATCCCTGATGACTGTCTAAAGCATCACCACCCTTACTTGTCTCCTCTTGTCGCTTACTGGATGAACCTTGGTTGTCACTGAAGTAGGATAAAATTGATATATGTAACCCAGCTACAAATGGATATATTATCAAATTTTCAAAACCAAACATATGAATAATTTTAGTATCAAATGCTATCACATGTTTTCAAAAACATACCACTCTTTTCCTCTGCTCAATGTTGTAACTCAGTCTTTAGAATATCTTTTAAAAAGAAGGATCAGCTTTTCTACAAACTCAAATCATGTTTACCCCTATTCTCTTAAAATTCCTTAACTTGAATGATGATATTTCATTATACTAAAGCCATTACCAAGCCAAGTTTATCATCATATGAGGTAGATCTTTTTTTCTTCTTGACATAAAGCAACTTAGCTCCGTCAAAAATTTTTTTTTTCAATACAGCTAATTCACTTGCTAGTCGAATATGTTCTCTGAAGAAAAAAAAGCCATTAATTAACTAATCATATTTTGATCTTGATGAATATAACACAGTGAAAGCATAATATGATCTGACATTCAGAGTGTAAAATATGGTCAGAGGCAATCTTAACATGAACTAAAACAGAGAGAACCAGAAGAATATAATGAACTGAGATAATTATAGTCATATATGTGGAGCTTGAATTTCCTTGGAACATTACCATCATCAACATGGAGAGAGGAACTTTTCTCCTTCCAATTAACATGAAACCAGAATTTACTCAACAAATTTGCCCTTCTAAAGGTAGCTTTTGTCAACTGGAGTGATCATTAGAATCGATGCAAATTTTTCTTTACGGTGAACATAAATGATAAAAGTTACAAACAAGCAGAGCTTGGTTGTGATTAGTGAGAAAAAAATGTTTGAAAAACTGCTTCAAAAAACTGTAAAAGCAAAATCAATTGTAATTATCAAGAAGAAGAAAAGCATGTTTGAATTTGATGATGAATTCATACTCCTTAATCCTTTTTTTTTTTTTTGAAAGGAAGAGAGAAAAAAAGATATAAAGGGATAACACGTTAATTCATGCCTTCAGGGCTTTACTTGTTACAGCTGGCATATGCAGTCCCTTCCACTCTGCAAATGGAACTTCAGCCTTCCACTGCAGATAGAACTTCAGGAGGGCTAACAGAGACATTTACTTCCCATTTCGAGCAGGTATGCCATGTCATCCCTCCCAAGTCCAAAAACAAAGCAAGATTTAACACCCTGCTGGTTAATAGCACACAATGTTCCATTCCACAGGGCAAATGAAATACCCCCGGATGGATTGAGGAGTCAGTGAGGCTGTACAATGAGTACCCACAGACCAAGTCACAGGAGCTAGCCTTTAGACTACTGCGATCCTTAGCAGTTGGAATGACAGAAAGCATGTTGGAAAACAGATATAAAGGGATAGAAGACACAGTATGTACCCCCCTGATTTGGGGTTCTGGCATAAAAAAGTATAACAATTTTGTGGCAAATTTTCCACAAAAACCAATGTCGGAAAAACCTCCATCTTTTTCCCTCTTAGTAACATTGTATAGCAATGACTATGAAAAATGTTTTTTTCTCTTTCTGAGGAAAATTTTTGTCTGAAATCAAAGCCCTATCTCCACTGAGTAAAAATCATTTTGAATTTTGAAAATCCATTCATAAATAAACAAGCTATGTAGTTTCAAAGGTGTCATTTATTTGGATGACCCGCAAAGAGGAAAAAAACGCGAAAATATGGGACGCTTTTTCGGCATTTTTTTCGACCTTTGGTTGTATCTTGCGTAATAAGTGGATTAAAAGATTGAAATTTGGCAATTTTATGGCAAATTTGATAGAGAATATGATGAAAACATTAGAAGAGTTCTAACATATATAAACACACACACACACACACACACACAGAGAGAGAGATAGAGAGAGAGAGAGAGAGAGAGAGAGAGAGAGAGAGAGAGAAGAGAGAGAGAGAGTGTGAGAGAGAGAGAGAGAGAGAGAGAGAGAGAGAGAGAGAGAGAGAGAGAGAGAGAGAGAGAGAGAGAGAGAGAGAGACTGTAGGGGGGCACAATGGCTTTGTCTTTTACAAATGAAGAACAAATTAGGATAGTGTTTTGAAAAATACGGGAAAAGTACTCGTCATATTCCTGAAATTTTACAACCTAAAAGAAGAAATGTTCATGTATTACCTTGTCAGCGACAAAACCTACACGCCCGGTAGTTTTAGAAATATTTTACTCCAAAGAGTAAAAATCTATTTTTAACGGTCTTCTGGTAATCGTACGAGTTTTGTCGCTTGGCATAATCTAAAATGACCTCTTTTCTATTTGTGTGCCAACTTTCAGTCATATTCATCGATAAACAGCGTCGTAATTAATTTTTTAAAATAGCATATACCAAACGTTTTTTTTAAATAGCATATACCAAACGGCTTCGTCCCATATTTTGTCGCGAATTTGGGCACTTCGTGAGTGAAAAAGAGGCCCAAAGATTTGTGCCGGATAGTCCTTGCTACATTGTAGCATTTTGTCTCACCATAGAGAGATTTTACAGCTTTAGCTTACGGGATTTGTAGAACATTACAAAGTTGTGAATCAAAATTTTATGGCAAAATTGATGTTAAAAATTTATAATTTGGATTTTAAGTCAAAATGCATATATTCTCTATATAAAAAAAACCTCCATATGGTGGCATAAAACATAATATCTCTGTGATAACTTGAAAATTTCGGACAATTTCATGGAATAGATTCTGACAAATATTTGACACAGTATCCCAGACGCCTAGAAAAATAACATATTGACTTGAGAAAATAGCAAAATAGCTTTCCGTTTTTCACACTAATCTTACTACCTCTATACCCTTTTTGACCGTGTTTTACGTGCCTTTATGGTATATTTTGAGAAATTGCACTTCAATAATATTATTCCTAAGATAATAAAATATAATTTTCCACCATAGTCTCACAATCCATTTTTTGAAGGATTTCCCTAATAATTAGATCCAAACCGCCCCTTAAAGTCATATCAGCACCAGCAAAAAGGAAGAAAATGGAATAGTAAAAACTTCTAGAATTACAATTAACACACCAAAGAAAGAGTAAGACAAAGGGGGAAACGGTTCAAAGAGGGAACAGATGTAGCTTCCAAGAGCACGCTATCAGTGTACTTAGTTTGAGATCACCTAAATGTCTCATCCTGACACAAGCACAGGTCCCCACTAAGAGGAACACACTCAAATGTTTACAAATCATATGAATGTCAAACAAAAATAATACAATGCACAACAGAGACATGATTTACAAGACAAAAAATATAATCTCCCAAAACTCTAATTATGCATTTGACTGCTTCCCTCCCAGCCAGGGCCAGGTCAAAACCAAGTAATCTCATTCCAAACAAAGACAGAAATCATGTTGGAAAACAGATATAGGGGAATAGAAGACACAGTAAGTGCCTCCCTGTCCACTGTGGGAGGTCTGGAACCCCACCACTGTGGGAGGCCTGGAACCCCACCCAGAAGGCAGCTTCTAATAGTGCTCACACTACTACTACTATGTTATGACTACTGACCCAATCAGTAAATTCTTTACCTACTCGTGCACCGTCGCAAACCCACCCAGAAGCTTCGTCACAACACACCGTTCAACTAGATGCTCTGTGGTTTCTGGCTCGTTACCACAACGGGTACGTGTTGGACAGGTGGAATGTCCCCACTGATGCAATGAACGTGCTGTTAAGCAGGCTCTCAACCGAAGCTGATTGGCTGATTGAATGTCTTCTCTTGCTGGTGGAAAAGCCTGGCAACTTTTCCCCCAGTTTCGAGGAGTTGATGTCCCCATCCCTTGAGGGATTGAATTCATCCAAACCGACTTCCATCTCGTATATATGATCTCTGTCCGAAGTAAGGAATCTACGTACAAGGGTTGCCAGGACTTATTTCATCTCAAAACGGGGGGCACCATCCATTATGTGCTTCAGATAAGCCAGTTCTTTGTAATCGTCTCCAGCCAGACATCGGGGAGCTGGATTTCTGCCATTATCGGGCCTCATTCTCTAGACGTTGTTACCAGCATTCCTGACACTATATGCATCAATTGCGAAGTTTAACATCCACCTTCTCAACGTTCCTGCTTCTACCACAACCAGAAGGCTGCACCTGAGTGCGAGACAGACACGATTGCCAAGAACATACAGGAACTTAGCTAAAGAGCCCTGAGTCATGCTTTGGAGAATGTTGTCTGCACGATATGTCAGATTTGCAACTCAACATTTCATTGTGAAGAGTTGAACTCGGAAACGCTGTTCAGCCCTGGAAAAGTGAATGCAGTCATAAGCAGCATCAAGAAAAGGAGACTCCACTAGCAAAGTCAAGAAAATTAGGAAAATAAGGAAAGATGTTCTCCTTGGATGTTTTGGCACCCATGCAGCTTAATGTCTTTATTAGCGACATACCAAACACAGTTTCCATGAGGCTAGGATATGCAGATGACTGGGTTCCCCAAGAATCATTTAATAAATGATATTACTTGGCATAAAATCTGGATCTGTTCATGTGAAGCATTATAATAATAAGACCTGACATTTATAACGCGCATTTTCATCACTGGGTGATGCTCAATGTCACCTTAATTGTTTTTGTTGTTGGCTTAGGAAAGGTTTTGAGCCCCAAATATTCCCTGTTAAGCATTTTGCTCTGTCTTGAAGTTGTTTTATCATTTAGGAACATTTATATTACAACCAAAATTTCAGGTAAAAAAGTTTCTTGAAGCTACGGAACAAATCTAAGCAAAATACAAATTGCATACCGTTTAATCCAAACAGGCATTTCCTCATTGTCTCCTTCAGGGTTATAAGAAGTCTCAAGAGACATACTCTTGCTACGTTGAATGGCAGACTTGATATCAGCAATAGCCATATCCAATGCCTCCCTCTTCATCTTTAAATCCTCCATGATGGCCTGGGCATCCATTTCTGGGGGACCTTGGATCTGTATAAAATAATAAAGCTTAAAATAATACCATGTTGATTTACAGCAAGAAATGATTATTCAAAAATCGTAATCAATAGGAAATGCTTCTTTTTTAAAAATACTCCTCATTACATTTATTAGGTCTACTGTTCATAATGTAGTGGGGTTTTATATAATCATACCCCAAATTGAGCCATTGCACTCCCAACAAAACTTGACCCTCCCTGCACATTATTGAAATTATCAAAGCAAAAAAAATCAAAAACAAAAAACGTACACCGCTTTTAGCTACATCAGACTATTTAAAAAAATGGAGGGAATGGTTGAGGGAAGAAAAGGCAAGGGAAGACCACTGGGAAGGCAGTGACAGAACTTGGTCATGAAAATTCAGGACACCCAGGTGAGAGGTGTTTCCAGAAAGAATATACAATGAGAATGTGGGATTTTCTACCACAGCCTATTTTTTAAATGACAGGCATACCTCAACAAATATTTTAGTAACCTTTTACAGAAATCAAAGACAAAATTTCACTTAAAATTAAAAGCAAAGAAGAGATATATAAAAAAGTAAAAGAATCTTACCTCTTCATCCTGCATTTGCTGATTAACACAAGTCTTCTGCTTGTTTTGTAATACTTTTGATGGCGATCTGTCCAAAGCCAAACAATGTAGCCCACCCCCTTCCTCAGCATCACTGGCCTGACTACTTGACAGACCATCTTCTACTGTTGGGAAACCAGCGGGAGAATTCTCTCCTTCTGAAGTGACACTTTCCACCTCTACACTATCACATTCAGTATTTTCTGGAGACAAGGTGAAAGCCTTTTTGTCTTCTGAGTAATCACTGTTATTAAGAGGGATTTCTGTTAGACTTTCCTCTGTGACTCGATTCTGTCCTATATCCGACAAAATCTTTTGCTGAAGAACTTTTTCTGGTGAGGTCTCCCTTGAACTGTTCATAGAACCTCCAACATTTTTAATGTTCAATGAATCATTTGAACTAGAATAAGCAAGACGCATTCCAACATAGGAATTACCCTGTTGAACACGAGCATATTTTACATAGTCATACTCATTCTCAATGTTCATGTTCTTTGGAATAGGAGTAATTACTTCAATACTACTACCATCACAATTTTTTGATGCATTTGTTTTTGACTTTGGTTTTTGCACCAACACTTTAGAAGAAGACACAGGAAGAGATGAATCAAGTTGCTCCTCTCCAGGAACTTTTGGTGAATTGCCTGAATAGTTATTTGATGAAACATCATTACTATCATTATCAACCCGTCTGGCCAGTCCAGGTGATTGTTTGAAGCCAATCATTTTAGGTTTGGCACTGGCAATCTTATTTACATCTAAATTAGGTTGTTTGTCATAGTCTTTCACTTCACCAACAGTTGGAATATTATTACGGACTTCTAAGCTATTTCTCTTTTTTGATGAGGTTTCATCAGATATCTTTGATGTGGAATTAGAATGTGTTGAAGCTTTACTTTTCTCACGCATCCTGACATTATCTGATTCTTTTAACTTAACATTTGGCCTTGAACTGAAAACATTTTCAGACGAGGACAGAGGTCTAGTTTTATAACTGTCACTCCTTTGTACAGATCCCATTGGAAAATGGTCAGACAATGGAAGATCACAAGCTTCAAAAGTTTCCATATCATCTGGTGGCAGCTCAGAGTCGGGAAAATCAGGTGGATACGATTCTACACTGTCATCACTTCCTCGCCGTGATCGTATACTATTTGATGGTTCACCATCATCTAATAAGTTCTGATACGAGATGGAACTGATCTCACTTGGGTGCCGGGAATTGTCATCACCTAAATGAACTTCCATACTTAGATTGTCAACACTTTCATCCAAATAAGAACCTAAAATTGCTTCAGCTGCAGAGAGAGACATTGGTGGTTCATTTCCCCCACAAGCACCCGATTCATTCTCCTCCTCTGAACCATCCAAATTCTTCAGACCTTGTTTTTCCTTTGAGGACATTTCGATGTAGCTCTTTTCCTCGATATCTCAAGAAGAGATGTCAACATCTGACTAAAATAGAAATTAAAGAAAAAATATACATCAGTAATTTATATTATTGTACTTTTTTTTTTAATTTGTTTTTTTAAATCGAGCTTTTATATAGCGCAATATCCACTAAACATGCTCAAAGCGCTTTACAAGGGGTTATCAACCAACCTTCCGATCCGAGAAAATAGTGTCACACCATAAGACCGCATAGCCGCACGATCTGATCTTCCAACATAATACTGCTTCAAGAAATTACAATTTTAACAATATCTGCCGCACTGTGTTTCACTGCCAAAACATACTGGAATTTGAGTGAATAGCCAGGCACTTCATAAAAGACATCGATATGAATATCGATATAGTCTGGCAGCCATGGTGAGAATATAATGAAAACATGGCATTTCGGCGCAGAGTTCAAAAGTGTCTGCGTATAGATATAGAGCCCTAAAATTTGGCATGAATAAAGTTTAAATGTTCTAAAAATAAGCGTTTATATTTTATAAACAAACGCTGTAAGAAAACAATAAACACATTTGAAAATTGCCAAATCTTTAATTCATATAACTCCTGAAATTTTAGATGGGTTTTTCGTTATTTGGCACCATTTAAACAGGAAATTGAAAGATGAAAAAAATGGTACCAAAATATCTGCGATATTCCTCTTTATAACAAAGTTATGCATCTTTAATTGAACCCCCCATAAACGCGAACGACAATTTCTAGTCACAACTTTCTTATGGGCGGGCTGGGTCACAATTTGACTCCAGTCACACTGCTGCTGCTCATTAAACTGCCTACTTTTAGTTTTAGTTTTAGTCAGGCTTACTAAACTTAGACTGTCTTCATTCTTCGACACAGATGGTAATGGGCACTTTGGTAAAGGTCCATTTGCACTCCAGCAGTGAGCTGATCAATGGCCTAGTGGCTGTGACCTGAATTTTTTTAATTTTATGTGATGGGTCTCAGAGAAAGTTTCAAAGAGATCACCATTCACATACTCTACCAAAAAAAATCTTAATCTTAATCGGAGAAATAGAGATCAAGTTTATTTTCCTGAGCATTCGGAGAAAGGGTCACTTCGATAAAAATATCTTCATATATCACAAAATCTGGCTGAAAGTTGAGAAAGACTAAAACTAAAATAAGATTACACTTACACTTGTCTAGAATCAGAATTAGAATTAGTCACTGGCAAGAATTTTTCAAAATAGTGATATCGGTATTAATTTAGCGTAGAAAAATAAAGGGGAGTGAAACATTTACTAAAGTGAAAAAATTATCGCTCTATCTCAACTAGTTAAAAAGTTATGACCTTTAATGTGGTGAAAAATCTCTATAGAAGCTTAGAGGAAAATATGTGACCAAAACACAGCAACCCAATGGATAATCAAGTATAATTCAGAAAAGGCTTCAGATACAACTTTGAAATTTTTACATGTGGTAATTCAACATCTCTGTAATACATTGCAAACAGAAAAATATTTATTTATTGAGAGAGAAAGGTATAGTTTAGAGCTGAAACAGCTGAAATCAAGGAAAAATAGATCACGACATGCAAATGAATGACCTATTGGAATTTTGGAAAAGTCGACAATTAAATATTTATTCACATGTAGATAGACCAAATACACCACTGAATCGGCGTCATTTAGTTATTCACTTTGAACTTTTCAAAATGAAAATAGACCTCATAAAAGCAGAGATATGGACTGATAAATGTTTGAGGTGGTGTATTAGTGTTTAAAATGATCGAAAATAGGTGATTTTAAAAACTTCCGCTCCCCCGTTCCCCTAAATTGGACAGACGTCCGTCAAAGGATAAAAAACGTCAAAATCAACAGTGAAAGATCAATCGGGGAAAAAAGGAAGAGAATTGTAAATTATAAAATGAATGCATGGACATGAAAACGCCAATTAATTGAATAATTTAAAACAAAAATAACTTCCATAAATGGAATATATTGTAAGATATAAAGATGTGAAGTTTTGATGTGGATTGGCGAAGTTATCCCTCAAACGCAGCAGACGACAGGAAGTGAATCAGTATAAGAAAATGGCAGCTTCTGTAAACAATCGAGGCCAATAACTGTTTTTTGGGGAGCTCTAACTTTTGAATGCAAACATATTTTGCTCTGAAATTTTCAGAGAAGCTACTTTAATATGTATCTCAGAAGGACTTTTTTTTTATTAAGAAGGACCATCTCTGGTTTAAAAGTTATAAGCGTTTAAACACATATACTCTCTTTACGCAAAGATTTCTCAAAATCATGATAAAGGAAGATAATAATATTAGCATCATTGTATGTAGAATTTTATGCCCTTTCCAATGATATATAATACATGCCATTTCATTCCACTGAGAAAGAAGAATGAACATTTTAAAATCACTCCTAAATTTTTTCCCCTCAAAAACGGAAACAGAAATCCTCGCCTGTTTTCAACTCGCGAGAGCTACTTCTTGCAAGTGCCTATTAGAATTGTAACATCAACACATACCATACTCATACATAATTTGCACCCAATTGATTTCAGCACCGAATTAAATCTCATTCTCACCCTCAGGGTTTATTGTAAATTTAAATTGTATTTCTTTCACTTTGCCCCATCTCTTATTCTTAACTAGACTAGATACTCTTACTCATCAAGACTTACACTTCTCTTACTCATCGTCATTGTCTCAAGTCTCAAACTCAACGATCTCAGTCTCAGTCTCAGTCTCAGTGACAGTGCTACTCATTCACTTTTTTCTTACCCATGGAATACCGAGTCACATAGTCAACCATTGTAATTTATTAAAATTTATACGACAACATTCACCACCAACTGACAATCAAATATCAAGGCCAAGTAATTCCTAAATTCACCAACCAAAAGCGACTGTTGTCATGTATGTCGGGTCTACAACATTATGATTCATGACGATCTGCCATATTGGATTGCGATGTGAAAAAGTGAGGATAAAGAGTAAAGCTAGAACATCGTCTGCTCAATTACTTAGTTTCGTAAACCCATCTCTTCACCGCATCCTCTTTCCTTCCCCACGCCCCTTATAATACAAGAAAATTATATCGCACGTGTTGACACTCGGATTTCGGAGGACTGACTCAAAATCCGTGAACTTTTCAACATTAAGAGAAAAGTCATCTACCATCTAGATAGCCCAAAACGAATGACCGAAGATCATAAGGCTCTGGGAGAGCAGGTGTCTCAATGCCTCTTTCAAATAAATAACATGAACTGAAGTTAGTATAAAGAAGTGCCAAGGGACAATAGAGGCAGCAGCTTCTAATGGTTCTCATACTACTATGTTATGACGATCTACCCAGGACGCAAACTCATCACCGCAATCGTGTACGGTTTACGGTCACGAATCCGCCCTGGAGCTTCGTCACAACGCACCGTTCAAGGAGATGCTATGCGGTTTCGAGCTCTTGACCACAACGGGTACATGTTGGACAGGTTACAACCCCCCACTGATTATGTGAGCGTGTCGTGAAGCAGGCTCTTGACCGAAGACACCCAATATCTCCTCTTTATAGTGGAAAACCTGGCAACTTCTCCCCCAGTTGCGAGGAGTCGATGTCCCCGCCCCCTCAAGTGATTGAATTCGTCCAAACCGACTTCCATCTTGTATAGGCCTATGCAGTTTTGTCCGAAGTCATGGAAGCTCGAAACATGGGCACCGCCCATTATGCGCTCTCCTTTTGATCTTATTAAGCCAATTGTTTGTAATCGTCTCCCGCTGGACATTGGGGGGGGGGGGGGGGTTGCTGCCATTATCGGGCCCCATTCTCTAGGCGTTGTTGCCAGCGTTCCTGACACTATATGCATGGACTTGAGAAGTTTTACATCCACCTTCTCAACGTTCTAGCTTCTAATCCGCACTGGAGCACAATAAACTCCGCGGTGGAATAACATAGTCCCAGGGCGGACGTCCTCAGGAGCGCTTGATTAGCACCCCAAGTTATTGATCCCGCCGACTTCCTCAGAAGACTTGCGTTTATCTATCTTCAGGGCAACTCCTTCGAGATGCACCCGATAGGTCCAGCGAAACCCTTGGGAACTTCGGATTCGGGACAATAGAGGATAAAAACTTTTGCGACGATGGTGAGTCGAAACCACGACCCGATTGCCACCACAGACTACCGTCCTTCTATGACTGCCACTGTCACTTCACCACCGCCTGTCCACGTGAGGGACGCTCTACAATTTTTTTTAATGGAATCAAACGTAGTTAATATCTTGAGGCCCGCTAGCTACTTCTTGGTTTCATGAGCTCAACACACAAACACCGCGGAAGTTTATTGACGAATTGGCAGTTAAGCCATGAACTTTGCCCTCAACACAAACATAAAACACAGAGACGATTGAGACATTGAGTAAGCTCCTCTATATTAGTTGAATATTTTTTAATTCCGAAAAATGAGTGGAGAGCAGGAACTTGTGTAGACAATACACCCGATTATTTCACAATATACCATAATAAAGGTCAAAGAAGGATTCGACTAATTGGAAACTTCGTACACATTTCTTTAAAGGAAAAAATAAGATAATTGATAATGATAGGCACTGTAAGATTTTCAAAGGGTGTTCTGTTGATTGAATTTCTGTAGTCTGGGCAGATACTGCGAAATGCCAAGTATTGAACAAACTGTGGGCGGCTGTATGACGAAAGAGATATGAGTGCCCAAACCACAGACTACGCTTCTTATCGCAAACATCAAAAAGACTGGCTCCAGGCTGGTGGGAGGTTTTTAAAAAGCATAGCATAACCCTGATATGATCCCCTGCAATTTTTTAAATAAATCTGTTTAGACTTTTCAAAGTCAATTTGCAGGGAAAGGGCTTAACGGCGAAAAAAACAAACAAAGAACTGATTTCCCAAGTAGAGGATGGCTTGATATCAAACTTTTTTGGGAGGATCGACCTCCTGTCATGATAGAAAAATTGCATCAATAAACATTATAAGGAAGTACACCCTAAACATGGACATACAAGCGGTAAATGAATAACTGTTCAGAAAATAGTACCAATGAAAAGATAATAAAAGTAATTTTTATAAACTATTATTCATTTAGGCCTACCGCTAAATGAAATTTGTCAACTTGATGCTGACGCGAATAGAACAAGCATCTTTTTAATTCTAAAGGGCATAAACTTATGCATCATTAAACTAGAAAATGAATTGAAATTCAAAAAGATAGTCAAAGTTGACAGAAATTGCTAGCATTAGGTTGTATATATAGTATGCAGATGACGTCACTGAAGCTTTTGTTATTGTTTTTGCCATCCGCGTTTGTGAGTTGTTCTCACTAAACTGTATTAACCAGACTATAAGAGTTCATGGTTACACAGATTTTGTGTGTTGGTCAGTTATACTTCCTGATGGCAATGTTGTGAACTCCTTGGCCAAGCGCATTCTATCTATATAGCGATAATACACACAAACACACGCGTGCACACAAACACAAATACATACCTACATACAATAAGTGCATTGGGAGAGATAGATCAATAATTGTGTGTGTGTGAGGGGGGGAGAGAGAGAGAGAGAGAGAGAGAGAGAGAGAGAGAGAGAGAGAGAGAGAGAGAGAGAGAGAGAGAGAGAGAGAGAGAGAGAGAGAGAGAGATTGCTTTATCTACTCATCTTTTTATAACTGCGTTGGGAGCGAGTTGGAATGCAAGAAAATGTATCCACGTGGCCATTGACGATGCTTCTCGAGAAGCTCTTCCCCCTAGGTCAACGAATCCAAAACAGAAATCGCAGTAGTTAACAAGAAACAAAGGTGACAAAGACAGCATATGGCAACTCCAACAATGGCATTCAATGGACATTTTCAAAATGACTTGAAGACCTTGAATTTGCAGATGACCCAGCCCTCCTCTCACACCGCCTACAGGACATACAGAACAAAGTCACGACCTTGGAAAAATTCAGCGAGTTGGTCTCAAGATTAGTGAAGGTAAGACAAAACTATTCCGAATAACTGCCAAACAAGAATCCCAAATCACTATCTCTGGTACAGCAATAGAAGATGTCGGAGACTTTACATACATTGGCAGCAAAACCAGTCAGTCAAGTGGAACTGATGAAGACATCATTGCTAGAATCAAGACAGCGCGCCAGGCCTTTGCAATATTGAGACCAATATGGAAATCTTCCAGCGTATCCACAAACACCAAGCTTAAACGATTTAACACTAATGTTAAAGCAGTCTGGCTTTATGGGTCAGAGACTTGGCAAACAACATTGACCACATCAGCCAAGATGCAAACTTTTGTCAATCGCTGTCTTCGACAAATCCTCAAGTTTAAATGGTTTGACAAAGTGCAAAACGCTGACCTTTGGACAAGAACAAAAAAAGAGCAAATAAATGGTCAGACGCAGAAAGTGGCGATGGGTTGGCAATACTCTGCGGAAGGAGCCCTGCAATTTAACCAAGCGGGCTCTCGAATGGAACCCACAACGCAAAAGGAAACGGGGTCGTCCAAAACAGACTTGGAGGAGAATCCCTCACCAAGATCTGTGCGTCTCCAATCTTACCCGGAGTGAGGGAAAGGTCTGTGCCAAGGACAGAAGAAGATGGAAGAGTGCTGTTGAAGCCCTATGCTTCGCCAGGAGCCAAGATGCATAAATAATAAGTCAACAAGAACAAGCGGAATGGAAAAGTGTAAGAAACCCCGGGAACTTGTTTAATGGGAATGAAGACATCAAACGTAGAAAAACACACTCTCAAATTGCATTTAGAGAACTGAGATAGGGCAAACGTCATTAATAAAAATAAAAGAATATGACTTTACGAAGAGCTAGTGCTGGCAATCCTCTGATGTGGTGATAATAATAATAATAATAATAATAATAATAATAATAATAATAATAATAATAATAATAATAATAATAATAATCATCGTCATCATCATCATTATCATCATCATCATCATCATCATCATCATCATCATCATCATCATCATCAACATCATCATCATCGTTACGGTATCGTCATTATTATTTTTTTATTGATTGATTGATTGATTTATTTATTTATATAATTTATGTATTTATTTAATTATTTATTTATTAATTTATTTACAAGGAATTTACTTCGTTTAATTCTATGTTTATTTATATATTAATTTTTTTTTTCAATTAAAGATCGAATAGTTTTAAGCACATACTGGAACCAAATCTTTTATATTGGATTAAAAAAAAATTGTATACTACTTTCGCTTTCAAATCATTCTGCTAGATTTGAATGGACGATTTGAATAGCATTGTTGATGGAATATATCACAAAGTTACATAAAAGACCATCTTCATTTGCCTATTGCTGTTACATTATCAGAATATATACCTATTTCGTGTATACTCAAAATCAAAATCAAGGCGATTCGACTTGGATTTTCAAGCACATAGGTGACCATGAATCCCCGTGGTTTCGTGGATAATTTTAATTTTGCTGTTCTCTTCTTGAGATATTTATATTTATAGAAGTCTCGATACTCTATAAGCTAAGACTAAGGCACTCTACTCATATTCACAATTCATATAAATACAATAGGCACGTAAATGAAAATTCAGTTTTCAAATGGTAGTAGTAAATCTGGGGGAAGCCTTTATAGTGTTGCCTGCTAGGTATCGCTCAGAAAATTTCGCACTGATCGGGATCGCATTGACTCATTGACTTTGTGATGTGACATAATTCATAATGGTAAAACATGGTAAAAGTGTACTGATGAAAATGATAAAAACAAATTAATGAAAGAAAAAAATGAAGAAAATCAAAGAAAAACAGTAAGAAGAAGAACAATGATAAATAAACAAATCAATAAATAAGCTATAAAAAAAAATAAAGGAAATTTTAAAAAATAATACCAGCAAGGATTCGAATAAATAGAATTGAAAAAAAAGATGTCCCCGTTGGGATTTGAAACACGGACCTTCCAATCAAGTGTCAAACAGCTTAACCCATATGCTACAGATCCACCCAGCACTCAACTTGTGGAGATAATCACGTCTATGTAGAAGTAGAAGAAATTTAAAAAAATTTGAATGTGATTTTTTTCTTTTATCAAAAAGAAAATATAGACAAATTTGCCAAGATCAAGCGCTTGATTAAATCCATTTTTTCATGGACGGAATTTTCTTTTTTTTTTTTTTTCTCTCTCAGCAAATTGTTCTCATTTGTTTTATTTTTGAGAAAGATTATTTTTGGTGGATCATTTGTTCTGCTTATATGATCAATTTTTTCAAAGGTCAGGGTGGGGGTTAATCTTGTTATTGGCAAGAATTCTTAGAATTTATATTTTTTATAAGTTAATCTTTTTGGTCCATATTTAGCTTGGTTTCGAAGTGAGGTTTAAAAAAATTATTTATTTATTAATTATTTTGGTTCATCCGATTGACTATTTGTTTTTTTTCTGTAAAGAATTTTTTAAAAAAAGTTGTTTACATATTTTCTTATCATTTCTCTACTTTTGAGCAAAATGTTTTATTTATCTATAATAAATAATCAACAATCAAAAAATAAAATACCTGTTTTGAAATATTGTAAACAGTAGGTTGCAAAAATGTTAAAACAGCATACACATATCATGGAGAAAGAAAATTGCAGCTAAAATATATTTTTCAAGATAATGACACTTTTTGTAAAATCGACATTGCCAAACAATTTTATGCTACTTTTCAAAAAAAGATTTAAAAAATGAAGATGAATTTAAATTTGTTAGGGATGTTTACACTTGTAGTGACGTTGGAAGCGTGATTAGGGAAGTGGGGATTCAGATGTGGTCATAATTAATAAAGATTGATAAAGACGGTCGGTTTATATTTATAGGTGTTAAGTGTGCTGATAATTTTAAGTATGAAGACAACATTCGCACCTGTTCTCTTTGTGACTTTCTTGATTTCAGACTTTATCCTCAACTTAATGGCCGAGAACAGTCAGTTCACAGAAAAAGAGGATGACATATACAGGTGCATCCAACCAAATGTATTTATGTCTGGATGAGACTTTTGGGTGATCTCAAACTAAGTTTACTGATAGTATGCTCTTGGAATCTACATCTGTTCCACATTTGAACAATTCCACTTTGTCTTACCTTTTCTAGTGTGCTTTTAATTGTAATCCGGAAGGTCCTGCATACGGCCCCGCTTCAGGCACTTTCATTCTTTTTCCTTGGGCAAGATTATTAACCCCCAATTTGTTCACTTGGACAACATGGGTGAATCCTGTTGACATCAGACATCCTGTTTGATGGATTATCTATATTCCTTCATGGAATACCTAGGCAACAGTATCTTGTGATGCCGTGGAGGAAGGGCGTAAAAAAATTTCATTAAAAAATTTTGATTGCAAATCAATAATTTTTTTTTACTATCCCATTTTCCTCCTTTATATTGGCACTGAAATGACCTTAATGTGTCCCAAGCGCCTTAAAAACTTGGGGGGAAAAAAGCAAGACAAAGAAAGTAAGATATAATGAAAGATTGATAAATGATAGAATTGGTGCAATGAAAATGCATAACACTTACACACTCATGCACACAGAGACCAAGTCATACATATACTTTACTTCAGTTCATTTAAAATATTTACAATTAAAAGATTTAAAACATTTTGATACTTTTTTGGGGGAGGTAGAAGATTTGAAATGCTTTAAAAGCAATATCAGATATTTTATTAAAAAGTCTTTTCAATTGGCAGCCGGTGCACCTGTTTAAAGGGGATTGCAGAATTTAATATTTAGTTTGATTGAGAGCAAGCTATGCAGCATTGTTTTGACAGTTGAAGCCATTTTATGTTGTACTCAAGTATTTTGGTTACTAATGGGTTGTATTAAGTCTTATTTGCTCGTATGGGAAACATTTACTCGATGCAATTTTCATCATGGGGTCAAGTCTGTACAAAATTTCAATAAAATATAATTTGCAATACTTTCCTTTAATTCTGAATGATTTTATTATTATAAAAGAATGTCCCCTTTCAGAAAATCACAGTGAAAATAAACTATTTCAGACTTGGGCTGAGATTTATTTTTTTTCTCTCTGGAAAATATTATTTTGATGTAAGCCTCTCTTGAGTGAATTGCCATTTGATAACATCTTTGTCGCAGGAAAAAAATAGAATAACTGATAATTATTTGGATTTATAAAATTGAGAACATCTCATAAAAGCTGATGTTTTTTTTCATCCTTACACAACCAATGATGACGATTATACCTACAGTTGACCAACTTTACTGAAGTTGCTTCCACAACTTTTATGATAAAGTTGCAATGTTTGCTTGTCATGTATGTGAAGGCACAGAATATGAACTGATCAATGGACAATATTTTTGCAAGACATGCAATACACTGTCCGAGGTAAGTGCTTGGCAAAGTAGAATTATTATTAATGATTGAGAGAGGTGATACAATGGGTTGTGGTAAGCAGATTTTTTAGTCGAACCAAAGTTATAAGTGTTTTATTGTGTCTCACTGTTGAGTGATCACCTTATAAATTAATGTTTTATTATTATTATTATTATTATTATTATTATTATTATTATTATTATTATTATTATTATTATTATTATTATTATTATTATTATTATTATTATTATTATTATTATTATTCCAAGCATTGTCTTCACTGAACATATCTACCAGGAGTCGCAGTGTGGCTTCTTAGCCGAGAGGTCGACAGTGGAGATGATTTTCTCAGTACATCAGCTCCAGGAGAAATGCAGAGAACAGCAGATGCCCCTCTACATTGCATTGACCTGACAAAGGCTTTTGACCATGTTAGCAGGAAGGGCCTTTTCCAACTGCTAAAGAAGATTGGCTATCCTCCACAGCAGCTCAGCATCATTGCCTCCTTCCACGATGACATGAAGGGCACCATCAGCTATGATGGTGCAGCCGCAGAACCCTTCCCCATGCACAGTGGCTAGAAACAAGGCTGTGTCCTTGCACCGACTTTGTTTGCATTCGAACAGTCCACAGAAGAAGTTCATGTACACACCAAAAGTGATGGGAAGCTGTTCAATCTGGCATGGCTGAGAGCAAAGACCAAGGTCTGCACAATCCTCATAAGGGAAATGCTATTTCCAGATGATGTATCTCTATGCTCGCACACCGAGGAAGACCTTCAGCGGCTGAGGGACAGGTTTTCCCACGCATGAAGGGAATTCAGGCTGACGATCAGCATCAAGAAAACAAATGTCATGTATCAGGATATCCCCTCTACACCAGCAATTCGCATTGACAACGAGGAGCTAGAAGTCACTAATCACTTCACATACCTGGACACAACCATCACCAGCAACCTCTCACTTGATGCAGAATTAGACAAGCGCATTGCTAAAGCTGTCACTGTCATGGCAGAACTGAGCAAGAGAGTGTGGACCAACAAGCAACTCACTTTGATCACCTAACTCAAAGTCTGCCAAGCATGTGTACTCAGTAGCCTACTATACGGTAGTGTATCCTGGACAACATATGCCAGACCGGAGAACCACCTGGATTGGAAAACTTCCACATTTGCTGTCTGCAACGAATTCTCAGCATCAGGTGGCAGGACAGATTCACCAAAACTGCAGAGCTAGGAAGAGCGAACTCCCTCAGTATGCTTCTCATGCTCTGCCAGCGACGTTTGCAATGGCTTGGTCACGTACACAGGATTGACAATGGGTGCAAACCCAAAGCCATCATGTACAGTGAACTAGCTTCTGGACGTCGACCAACTAGCTACCCAGCTCTGCATTTCTATGATGTCTGCAAATGAGACATGAAATTGGCATCAACTCAAACACATGGGAATCGCTTGCTGATGACCGCAGTGGCTGGAGATATGCGGTGAGGGAGGGAGTGAAGAGAGGTGATGAAAGGAGAAAAAAAGAAGTTTGAGGAGAGGAGAGCAAGGATGAAAGAGAGGCAGCAGAACCAAATACTAAACACACAGTCAAACTATGTGTGCAGCAACTGCGGTAGAGACTGCCATGCAAGGATCAATCTGCCGAGTCACACCCGCCGCTGCTCTCAACAAGACTGATGAGACCAAAGTCATACAGGACGCAAACCATCGTTTCTTTAGATGGAAGGATGACTACTACTACTACTACTACTACTACTACTACTACTACTACTACTACTACTACTACTACTACTACTACTACTACTACTAATACTACTTTTACTATTATTATTATTATTTTATTATTACTATTATTATTATTATTATTATTATTATTATTATTATTATTATTATTATTATTATTATTATTATTATTATTATTATTATTATTTTTAATATTATTGTTTTTATTATGATCATCATTATTATTACTAGTGGAAAACCCACAACATTTGCGAATAAATAAAGGCTATTACAAACAGGCACTAATCTATTTTACTTATTATACTATCATTGTGGAAATTAACATAGATCTTTTTTTAGCCATCAATGATCCAAATCGGTTAAGTTGAAGGCCAAAGGTCAAATTACTGGCAGATGATTACGCTTCATCAGATATTCTCAATAACCATTTGAAATCCATTTGGCAATGGATTTACCCTTAATTTAAGAAAGATTTGCAAGTTATTCGTATATCATCAGTCTGTGAAAAATAGATTTAGAATTTTTAGATTTGCCAGTAATTCTGTACTCTATTATTATTATTATTATTATTATTATTATTATTATTATTATTATTATTATTGTTATTATTATTATTATTATTATTATTATTATTATTATTATTATTATTATTATTATTTTTATTATTATTATTATTATTATTATTATTATTATTATTATTATTATTATTATTATTATTGTTATTATTATATTATTATTATTATTATTATTATTATTATTATTATTATTATTATTATTATTATTGTTATTATTATTATTATTATTATTGTTTATTATTATTATTATTATTATTATTATTATTATTATTATTATTATTATTATTATTATTATTATTATTATTATTATTATTGATAGAAACGTGATATAATGAAATGGATTCTGATCCCATTCTACTATAACCATATACCTAAAGGGCAATATGTACAGAAAACAAAATATAACATTTAACAAGCACTTGGTTTTCAATGAGTCACAGTGCAAAATAATGGATAAATATTAAATAAAAATTAAATTGTTTAGTAAATGGTGCAGCATTGTTATTTTGAGTTCAATAGTCTTTTAAAAAAATTATTATAATGAAAAGCAGATAAAAACAAAAAAGAATTATTCTGCCCGTAAAATGTTGCCATAATCATTTTAGTGTTTATTATTTTCTTAGGAGCACCATGAGCAAGATGTTCAAGAGGATCTCATAGGTAATCTTGGCAGTCAAGCAAGGAAAGTGAAGTCTAGCACAATTATTGGGAAATCCATCAATTGTAAGTGATTCTGTTGCAAAACTATTGGATAGTAGTAGGGCTGCCTTTCTCTAGCTAATACAGTCGATTAAGTGGAGTGTGTGGTTAATCGGAGAAGCTAAAAATAACATCTAAGCACCAGCTTTCATGTACCATTCATTTAGGACCTTCCCCTCTGAGTTTTTTACGGGCTTGGGACCGTGATATTCAAGTCCTTAGACTGGTTAGAAGAGGTTTTTATGTTTCTTTTTATTTTTTATTTTGATTATTTTTATTTGGGGGTGGGGTTTTGTTTAGGGGATATTTTTCATTAAAAATTTCTCATGTATCATCGACACCAAAGTGTGACATCATTGTTCCTGAGAATAATAATCGTGAAGCGTTGATTGTAGTAAAGCCCCATCTCATCTGCATTGTAAATGTCATTAGAGTTGTACTGCTGAAGAAGTTGTTTCAAAACTTCATCTCTCCATTGGCTGGCAGAAGAGACATCAGTATAGCGTTTTTCGTCATGTTCTTTTTTAAGCACGACATTCTCTAGACCTTTCCATCTCGAGAGCCAGCCTTCTGATGGGCAGAAAGACGTGCCTTAAGTTGATGCCAGTTCAGTTGCTTTTTGAGTGTATCAATGTAGACAGGGACTGTATAGATTAATTAAAAGCTGAGACGTGAGTCCTCCCTGTAATCCTTTCTTATTGTTCACGTCGCAGTAGAGTAGAGGAAAGCAATGCACAGGTAGAGAATTTCAATCGAGTAGTCAGACAGTTTAAACAAATACACGGCATTGGGTCGACTGCGATCACGTTTCACACCTTGTGATGCAGACAGCGAGCGCTTAGTCAATTAGCCCGTCATGTCATGTAATTCTTTGATGCCAGTTAACAAGCATTGAGCGTCTGACCTAGTCAGGGTGAGAGGAACAGTGGAATTGCGTTGACGGGAAAGCTTTTTTCACGCGTGATATGATATTAACGTTCGGAAATGGTTCAATGAGAAACGCATTTTCATTACTATTTTTTTTTTTTTTCTGATTTTTAAAATATTTTTCTCAAAACAAGATGGAATCAAGGTGTAGCGATTAAGCGGAGAAGGTGTGCGATTAAGCAGAGCGATTATATAGAAATAATTCCATTTTTCGGGAATGTGTAGCGTATAAGCTGAGTGTGAAATTAACCGATGTGTGATTAAGCGGAGTGAACTGTATCAAATATCATCAAAGATGGAATGTAGGCCTGCTCTCTAATGAGAGAGGATAGTAAGTCATCAAATATTTGGTGCATGGTAAGAATTGATATTTTAGTTTCCTTGTTGGTATTTCGGGGGAGGTCTAGAAATGCTGTGGAAATCTTGTTGGGTTGTATCTGGGAGATGGATGTTAAGAAATGCAAGTCCCAAAGTTTTAACCAGATATGCGGTAAAATGCTGTCTTTTAATATGATTATGATTCCACTGCTGTAATTTTACTGGCTTGGAACTGACTTGAAAGTACATCTATGAGAGGTGATCATGGCAATTGTTGGCTCATCACCAGACCATTTCAATTAAGTTTCAGGGTTGACAAAACATGTAGTTTAATGCTGTCTTTTAATATGATTATGATTCCACTGCTGTAATTTTACTGGCTTGGAACTGACTTGAAAGTACATCTATGAGAGGTGATCGTGGCAATTGTCATCACCAGACCATTTCAATTAAGTTTCAGGGTTGACAAAACATGTAGTTTAATGCTGTCTTTTAATATGATTATGATTCCACTGCTGTAATTTTACTGGCTTGGAACTGACTTGAAAGTACATATATGAGAGGTGATCGTGGCAATTGTCATCACCAGACCATTTCAATTAAGTTTCAGGGTTGACAAAACATGTAGTTTAATGCTGTCTTTTAATATGATTATGATTCCACTGCTGTAATTTTACTGGCTTGGAACTGACTTGAAAGTACATCTATGAGAGGTGATCGTGGCAATTGTTGGCTCATCACCAGACCATTTCAATTAAGTTTCAAGGTTGACAAAACATGTAGTTTAATGCTGTCTTTTAATATGATTATAATT
>NC_088361.1:5290362-5307862 GCF_034508935.2 Berghia stephanieae | reverse complement strand
GTGGAACTTTGGAGCAACCTTTGAATAGGCCAAAGGTAAGCTGCATTTTTAAAAGAAATATATTGTCAGAGTTATTGCTCTTGGAAAAAATCCAACTATTAGCTGATTTTATTGCCGTATATCTTGAAAAGGAGTGTTGATGAAATGCCAAAGGTAAATATTATTATTATAGCCATTGTCTATTATAACTAATGTCCCTGAGTCCTCTGTATATATTAACATCTCAACTATAAAGGATATAAGATATGCCTAATGTGACACACACACACTCTCTCTTTTCTCTCTCTCTCTCTCTCTCTCTCTCTCTCTCTCTCTCTTTCTCTGTCTCTCTCTCTCTCTCTCTTTCTCTCTCTCTCTCTCTCTCTCTCTTTCTCTCTCTCTCTCTCTCTCTCTCTCTCTCTCTCTCTCTCTCTCTCTCTCTCTCTCTCTCTCTCTCTCTCTCTCTCTCTCTCTACAAATACTTTTTTTTTTTTCCTTTTCGAAATCCAAGCTGAGTAAATGCAAACATTTCTTTTCTTCATCCTACCTCCACAGAAAAGAAGACATCCTGATTCATCAGACTCTAGCTCAGATGAGAATTCCAGGAGGTTTATTATAGGGAACAAACAAAAAACGGTAAATCAATTTATTTCTTTATGCCCAAATTGCTCGATTCGGTAATTTTTAAATATATTTTTTGCACGAGGGTGTAAATTAAATTAGTAATAGAATTTGATTCAAATGTAATTGACATGTCACACTCATGTGGAGAAAATAATCAAAACTGACTGGAAAATCTATAGTCAGAGGTGCCACTTTTCCAGAGATTTCTGGAATTCCTGAAGAAAAAAAAACAAACACCTGATTTAATTCAGGATCTGATAGACAGCAGCCTGGAAGATTCCCAGGCACCTAAAAGACAAAAGTAGTAAGTATTCAATTTATATCCAGTATGTCATTATGCTGCTCTGTTGAGGTGAGTTAAAATCTTATTAATTTTCACTAACTTTTGGTAACACTTGCTTACTTTTCTATCCCTATTTAGTGGTTGTAAAAAAAGTTCAGGAAATAAGAAATATACTTCACTCACACTAAAGTACATTTGTGTAGGATAGCTATACAGTTATTAAAATATTTTTAAGCATGCTTTTACATTGTATCTCATAAGCGCATTCATCTAAATGAAAATATTTAAATTCGCATAAGGAATAAAATGGGGTATATTCCAAATGCTGAAAAAATGTGATTGCCTCGGAAAACCAGTGACCTCAACTTGCCAAATCATTACGATTGAAAGAATCTTATCTGTGTTTCGAACATAGAATTGATTAATTTTTTCTTTTAATCGTCATTGACATTTCTTCAAGAATATGTGTGAATTACAGTACTTTGTATTTTTTATTATTATTTATCCATTTCTGGAAATTTACATTCGGTATTGCCATAGACTAATGAATTTCTGAAAATAATTAAGCAAATGAATAGTAAGGAGGAAATACAATGACATTGAAGTAGACCAACAAAAAGCTAAACAAAACTAAACACATCTCTCATACCTCCCTAACTCTCTCTCTCTCTCTCTCTCTCTCTCTCTCTCTCTCTCTCTCTCTCTCTCTCTCTCTCTCTCTCTCTCCTGATAACAATAAATGCATGGGATTATGATAATGACTTGAAATTTTGACAACCATCATTCTGTGGATGGGCATTTGTTAATTTATTTGTTGTAATTATTGCACAATCCATATAATTTCCTTAAGACTCAAAACATTTTTGATGCATCGAACTACATAATGGTCCTTATAACAATTCCAATTGTAACATTTGCCATCTCTAATTTTAAAGACTTCTTAATTTTAATTCGTCACTCAGTGGGTCAAAAAGTCTCCACAATGGATGGATTTGAAAAAAACAGTGGCTTTCATCTATATTGGATTACGATATACAAATCCAGAGATTCTTTTAGTTCAGCTTGTGAGGTAAGATTTTTTTCCCTTTGCATATGATAACAATAATAAAAATAAAAACAATAATAATAATAATAATAATAATAATAATAATAATAATAATAATAATAATAGAGCACACAGTATCCTCAACCATGAGGCTCTTGGTGCTTTACATCAACACAAAAGCAATATCAAAGAAAATGCATGACATCAAAAAAGAAATGTTTTCAAGGATTTCTTGAACACAGACAGTGATTTTGATTCTCGAATACTCTGTGGATGGTACTCCATAAAGACAGACCAAAATGAGAAAGGACCTTGTTCCCGCCTTTGTGCGAATGCGTGGGAAAGCCAAACGGGTGGTGTCATTGGAGGACTCATAGATTGGGTTGTGGAATATTTCTTAATTAGTTCTGTATGGTAGGGAGGGGCAGTATTTTCCAGACAGCAATAAACTAAGACACGTGGTTTGAATTTGACCCTTTTCTCAACTGGCAGCCAGTGTAATCTTCTGTGTGACAGAGTCAAACTTCTGCCTTCATAAGACCAATCTGGCAGCATTATTTTAGACCATCTGCAGCCCCCAGAGCTTATTTTCCGAGAAACCAAACAACAGAACATTACAGTATTCCAGCTTTGAAAATAAAAGAGAAACGACAAGTTTGTTGGATACATCCTGAGGAAGGAACTGTCGAATAGATCCAATTTTTTTCAACTGACATATTAATGACTGGTCATTGTTTTGATTTGGTGGTCCATCAACATTTCTGAATCTAAGAATGCTCCAAGATTTTTTACCTTGTCAACAATATCTATTGACACCTCTCCTACTTTCAATTTCGTCTCGTTCTGAAATCGTCTGTTCCCTACATACATCACCTCCGTTTTCGTTTTCTTTCAGCCTTAGCCTGTTCCTAACCATCCAATCCCTTACACCCAGTACACATTTTTCACATGTACTTATGACATTTTGTAAATTTATGGTCATTCAGATCCAAACAACTGGGTGTCATTAGCAAATTGGTAGTAGGGCAGGCCAAAGCCCCCTGATAACCTTTGAAAGTGGATGTATGAAGAGAACAAAGAGCACAGATCCAGGAACTGACCCCTGTGGGACACCATAGTTCAAAGAAATTTGATCAGACTTCAAACTATTTACAACTACAATTTGTTGTCTTTCTAATAGATACGATTTAAACCAACTGAGTAACGTACCAGAAATGCTGGAAGTTATTTCTATGTGTTTTAACAGCAAGTCGTGATTGATAGTGTCAAAAGCTGCTGATAAATCAAGAAGGTTAAAAAGTGTGCAGGAACCCTTATTAATGATTTGAAGAACATCATTTACAACAATATGTACAATTTCTGGGTATTTGTCCTGTTTTCACTGCTATTGTGTTAACCCTCTCCTTACCAACTACAGGAAAATCGTCACATTTGTTACGATACAAACAAGGTAGGAATGACAGAATGTCATTTTTAGACGCTATCTTTTGAAGACATTCAAACAAAAATGAACATAGCAGCATATTGTTGATGTTGGCTCCATCCACTTGCATTCCTACAACCCCTGCCTGTTTTATCTCAAAAGCAATTATCTGGATTTTCCAGTTCAATTCTCGTGCAATTGCTGTTTTTTTTTTTCTGAAAATAACTTCTAAAGAAATTAATAGTAAATGCACAGTTACAGTGCCTTGCAACAAACAGTTTTAATTTGAAGGTCTGTGAACGGCCAGTGTTAACTTAAATTCATATCATCAGATTATAATCTGATTGAGAGAATCTCTTGAGAATTAATGACCCAACTAGCAGTCTAAAAATAATAACTAAGAGCAGAGTGATGTCAAATTCATTCATTAAATTGTTTGTAAATAACCAGATATGTTTGTCCAAGCCTGCTGAGGGTGTGTGACAACCCATCATCATCATCATCATTGTGAACATCATCATCATCATCATCATCATCAACATTGTCGTCATAATTCCTCCAATACACCTTTTGAAAATTAACTTTTGGTGTCCTTTCCATCTTAATCAGAAGATATCTTTTCTGCCCATAAAGATTTGGATATAGAAATACGATAGATTATTCTAAATTCAATTAATGTCGTAACTGCAATGAACACAAAATAGTTTGCACCTTAAAAAACATTTTCCAAATTTGCCTTGAGAAAGATGGGTAAATGCTTAACTTGTTGCCTACTCAAACAAATGATTTTCAATGCAACATTAGAAAAACAAATATTATTGAAAATTGTGTTTCTCATATATAAACATGTTTATACAATCTTCTTTGAAATGTGTGGTCTTGAGGTATGACACTTGCCTTAGACTGGTCGATCTTTGGTTCAAGTCCTGCTTTAGGTGATGCAAATTTGAGTCCTTGAAAAAGGCTCTTTACTCACATTCTCCCAATGATCCTAGGTGTAAAATGAGTACTTGTCTTGTCTTGCATGTTAAGTGTTTCTGTTTGCTTGTAACCCATTGTAAAGCACTTTAAGCACATTTCATTCATATAAAACCGCACCTCACCTCGCCTCATTCTCCTGACAGTGGTGGTCATTGAGTAGACATGAGAGATAAAGGCCCTACATCCAGACCTGTCCTTAGCTTTCCTCATTAGTTTTGGGCTGTCCAGCCTTGTCCATTCCTTTAAATTATCCATCCAGCACTTTGCCGTCCTCTCCTTCTGCCTTCCTCCAAGGTCCTTTGCATAATGGTTTTTGCCAATTTATGTAATAGCTCGAGTTTAAATCTAAGCTTCATATCATATTTCAGATGGATTTATGAGGGCAGGGTTCCCTTCATGTCAACAACGCATTTGTTGAATAGTGACATGCCTCTATCTGTCGGTGATATGTACTTGTTTATGCCGGTAAGAATTAAAAAAAACGGTTTCAATAAGACCCTTTTATTGAAAGTTTTAACTCCAAATTTTTTTAATGTATCTTGTGTGTGAGAGAGTAATGGACTATAAAATCAACAGATTATCCAGGTACAGTCCACTCTGGATAATTGCAAAACTTGGGATCAGCGATAATGTTGTGATTATCCACCGTTGCAATTAACCGTAGTTGAGTATCCTGTCCACTATTGGAACATTTTACACATATGTATGGTAAACTCAAACATCATCCTTAGTCCTCCGTAGACTAAGCGATTTGATTGAAACATAAACCATATGGCAGCTGACATCTTATTCAGATTGGATTAACTTTCACTCTTTGTTCTCAGCATTTGTAAGAGTCAAAGAGATTAGCCGTGACGAGATACAATAAGCTCTCACCAAACCCATTTGGTCACAATTCACAGTTGTCAATCCCAAAACAAAGGATATCGCTCAGTCTCTCCTTACAGCTGTTATTGTTTACCTGTTGTCTAGACTATGCCCAACCCCCTCTAATGGTCAGAGATGACCTCACAAACCCATTCTGCAAAGCCCCGCCCTCTTTGTGCGGCTCTGTGGTCTAGTAGTATGACACTCGCTTTCGGATCGGTAAGGTCCTGAGTTCGAGCCTCGCTCAGCGCATAGATGAGTCCTTGGAAAAGACTCTTTACTCACATTCTCTTACTGTACTCAGGTGTAAATTGAGTACCTGGCCATTTACAGTGTTGTCTCTGTCCGAATCAAAAATGTAACATCGCCTAACAGGCGTCATGTCCCGTCCTAAATGTTAAATGTTGCTGTTTGCCAGGGACCCCTTGTAAAGTGCTTTGAGCAAATTTAGTGGATGTTGCGCTATATAAAAAAGCTCAATTGTCTCTAACATGGTGTTGACACACCACTGTAGCATTAAAACCTGCCCACTCTTGATTCTTCAACCTGTCATGATTTCACCTATGATGAAATTTATCATGAGATTTTGTTTGATTGATTTCTTGAAGTTGTTACTATTTGAGGTCGAAAATTTGTTGCGATTAACCGAAATGTGATACAATTAACCAGTGACTTTTACATACAGTGGAACCTCCCAATTACGACACCTCCGAATAGCGACAACCTCCTGATAACGACATTGACCCGTGGTCCCGATATTTTTTCTATTTAAGATCAGTAAAAAAAACCTCCAAATAACGACACACTTTTTGATAAAACCTCCGAATAACGACATCATTTTGGCGATTTTCGGCAGTTTTCGTAGATATCTGATACTAAAAATACCGAGTATGAGTACTCAAAGTTTATAAAAACTATTCCTGCTTGAATCAATGAGAACGCAGCTTTTGAAACCAATGAGAACGCAGCTTTTTTTGACGAATCTTGGCTGATATGCGTTAATAAAAACCAAGGTATAAATGTAAGTGTAGGCAAGTAAACACAAAATCTTGGAAAATGTGATATTATGTGGTGATAGAAGTAGTAGTAGTAGTAGTAGTAGTAGTGTTTTTGTGGGAGGAGGAGGAATTTTATCTAACTCGCAGCGTCCGAATTACACCTGTTTTTGTTTGTTTTAAAGGGTTTTACAGCGCTTGTGACACATCTATGTCATATCAGCGCCAGTATAAAAGGAAGAAAATTGGATAGTAAAAAACATTCTAGATTTACAATTGAAATGACATAAGAAAAAGTAAGACAAAGGGGAATGGTTTAAATAGGGAACAGATGTAGATTCCAGGAACACACTATCAGTGTACTCAGTTCAGATCACCTAAAAGTCTCATCCAGACACACGCACAAGAACCCTCTAAGAGGAATACACTACAATGTTTTGTTTGTTTTGTCAATGTTAATAAAAACTGGTCCCGCGGGCCTTACCACGCCCACTTTGTCCGCCATCTTGGAAACCTCTAAATAACGACACCTCCGGATAACGACATAAAAACTCGGTCCCGTGGCATGTCGTTATCGGGAGGTTCCACTGTATAATTAATTCCATTTCCAGGGAAATGTTGCGATTATCCGGAGTGGACTGGATTAACTCTCTTAAGTTCAAATTTGTTCGATTTTCCATTCATATGAACTTGAGAGAGTTAAATGAACATCTGGTGATGGAGTTGTTTTAATCAATTTAACACGGTTCTAGGTGAACATCTAGAAATTAAATTTGTATGAATATATTTCTACACATGTAGTATTAAAGTTTCATAGAATTGGGCCGAGAACTGAATTTTATTCACTGGCCATTGTCCTGATTACTACAAGCGGTTATATGTAAGCCTGTTTGAGGATAAGTCAATTATATGTAAGCCTATTTGAGGATAAGTCAATTATATGTAAGCCTATTTGAGGATAAGTCAAACTTTTAAGGCATACGAAATTATATCTAGATTACAAGGTTAAAAGCTTTTTCTTGGCATATAGAAAAGCATGAACACAAATTGATGCAAAGCAAATTCATTTACACAGTGTTTATAAATTTATTTTACTCTCCTTGGAAAAAAAAGAATTCTGTTATGTATTCAAAGCACATCTCTGTTGCTAAAGACTAGCAGTAATATAGTCATGTGTGCTTTAAAACTCTCATTCTAACTGACTGATGTATTTAAATTTACTTATATCATTTATTTAAGTCTTGAAGTAACACATTTAAATATAGCGACCATCGGCAATATTTTAATTTTATCTATAATGTTTATATCTTTTTAGTCTCCAATTACAGTCCAGACCATGATTGAAGAAATGAATAAGATCACTCGTTTTTTGTCCATGAGAATTTTTCCAACTCCAAATGTAAAAGCTATGATAAAAGAACTGGTGACAAGACTCCATTTACCAGGTAATTAAATGTTGTTTATAATTTATGGCACACAAATCAGTTTATCTTTCACTATGTTGAAGAATTTGAGTGAAGAAAGCTAGAGAAGAAACACTTAAGTTTTTGGAGAAGAACCACTCCTCTCTTCTTTCAACAAATATTTCAGTCCTTAATTCTTCATCCCTTTGGCAGTTGTACCACACTACAGTCGTCACATATTGTTATGCATTAGCAACATATTGTTACAAATAGATTATTATTACAAATTATTTTTATTAAACTAGTAAAAAGCCCGCAATTTGTGGGGAAAGAACTGTTTTCATTTGATATTTCCAGAATCATTTTCTTGATTAGCTTGATTACGATTAGATGCACATTTTAATCGATGTGCTTGTCGTTGCTGCCATGCTTTATTCGGCATGATTTTAGTTTATCAGTCAGTAGATATCAATATCAATAAGTCGCAAGTCTTTACCACGCTTTACTTGGGAGTGCTTTGCACTACCTTCAATACTTCACAAATTAAAATGGCGGCCGAGAATCAAAACAATGGTCAAATTAGGAAATTTTAAACTTTCACAAATCTATCAAGGTTTGTTCTAGAGTTTTTAAAACGCTTTTATATGATGACAAATTGAATAAATAAACGGCTGACAAAAGATCAACGGTGAAAATACAAATTGAATGAATACTGAGGATGTAGGAGCTTTCGGAATGTCTCCCCTTTACTTATATGAGGTCAAATGAAAATCTGAAGCGGACGCGAAAAATATAAAGTCCCAGAATCTGTCTACTTTTGGTTTGTTCAGGCTAGAAGCTAGACAGAACCAATTGACAGTTTCCCAGGGCAATAATTATCACATCGATGGCATAAAAACGACAGTAATATCAGCAGTAATATTAGATGATGTTGTTAATCTATGAAATTTGTTAAAAATTTCTGTAAATCTGAATACCGTCATGTGATCAAGTGAATTATATCACTATGAATGCCACGATTTGCTGAAAAATGCCAATCTGACAGTTCGTAGCAACAAACACCCCCCCCCCCCCTTGCTCAGGAATTTCTCTACATGATGGACACCCCCCCCCCCCCCCCCCCCCCTTTTTTTTTCTTCTACGCAACCACATTCCAAAACACACACACACACACACACATGTATACACCACACACACACACACACACACACACAGACATAAACATACACGCAATGAGAACACACTACTATATAACAACACTGATTACTGCTAAATCAACACAACGGAAGTAAGGACTCTACTGGACAGATAGAGTTGAGGGTGTGGCCATGAGATGTTAGTGTCTTCGGTAAATTTTTTATGATATCTGTTTGACTTAACAAACTTTCAAACTGACTTTAAATTATAAAAGGAAATCAAGTTATCTGTTTATCTATCTGTAAAAAGTACATTTCTATTTTTCAAATCTTTCAGTAGAGGTGTGCACCATATCAATTTTTTTATTGACTCAAATAAGCACAATGTTCTCCACAATGCTAGATTTTTTAAAGAAAGGATATGAATGCAATATGAATGGGAAATGAAGAATAATGATAATAATTATATTTATTATCCAACCTTTATATTTTCATCGTTCAGAGAATCAGCTAGGGCTGTCTTCCACTAATGCTTTGATGACATTCAATCGCTTGGAACTGATTACTAAAAATAATCTAGATGTATTCCACACAGTGAACAATTTTGAGCTGAAACTGAATGATGAGTCTGGGGTGATATATTCTATGTCTTGCTGTAGGGTAAAAAAAACGTTTTGGTTGTCATTGGACCATTGATTTAGGATTTTGAATCTTAAGGCCATACATTATTAAAACATAATTCTTGCAAGTAAACTTTTATAGTCATATTATTGGATAGAATGCAGTTTTTAGTATTTTCTTATATGGATGATATGTATGTAGGTAAAATACTCACAACATGCAACAGCCGGATATAATGTACCAACACACAAAACTATGTGTAACCTTGAACGTTTATAGTCTGATTGGTATAATAATGTCGTGAGAACTAATCACCGAAATAGCAGTCTATAAACAATAACAAGGAGCTGAGTGACGTCGATTTCATTCCTTCTATAGACCAAAGTTTCAGTTTGGCTGGGATTTTAACTTTTTTTTTTTTTTCAGGATGGCTGGTCTATGACTGGTTGTTTTGATATTTTTTCTATGGATTGACCTTTCTCAGCATGTTACATGATGTCATTATCACCACTGTGCTAATATTCTAATGAGAATTGTATTGTTTTCAAGTGGATTAAATCCCAATTGATTTTTACTCTCTAATAGACGTATAAAAGGAAAAACTTCAAAAAAGCTCGTAGATCTATATATGGGACTTTGTTGTAGTATACTTAAGAACTTCTAAATAAAAAGGAAATAGCTTGAAACTTATTTGAATAATTTTCACTAAAAAAAACTGTTCATTTTGATCCTTGTTTTTTATCCCCGGCATTATAAATAATTTTGAGTAAGTAAAGATGGTATTGATTCTGCAATAGAGACGTTTGCTGTGCCTCTCTCTCTTTCTCTTACTGTTTCTGTCTTTCTCTCTCTTACTGTTTTTGTTACTCTTTCTGTTGTTGTCATTGTTGTCGTTGTCCACCTTGGTATTATTATTATTATTATTATTATTATTATTATTATTATTATTATTATTATTATTATTATTATTATTATTATTATTATATATTAATATTATATTATTATTATTATTATTATTATTTATTATTATTATTATTATTATTGTAATTGTACAAGTTTATTGAGCTGTCACCAAAGTTATATAGATGGGTCAATTTTTTTACAGATGAACTGAAAAATGAGTGCCTGAGAACTTTTCATAAAGTTCCATCTGATGTCAGATCAAATACATTTTATCCTGAGACAGAATTTGTTGCCATTCAGTATATTGCTTTGACCCTCAAAAGGATTTTTGGTCTGGATGACAAAACAGAGCAGTAAGTATTTATTTCCAAACATATTTCTTCTTCTTTATCTTCTTCTTCTTCTTCTTCTTCTTCTTCTTCTTCTTCTTCTTCTTCTTCTTCTTCTTCTTCTTCTTCTTCTTCTTCTTCTTCTTCTTCTTCTTCTTCTTCTTCTTCTTCTTCTTCTTCTTCTTCTTCTTCTTCTTTCTTCTTCTTCTTCTTCTTCTTCTTCTTCTTCTTCTCTTTTCTTCTTCTTCTTTCTTCTTCTTCTTCTTCTTCTTTCTTCTTCTTCTTCTTCTTCTTCTTCTTCTTCTTTCTTCTTCTTCTTCTTCTTCTTCTTCTTCTTCTTCTTTCTTCTCTTCTTCTTCTTCTTCTTCTTCTTCTTCTTCTTCTTTTCTTCTTCTTCTTCTTCTTCTTCTTCTTCTTCTTCTTCTTCTTCTTCTTCTTTCTTCTTCTTCTTCTTCTTCTTCTTTCTCTTCTTCTTCTTCTTCTTCTTCTTCTTCTTCTTCTTCTTCTTCTTCTTCTTCTTCTTCTTCTTCTTCTTCTTTCTTCTTCTTCTTCTTCTTCTTCTTTCTTCTTCTTCTTTCTTCTTCTTCTTCTTCTTCTTCTTTCTTCTCTCTTCTTCTTTCTTCTTCTTCTTCTTCTTCTTCTTCTTCTCTTCTTCTTCTTCTTCTTCTTCTTCTTCTTCTTCTTCTTCTTCTTCCTTTCTTCTCTCTTCCTCTCTTCCTTCTCTCCTCCTCCTCTCTCCTCCTTCTCCTTCTTCTCTTCCTACTCCTCTTTAACTCATCGTTTTGATGAATTTGTTAAGCATGGTTTGAAAATGTTATTAAAATTAAAAAATTCTTTTCAGTGATATAAATGGTAAAGATCGAAAGTTGAATTGTTCAAGTACCCAAAAATGTTAATAACTCAATTTTGGTATCGGGCACCAAAATCGGCAAAAATTTACCCCCGCATAACTCCTTAATACAAATTAATTTTCTTGGTATTTGAATTCAATGGCTTAATCAACTGTTCACTGTAAATCTGAAAACATTTAAGAGCTTGCAAACTTTATTGTCACCACCTGTTATACCCATCAATTTCATTCTCTTTTTTTTTTTTTTTAAATTACTGATAAATTTAATAATAGATAATAATCTGTGAGAATCAGGTCATTGTCTTCCTTGGTGTCTTATGATCTAAATGTGATATTTTTTCCCTAGTCAACTCTCTAAATACTCCGAGGAAGTACAGAAAATTATCGGCTCAGGTAGGGGTTGAAGACTTTTTTGATAACGCTTTTTAGACATCTGGATATCAGTTTATGTACATAATATTATTATTATGCAGGCATCCATAGATTATTCATTGTCCTTGAAACACGAGTCCATTACCGTTTATGTAACACTACCACATGTCTGAAAAATCTAAAAATCACCCAACACATTCTTTGACTGTCTCTATTCCAAAATCAAAACTCGCTCAAATACGTTTCAGACATTTGTCTCCAGTAATAGGAAATTCTCTTCTAGAAGATAGTAGGAAGTCTACCTCTTATAAATCTTTCAAAACTGAATTTAAAATTGATTCCTTTAAAAAATCCTTCAACAGTTAGCTAGCTCTTTCAAATGTCCTTGTATCATTTAGTGTATTTACTTGTAAGTCACTGTAAATTATTATTTTGGTCTGCAACTAAATTTTAAACCTTGTAGCAACTATGTATTTCATTTTATGATTTTGATTAAACTTTGAAGGACAATTGAGCAATTTCTAAAATTGGATAAAGGCATTTTGGAAGTTACCTCCATACTTTACTTACATAACTATCGGTAACTGGGTGAGTGATAATGATTTGCTTTAGCATTGTATCCTTGAGTATGATACTCAACAGTCACTATCCCATTTTAATTTTACTGAGGTGCGAATGATTTATGGTTAAATTAAGTAAGAGATATTGGAAGAGTGCTATGCTCGTATGAAAAAAATGGGTATTTTATGAAATTGGAACTTGGTTGTATATGCAGGTGGAAGTGAGTATATTGCGAAACTGGAACTTGGTTGTATATGACCTGCAGGTGGATGTGAGTACTTTGTGAAATAGGAATTTGGGTGTATATGACCTGCAGGTGAATGTGAGTACTTTGTGAAATAGGAATTTGGGTGTATATGACTTGCAGGTGGATGTGAGTACTTTGTGAAATAGGAATTTGGGTGTATATGACCTGCAGGTGGATGTGAGTTCTTTGTGAAATCGGAATTTGGTTGTATATGACCTGCAGGTGGAAGTGAGTACTTTGTGAAATAGGAATTTGGGTGTATATGACCTGCAGGTGGAAGTGAGTACTTTGTGAAATAGGAATTTGGTTGTATATGACCTGCAGGTGGAAGTGAGTACTTTGTGAAATAGGAATTTGGTTGTATATGACCTGCAGGTGGATGTGAGTACTTTGTGAAATAGGAATTTGGTTGTATATGACCTGCAGGTGGATGTAAGTACTTTGTGAAATAGGAATTTGGTTGTATATTATGACCTGCAAGTGGATGTGAGTACTTTGTGAAATAGGAACTTGGTTGTATATGACCTGCAGGTGGATGTAAGTACTTTGTGAAATAGGAACTTGGTTGTATATGACCTGCAGGTGAATGTAAGTACTTTGTGAAATAGGAATTTGGTTGTATATGACCTGCAGGTGGATGTAAGTACTTTGTGAAATAGGAATTTGGTTGTATATTATGACCTGCAAGTGGATGTGAGTACTTTGTGAAATAGGAACTTGGCTGTATATGACCTGCAGGTGGATGTAAGTACTTTGTGAAATAGGAACTTGGTTGTATATGACCTGCAGGTGGATGTAAGTACTTTGTGAAATAGGAATTTGGTTGTATATGACCTGCAGGTGGATGTAAGTACTTTGTGAAATAGGAATTTGGTTGTATATGACCTGCAGGTGGATGTAAGTACTTTGTGAAATAAGAATTTGGTTGTATATTATGACCTGCAAGTGGATGTGAGTACTTTGTGAAATTGGAATTTGGTTGTATATGACCTGCAGGTGGAAGTGAGCATGTTGTGAAATTGGAATTTGGTTGTATATGACCTGTAGATGGAAGTGAGCATGTTGTGACTTTGGAATTTGGGTGTATATCATATCACCAGCTGGTAAAAATGAGTACTTTATGAAATTGAAGTTTGGTTGTGTACGACCTCCATGGCATGTTGAAGAAATGAACCATTGGGAATTGCATTGAGCTTGGTTCATCCATTAAAATACACTGTGTAAAGATTGATATTTATATATTTGTTTTATTTTGTTTTGTAGATAATAAAGTTTCTTTTGTCTCTGTAGAAAGAAGTTTATTTGTTTGGAATACATGGGTGTCATATCAGATGGGTAAAGAAAAGACTGACTTTGATTTGTATCGAGACTTTACTAGAGGGTGGTGAGTAGTGAAGGTATTATATTTCTGTTGTTGCAATTTGTTGTGTGAGGTTTCATTGTTATTGTTGTTGTTTTCATCGTCACTGTTATTGTCGTTGTTGTTGATTGTTGCTGCTGCTGCTGTTGTTGTTGTTGCTGTTTTGTGATTTTAAAATTGTTTTTAACTTTTTTCTCTCTTCTCTTTATACCATGTAATGGTCTTTCACGGTCTTTAGGTCCTGATTAACAGTATGGTAATGGAACACGACAATAATGCTATGCTTGTAATGACCATGTGTCTCAGAGTTGCTCAGAGAAGCTTGAGAAGATGTCCTTCCTTCCAATCCTTTGGGAATATCCCGTCATTCCAGATTCTCTCAAATAGTGGGTGCAGGGCCTCATCATCATCATTGCCTTTTTCACCCTGGGTCAGGGTATAGGCCACAGACAAACAGTTTCCATCCTTCTCTATCCTGAGCTAACTTTTTTTTATCTCGTTCCATGTCTTATCACTTCTCTGTATATCAGCTTCTTTAATTCTTCTCCATATTCCTGGTGGCCTTCCCCTTGATCTTCTGCCCTGAGGGTTCCAGTCCCATACTTTCTTTGTTATAGTGGAGTCATTCTTTCTAAGTGTGTGTCCAATCCACCTCCATCGTCTTTTTCCTATTTCCTCTCCCACTGGTTTCTGCTGTGTTCTTTTCCATACTTCTTCATTTTTTATTCTATCCATCCATTTTATTCTGAGTAGCTTATGATGCATGCACCTGTTTACGAAAATCTGTACCCTCCTTATACATGCCTGTGATGTGTTCCAAGTTTCACATCCATACAGTAGGACAGACTTCACGTTTGAGTTGAAAAGTCTTAGCTTTAGTCGAAGGGAGATATCTTTAGTTCCCCAAACTCTATTCAAAGATGTGAATGCAGCCTGTGCCTTTCCTATCCGTGCTTTCACCTGTGCTACCGTGCCTCCATCCTTGTCAAGTATACTCTCGAGATAGCAGAAAGTGTCTATATCTTCAAGTTCCTGATCTTATACTTTGATCTGCTCCCTTTGACGCATACCTATCCTCAAGACCTTTGACTTTGCAGGGTGAATTCTTAGACCAATTGATTCCGAGAAGCTGTTTAAAATTGTGGTTTTTGCTTGCATCTGGTCCTAGGTGTGGGACAAAAGAGCCAGATCATCCAACTGTGTCCAGGGGGTCCACTGTATCCCATTTCTTCGCCCTTTGGAGGTTTCCTTCATTAGCCAATCAATGGCAAGGATGAACAGGAATGGTGAGAGCAAGCATCCCTGCTTGACAAGTCTTAATTTTAAAGCTGTCAGTAAGCTGATCTTCATGTACAACTTTGCAACTTGATCCTTCATACATTTCCTTAATGAGGTTTACTATCTTTTCAGGGAGTCCATAATGTGCCAGAATTTACCACAATGTTGCTCTGTCAATACTGTCAAAAGCCTTCTCGTAATCCAGAAAGTTGACAATAAGAGGAGAGTTCCATTCTATAGACTGTTCCACTATGACTCGCAGAGAGGCAATCTGGTCGGTGGTTGAACGGTTTTTCCGAAAACCTGCCTGTTCTTCTCGCAGTTTAGTATCTGTTGAATTCTTAATTCTCTCAAGAATAATACGGTTGAAAACCTTTCCTGGGATAGAGAGAAGAGTGATTCCTTGATAATTATTACAATTACTGAGGTCCCCGTTCTTTGGAAGCTTGAATTGATAAGATGTCCTTCCTTCCAATCCTTTGGGAATATCCCGTCATTCCAGATTCTCTCAAATAGTGGGTGCAGGGCCTCGGCATTTCTTTCAGCATCAACTTTTAGAGCCTCTGGTGGAATCTGGTCTGGTCCAGCAGCTTTCCCCCTTTTCATCTTGCTAATGGCACCCACAATCTCTGCTATCGATGGTGGATCACAGCTAATTGGTAGCTCATTCCTTGCAATCAAAATTTCCGGCCGGTTGTCTGGTGGTGGTCTGTTTAGAAAGCAGTTGAAATGTTCCCTCCATTGAGCATCTTTTCCAAAAATAGTTTTCTCATCTTTGTCTTTCACTGGTACCTCTGGTTTCCCATATTTTCCAGCAAGTGTCTTGGTAGTTTGATAAAGGATCCTCATGTGTCCTCCTGTCGCTGCTGCTTCTGCTTTCTCTGCAAATCTGTTCATGAATGCTTCCTTGTCTTTCTTCACAGATCTTTTGACTCCTTAGCTATGGCTCGATACTGCTCTTGTGCATCCAGTCTTGAAGCCCTTGTTCGTCTTGCATTTATTTGTTCCTTCCTTGTTCTCCTCTTTTCAATAAGGTCCAAGGTGTTTGGACTTATCCATTCTTTATGTTCCGATTTCTTTACACCCAATACCTCGTGGCAAGTTGTTATGTAGACTTCCTTGATCTTTGCCCAATGTGACTCTACATCTATGTCCTCCTCGAGCTCAGTGAGAGGTTGGAATCTGTTACTCAATTGAATTCCTCATTATTTTCCCTGTCTCTTATGATATTACTTAAAACAGTACATGAGGACTTGATTTATATCAAATTTGAGGTTTAGCTCATCTAACTGCGCCAGGAAATTCTAGATCGATGGAGTTTCAGATTTAATTGCTGACATGTTCTCAGATACAAATATGCCATAAATTCTTTTACAATATGATACAAAACTGTGATTTTATAGCTTCAAAAAATGACAAAATCTGTGAGAAAGAATGTTTTGTCAAACCCATTTTTCAGCCCACAACAAAAACAATAAAAATTGATGCAATATGTAATTTCTTAAAATAAGCTTTTTTTAGGATGAACGATATAGAATAATGAAACATGAATTCTTCTGCAATTTTTTTCCTGAGTCTTAGAATCACTTCTCCCTGACACAATAGGACTATTTTATTGGATTTTTGCTGAATACAAAGAAACATCTTTTTGGAAATAATAATAA
This sequence comes from Berghia stephanieae, assembly GCF_034508935.2. Classification (NCBI taxonomy): domain Eukaryota; kingdom Metazoa; phylum Mollusca; class Gastropoda; order Nudibranchia; family Aeolidiidae; genus Berghia; species Berghia stephanieae. The sequence goes on along the minus strand of NC_088361.1, from coordinate 5,290,941 downwards.
GTCATTATTGCTTTAATTAGAAAATGGGGCTGTTGATTCAAAGTTTATTTTGTTTTTCCTAGGAACTTCAAGCATTTGCATTTGGATGAAATATTAAAATGCTACAGCAACTTTCAAAGGGAGAACAGACGTTTGACCACTCAAAGTGATGGTATACTTGTAGTTTCTTGTATGTGTAATGTGTTTTTTTCTTCCTGTTTTGTCACGGATTAAGACCCCCACTGATTAAGGTGGACACAGCCACTCATTCAGGAACACAGAAAATTAAAATCCTTTAACTTGGCAGTTATGTGTGATGTGTGATGTGTTCATTAATTTCTGTACAAAACTCATATTTTGTAACTTGTAGCTATCCACAGATGGTAAAAGAAGTATGTAAGTGATGATGGTGATTATGATAATGATGATGATGATGATGTTGATGATGGTGATTATGATGATGATGATGATGATGATGATGATGATGATGATGATGATGATGATGATGATGACTTTTAAGAATCACAACCAGAAATTGTGTGGCTATGTGGTCTTGGGGCATGACACTCGTTTTCGGATCGGAAGGTCATGAGTTCGAGC
>NC_088361.1:5270362-5285362 GCF_034508935.2 Berghia stephanieae | reverse complement strand
CCAATTATGAAACAGAATGGATAATATGTCACACACACGAGGAGGCCCTCTTACTTATGTTTTTTACTTATATATTCCATGCATATTTGTTTTTTGTTTTTTCTTTTTTTGTTTGTTTGTTCGTTTGTTTTTTTTTGAGGATCCATAAATATTTCATACAATCTGTCAGCTTTCACACACGCTGAGTGAAAATGTAGAAAGGTGTGAATGTGATAATGCTAGACATATCAGGATAAAAAGTCAAGAAAAAAATAATCTCTAGAATTCAGCTTCTTTGACAATGCTACCATTACAATACAGAGGTAACCCAATATTTGGGACAATATTCATACATATCTATTTCTTATAAAGAGTGGGTGTCAACTCTTTTCACTTATACAAACAAATATTGAACACGTACAGATGAGGACAAAGACAAAATGAATTAAATTGTCAGCATTAAATCATCCCCAACAATCAGGTAATCTCTAATATTCCATCCTCTCATTGGAAAACCCTATCATTTCTTAGTAAATACATAATCGTTGAATAATTCTTTGAACGGGTTGAATGAAAATTTTATTCAACGATTGCCGAATATTTTCGCACATTTTTATTGGTGTGAAATATGGTGTAAAAGACAGCTGATTGCTGCGCATGAATACAAATCCAACGTTTTTAGTTTTGGGTCAAATTGTCGTTCAAGCAGAAGGAGAATGATACAAATTATGGTGAATGGAAGTACTAACACCATACCATTTGGTTACAAAATATCTAATAATCCTACATGGTGGAGTGGAATAAACATATTCATTTCATATCTTTGTATTGATTAAACTCGTTTTATTTTTATCGTGCAATAACACGTACTCGCAACCTTGTTGTGTTGTTGAACATAATTAATCCTAACTCGTTAAATAAATACGAAGAGATGAAAGAATCGTATATTGTGTAATTGTCATACATTGACTGGTAATCAAGTCTGTGATTCTCTCCCCAGAGACTGTTTTAGAAAAAAATATATTTTAGATTTTTCTTATATTTTACTCTATTTTGTCTGGCACTGTCACATTTCATTGGTACGGTATTTGCCTACTTCCCAATTTCTCTTTCATAGACGAGATGCTTCTTGTCCTATTTTCTCTTTCTTCATCTTTGATAAGTCAAATATCTTAATTTGACAAGAGAGTAATGACACATTTCTGATAAAGTCAACATCACCGGAAAGATTGTTTGACTTGAAGCAAGGTTGACGTTATACATTATCAATGGAACACACTTGAATAAAGATAAAAAATTGAGACCAACAAGATTTTTAGAGTGTTAACTTTATGTGGATTTCACTGTATAGGACAACTAACCAAGTAACACCGATACTTTAAAATGCATTCACCTCAGTGTGTGAAATCTTTACTCTTTGGGTGGGGTCTTCAGACCTCCCATGGTGGGCAGGAGGTCACTTGCTCTGTCTTCTATCTCCTATATATCTGTTATCCCTTTCTAAGTTGCTCTCTGTTTATGTTCTAAATTGAGATTGCTCTTTTTTTATCTGGTTCCCTGGGGATCCTTAGCTAGGAGGGACACAGTCAAATTTATAGTACCTTTTTTGAGAGATATTTTTCCCCTCTTGGAAATCACCTCCCTGTTACTGATATTTTCTGTTGTATAATTAATAGTTTTGAATACTGTATATTGTACTTTGTAAACATTTGAGTGTCTCCATCATAGCTGTATCCTTTTCTTGTGCCAGGATGGGACTTTTAGGTAATGTCAAAATTTGCATATCAATGGATTTCTCGTGAAATTTTCTCTTCTCTTTTTGTGCCAGTCCCCTTTGTATTCTTTTTTCTTTGGTGCTTTTAACTTCAGATCTACAACTTTCCTCTATCATCTTTTTTGGAGACGCTGAAATGACATAATAGTGTCACAAGCGCCTTAAAACCCCTAAAAACAAAAACAAATCTTTACTCTACACCTGCTTTTCATCTCAACCTTTCAGGTTATATTCCTCTATTCAATTCGAAAGGAAAATTCCCCAAAACAATATGCCTGGGCATTCTTTTACATTTTTCGGCCCAAATGTATTGAAATCTTTTTTCAGGCCAGGTACGAAACTGTCAAACTCTTGATTCCTCCAAAAAGCTTATCAAAACTGACATATTCCAATATTCATTTATCACTATTTTAGTTTGTGTTTTAAATTTTTTTTATTGTTTTGTTTTTTATATGAGAGAGTAAATGGAAAACAAGAATGATTGGCAAACTTGTACAAAGCCTCTTATCATCAATAATGGATACTGGTGCTTTATTATTATAAATAATTTCTACATTTATGTTTACAATTGAATACAGCAATTTATTACAGTGCTTATTTCTTCATATGATTAAAATTAATTGCATTACATAACTTTGTTTATTTTTTTTTTTTCCTTTGCTTTTCGGCCTTTTCCCATTTCATCCTATGAGACCAACTTTCTTCCATTCACCATATAAATTATTATTCTTGTTTTACCCCCGGCTGTAGAGAGTCATTTCTCAATATGAGAATGAAAGTGCTTATTAAAGGAATTCAATAGACAAAGTAAGTTTTTCTCAAAAAATGTTTTAAAAAATACCACTGACTAGTTCGTATTTCGTTTCACAATGGTAGTAGAATGAGATGAGTATCTATATATTCTATTCATGTTATTTTCATTGAGCAAAAGTAAATACTAACAATTATTACTTGCTAACCTTTTGATAGGATGTTGATCTATCACAGAAACTGTTTAAATTAGACAGGACCCCAAATAAAACAACTCTTTGGATCAGCTGGAGCTGAGAAACTGAGAAAGACAAGTGCACATGGGGGAACACAGGAGAAGAAAACTGCTAGACATTGATCGTGGATAAAAAGTAGAAGATAGTTTACAATAAACCAGCATCACATCCAAACTTTATTGCAATTGTTAATACATATATTTACCCTCTTCCTCAGATATGATATTTTTTCCCCTTGTAAATCACCTCTCTATTATGTAACGATTATAGTTTATAAGTTTTGAATATACAGTCCACACCAGATACTCGAAACACCTTGGGATCAATGAAAATGTTGCGATTTACCAAAGTTGAGTTTCCAGTCCACTATGCAACATTTTTGGAGATGCCGTGTTTCTAGGAAAGTTCTGTCTGAGTTGGTTTAAGAGATGAATTGAATTAATTGATGATTTGAAGTTGTTTTTTTTTCATTAGCGTGATATCTTTCCTCTTGTTAAGTGTAGCCATCATTTCTCAGTTTTCCTGTTTTTTATCCAAGCTGCCATATCCTTAGTCGATTTCAGATAAAGTAATGGGACACTGTTTTCACCACCAGTAGGTTTTTATAGAAGCGGTAATTTTGATTTGACCACTAATCAGTTTTCATACCGTGTATGGTAAACTTAAGCCAGTTGTTATAAATATTGTTCTTAGTCCACCACAGACAGTAATTTGATTGAAACAAAAATCATATGGCCCAGTATAGATTTTGACAAGCAAAAGCAGATTGGATGCAAGCCGACATCTTATTCAGTCAAAAGAAATTAGCTGTGATAAGAGACAATAAGCTCCAATTCCAATTAACTCATTGGTCACGAGGCACAGTTGTAATTCCCATAACAAAGGATAACACTCAATCTCTTGGTGGGCAGTGAGGTACTTGCTGTGTCTTCTATCCCCCTCTATCTGGTTTCCAATTGCTTTCTGTCTTTGTCTTGGAATGAGATCGCTTAGTTTTGTCCTGACCCTGACCGGAGTCCTTGGCTGAGAAGGAAACAGTCGAATGTATAGTTGTAGTTGTAGTTTTGGGAGATATTTTTTTCCTTGTAAATCATCTCTGTTATATACTGTTGTTTTCTTTTTCTTTTTTTTTTTTTAACACTATTTGTAAACATTTGGGTGTATTCCTCTTACTCTTAGTGGAATCGTGTGCTGGTGCCTGGGTGAAACATTTAGGTAATCTCAAACTAAGTACACTGATAGTGTGCACTTGGAATCTACATCTGTTCCCTATTTGTACCATTACCCATTGTCTTTCTTTTTCCTCGTCCTTTTAATTGTACACCTAGAATATTTTTACTATCTAATTTTCTTCCTTTTTACTGGCGTTGGTGTTACCTACATGTAATTTGTAGCATGTGCCGCAAAACCCTTAAATACAAACAAAAACAAACCCATACTACCTTGCCCTCTTTTGTCTCTAATCGAGGGGTCACACACTATTGTAGCATTAAACCCCGCCCACTCTCGATTCTTCGACCTGTCATGATTTCATCCATGATGAAATGTAATCATGAGTTTATCTTTGATTTCTTGAATTTGCTACTTTTTGAGGTCGAATATTTGTTACGATTAATCAAAGTTTGTTGCAATTAACCAGTGATTTTTCTTTAATCCTTTGTCCTCCCATGGTGGGCGGGAGGGAGGTTAATTGCTATGTCTTCTACCTCCTTATATCTGTTTTCCGAGTTGCTTTCTGTCTTTGTCTTGGAATGAGATTAGTTGGTTTTGTCCTTGCACTTTCCATAGTCCTCAGCTGAGGAGGAAACAGTCAAATGTTAAGTTTTAGTTTTGCGAGATGATATTTTTTCCTTTTAAATTATCTCTCCGTTATGTATTGTTAGTTTTGTATTCTGTTTTGGATGTATTCTGTAAACATTTGAGTGTATTCCTCTTAGTGGGATCCTGTTCTTATGTCTGGATGAGATTTTTAGGTGATCTCAAACTAAGTACATTGATGGTGTGTTCTTGGAATCTACATCATCTGTTCCCTATTTGAACCAATTCCTCTCTGTCTTGCGGCATCCATCCCTTTGATCTAACAATGTAGACAAGTCTATGCCACGTATGGTGAGAGGGCAAGAGAAAAATATCCCCCTCTCTCTCTCTCTCTCTCTCTCTCTCTCTCTCTCTCTCTCTCTCTCTCTCTCTCTCTCTCTCTCTCTCTCTCTCTCTCTCTCTCTCTCTCTCATTCTCATCGGTGTAGTCGTCGTCATAGTAGTGGTAGTAGAAGAAGTAGTGGTAGTAGAAGTTGTAGTAATAGTAGTAGTGGTGGCGGTGGTAATAGTAGTCGTAGTAGTAGTAGTAGTTGTTGTAGTAGTAGTAGTAGTAGTAGTAGTAGTAGTAATAGCAGCAGTAGTAGAAGAAGAAGTATAGTAGATTGATAGTTGGATGGATTGATGACCAAGTTGATCGACCATGAAGTTCGCACACTTTCATCACACCCTCACAGCATTTTGTTTATTTATTTTTATGTAATTTTTGCTAACAACGTTTCTGTTCTGTCCCCGAAATGCCAATGTTTACTGTTTTCTCATATAATTTTACGCTGCCAGTTTTCTGGAAACCCGTACATCGTCAGTTTCTCTATTCTCGATTCATCCGATAACTGCTTACATCTTAAATACGATGGCGGCGATTAGCCAATAAAAAGTGGTTGTCTGCTCATAGTAGTCTGTGGTGGGAACTATGAATGGAAATGGTGAACTTTTCGTCGATTTCTGCCCATTTAACGATTGGTGGCAGTGTCTTTCCCCATCAAAAAACCAACAAAACAACATGGATATCACCTGGTGGACACGCTTAATCTTACGCTTAATCCTCTTCGGGCCTTGAGGTACATAGGGTGGACACACTGAAAACCAAATTGACCTCATCACAATACCACGAAAGTGGAGATGCCGTCTTATAGACACCCGTACTAAATGCGGAGCTGACGTAGCCTCAGGCCTCGGACCATCATCTCCTTTTACTTTTAGGAACTTTGAAGCTTAAACTTCGGGCATACAGAGAAAATTGCGAGACCTCACCACACGCTTAAACATACAATATCACCAAAACTCTTAAGAAAACAGCACTGGCAAAGACTGTAAAGGATAGAAATAATAATAATAATAATAATAATAATAATAATAATAATAATAATAACAATAATAATAATAATGATGATAATAATAATAATAATAATAATAATAATAATAATAACAATAATAATAATAATAATAATTCATGCTGTGGCATTGTGCTCTCTCTAACGTGAACTAACAGCTCTCTCTCTCTCTCTCTCTCTCTCTCTCTCTCTCTCTCTCTGTGTGTGTGTGTGTGTGTGTGTGTGTGTGTGTGTGTGTGTGTTCACGTAGACCTTAAGAACGTCATGCCTGTAGCCTCCTATGTGTTCAGGGTACTCAACAAACATGCGACTTGGACTGGGAGTGCTTCTTCCTCGTTTCGTTAATTTTAAAGATGCATTGTGTGTTAAGTACATGAGTGAAACAAAGAGAAATAGACAATACTCCATCAATCCTGAATGAAGAAATTGAGAACGCAATTAAGAGCCTAAGTTGCAATAAATCACCTGGAATAGACAACATACCAACAGAACTTATCAAATATGGTGGGGAGCAAACAATGCAAGCAATAAAAATTATGTCAGAAAATACTGGAGCAGAAAACTTGGCCTAAATTTTGGACACAATCGCTTGTAATACCACTACCAAAAAAGGGAAACTTGAGAAAATGCAATAATTATAGAACAATCAGCCTCATTAACCACCCCAGTGAAGTAATGTTAGGCATCATCCTAAACCGCATCAAAACCAAATCAGAATAGATACTTGCAGAGGAACAGGCTGGGTTCAAAGCAGGCAGGAGCACAATTCAGCAGGTGTTCAATAGCTGCATCCTCTTTGAAAAATGTATCCAACACCAAACAGTTTTATATCATAATTTCATTGATTTCAAAAAGGCATTTGACAGAGTGTGGCACGATGGCCTTTGGAACATTCTAAGTAACTTCGACTTTGATGAAGGACTCATCCAAACAATGGAAGCTTTGTATGAACAAGCTTCTAGTGCTGTCTTGTGTGATAACCAAATGGGACACTTTTTAAAAACATCTGTTGGTGTCAGACAGGGCTGCATACTGTCCCCAACCTTATTCAATATATATCTTGAACAGGTAATGCAAGAAGCAGTCTCTATAGGTGGCAGACAATTATGCAACCTGCGGTTTGCAGATGATATAGACCTTATTGCCCACAGTGAACAAGAGTTGCAAGAACTTACTGACCATTTATACCAAGCGGCATTAAGATATGACATGGAGATCAACACTTCCAAATCCCAAATCCTAGTGAACAGCCAAGACAATATTAGAACACAAATTGTCGTGAATGGTGAAACTCTTCAAGAGGTAACATCTTTCAAATACCTTGGAGTGCTGCTCTTTGATGACGGAACAAGCACGTCGGAAATAAAATCTAGACTGGGCATGGCTACTGCAGCAGGTAAGACTAAATAAACTAAATAGAATCTGGAAAAGCAACAAAACCTTCAAGACAAAGCACTATTTAGTTCTCTGGTACTGTCTGTGCTCCTCTATGGTTGCGAGGCCTGGACCATGAATGCTGACACAGAAAGAAGAGTTCGCGCATTCCAGCTCAAAGGCTACCGAAAACTACTAAAAATATCATATTTGGAACATAGGACCAATGCATAAGTGTTCTGGACGAAGTAAAAGAACTGGCAGGAAGGCAAGACCCACTACTTGCAATGGTAAAGAGAAGGAAATTGTCTTGCTTAAATTATATAAGAACGCTATACTTATCACCATCATCATCATCAACCACTATGATGCTGTATTGTGGCAAGTTATATTTACTTTACGTTATTTACCTCATGGGGACAATGGGAGAATGTTCTATTTGTACTGTTGTGTCCTTATGTAAGACACTGCAAACATTTTGCCTGCTGATGATGGGTCTTTAACAGTAAGTACGAAAGAAAGAAAGAGAGAGAGAGAGAGAGAGAGAGAGAGAGAGAGAGAGAGATGAAAGAATATTGCATATGCCTAATAAAGGAATGCGTTTGCATGATTTCGGATACACATACAATAGCAAAAAGAACTGCTCCCAGAGACTGGGACAAGTGTTTGATATGCCAACAAGATAACCCAGACCTTTTAGAATGTCCCTCTAAGTCGAGGAGGTATGACAAAGGGCAAGGCTATGAAACTCTTTTTGAAGATTTAACACAATTCAATTCTTTGGTTTGTGATGAAAACAAGTATCTTTTTTTCAAATCCATCACAAAGAAATGAGATTATTGAAAGCTTAAAACAAAATGATGCTAAGTGGCCGGCATAAGTATTGTCGTGTAAAATGTAATGCCAACAAAACTAGGCGATAGAATTAAAGAAAGCTAAAAGAAATGCCCTACAAGAATTCCAAACTTTGTCATTTGACTGGGAGGAGTCACTGAATGAGATTCATTTCGCCACCCGAGAATAATGAGACAACGTTCAAAATTAGAGATTGGCCGTAATAAACAAACGTGCTTTTTTTGTTGTTGTAAAAAACATGGAATCGGGAGTACTCCATTCTGTAATGACAACAGACATGGAAGAAAATATTCGTGAAGTAGCGTTATCCATCAAAGATTCTGATATGTTGTCATTTATTGCCGGAGGAGATTTAGTCGCCCAGGAGGCACACTCCCGCCCTATACCATAAAATTTGTCATGCACGATACTTAAAAAAACAAGCTTGAAAAGATGTCACCACTGATGATAATCATGATGTCACAGTTCTTGAAAGAATTCGAGCTTTTGCTTACATTATATCTTTTATAGAAGAGAACCCTGCAACAAATATGACGATCGACATGAACCACTGTGGAGCTTATTTCTAGAATTGTCAAAAGTGTCCCAAAAATTCAAGTGTTCATGTAAGAGAGAATATATCGGCACCCGATGCAAGTGTTTAAGGTCCGGTTTGCCTTGCACGGACTTGTGGGGGGTGTTAGGTCACTACAGTAATGAGTAAAATTCTCTCTCTCTCTCTCTCTCTCTCTCTCTCTCTCTCTCTCTCTCTCTCTCTCTCTCTCTCTCTCTCTCTCTCTGTCTGTCTGTCTCCCCCACTAACTCCCTCTCCCCCTCTCCCTCTTATACCTACTAGTTACAACACGAAATAACCATCAGTTAGTTACCGTAAATGGTTACCAGTGTATTTAAAGGACTTGTGGGGGGTGTTAGGTCACTACAGTAATGAGTAAAATTCTCTCTCTCTCTCTCTCTCTCTCTCTCTCTCTCTCTCTCTCTCTCTCTCTCTCTGTCTGTCTGTCTCCCCCACTAACTCCCTCTCCCCCTCTCTCCTTTATACCTACTAGTTACAACACGAAATAACCATCAGTTAGTTACCGTAAATGGTTACCAGTGTATTTAAAGGTTTAGAACGCACATTGTATTCACGTGGTTATTTCCTCGGATAAGTAATGCTATATCTTCTTCTTCTAGGTTCCATGCCTGGTCCAGGCTTCGGATACTGCATGAATTATCTCTCTCCATTCCTCCCTTTCTCTTGCCTTTTCAAACAGCTCTTGGATTGTTAGGCTGGTGAAGCCCTTCAGTTGGTCTATGAGTGTTTTTCTTTGTCTCCCCCGGGCGCGTTTACCAGGGATTTTTCCACAACTTGCCAGGTATTCATTCTTATCTTTCCTTACTATGTGTCCGAAAAAGGATAGTTGTCGATCCACTATTAAGGGCATTAGTTTCCTTTGTTGGTATGTTTGTTTTAGCACTTCTTCGTTCGTTTTGTGTGCAGTATACGATATTCTCTGCATCCTTCTCAAGCACCACATTTCAAAAGCTTCAATGTTCTTTGTGTTTCTGCATTTGTAGTCCAGCTTTCGCATCCGTATAACAAGATTGGCCACACGTAGCACTTCAAGACTCGGAATCTAATCCCGAACGACATCTGTTTGTTTTTCAAATGTTTCCCAGGTCCATGAAGGCCTGTTTGGCTTGAGTTATTCTTGCTCGTATGTCTCGGTTACATCTTCCATCTGTTGTCACTATTGAACCTAGGTATTTAAAACTTTCTACGTTGGTAAGTTGCTCGCCGTGAATCGTTATATTGCAGGTGTTGTTGTTTTCGGGGTTTTTCTGTATTACCATGCATTCCGTTTTGGTGATATTCACTTCCATTCCCTTGGCTTCACTATCTACTACCACTTTGTCAACAATCCTTTGAAGTTGGATTTCTGATGTTGCAATGCTATATATGAAACAATAAAAGTGCTGAAAACGCAGTTATGATAAATTGCCAGAAAGGTTCTATATCAGGTGTTATTTATACGGGTCTTAGCTATCTGTATGCCAATTTTCAGGATTCCAACCCCAATGTGCACGATTTTAGCCTAATTTTCCCTAATACAATGAATATGCAGAAAATATATATATTTACGCAGTTATTTCCCTTGTTTAATATAGCTGTAATAGGTAAAATCTCAGGCCTTAAACCGATACGTTATGATTGATTGCCAGAGTGGTTCTATATCAGATGTTTTTTCTATGGGTCTTAACAACCTGTATGCAAATTCCCATGCTTTCAACCCGAATTTGCACGGTTATGCCCCTACTACATGGGATAGAGTCTGTTCACGCTGGTAGAGTGAGTGACGAGTGAGTGATTGAGAGTTCTAGTTTTTATATTTTCTCTGTTTGTATAAGAGTTCTCCTAAAATAAAAGTACGTAAAGCTCCATTTCCCTGGTGAAGATAAACATTGATGTCGGCGATAAGAAAAAAAAATAGACTTTTGAAATTAACTATTGAACATTGCATTGTTCATTTGTATTTTGTCGTTTTTATTTAACCTGATAACAATTACGTTTACAAGTATTTTGATAAATTAAGAACTAGAAGTAAGTATGACAAATTATCTCAGGTTGGATATCGGCGACATGCTCTTATTTGCAGGTTCAGTTACTGATCTGATACTGATACACTGTAACCAGATTCTTTACTTTATGGGCTCATTGTTGTAATGGAAATCTCAGAAAAATGTCGCAAAATATTGCCCATTTCAAGAATGTTGAACCAGGTCCATAAGTGGGTTTGGAAGTCAGACCAGCATGTATATATATACGTCGGAAAATTGAGAAAATCAGCTGACCACACACTCACACTCATCAGTGACTCACACATACTCTTACACATGCACAATCACAAACGAACATATTTTGGCTACCCCGTTTCTCTAATTCCGTCCCTTTCTTCCTGGCAGACGAGCTCTCTCTCTCTCTCTCTCTCTCTCTCTCTCTCTCTCTCTCTCTCTCTCTCTCTCTCTCTCTCTCTCTCTCTCTTTCTCAATTTTCCATTGATCGGATACGAATTGAGATGTGTATTTAGGGTATTATATTATGAGATGTTATTACATGGAATCTTCTCTTTAATGTAATTTATAATCAAAACATTTTCAAACCAATTTTTTAAATCCTAAAAATATAAGAAAAACGCTGTAGTTGTATACTAAAAGGATCAAAATGCTCTCAGGAAATCTCTCCCCTTTCCATCCTCCTGAGAGCATTTTGATCCTTTCAGTATACAATGTTTACTGGTGTATTTTTTTTATATTTTTAGGGTTTAAAAAATGATTTGAACATTGTGTGGTTATAAATATAGTCCATTTTACATTTTCTTGATCGTGCTTATAAAAGGGTCAATTTGATTATCGAGTAAAAATCACTAGTTTGCTTATATAGCCAGATTATGTTTAAAGCATGTGTGTTTATAAATGGAGACTACTGTATTTTAAAGTCATGCCAAATTCCATTACTGTAGTCGAATATTAATGCCTGTATCAAATTAGTTAGCTTATTATTTTCCTTGTATTCATCTATTTTTTTTGAACAGGTTAAGAAATAGAAGAAGAAGAAGAAGAAGAAGAAGAAGAAGAAGAAGAAGAAGAAGAAGAAGAAGAAGAAGAAGAAGAAGAAGAAGAAGAAGAAGAAGAAGAAGAAGAGAAGAAGAAGAGGTAGTAGACATTTAAAGCCTATCTTCTAAAAATCAGTTTTTATACTCCTCTAGCTTCAATTATTTATGTCTTGGCAATGGATGATCAGAATTTTATAAATTTTGAAGTTAAATTTTTAGGAAGGAAATAAGCTTTGCATACATATAAAAATAAACTTTGAAAAAAAAAAACCGTTTCAAGCCAGTAGGTCACATATATTAGTCAGTAAGAATAGTTTATTTGAATCTAGCGGTGGTTATTGGGATAGATAAGTGCAATCATTTGGATTGATGTATTGTATTGCAACCATTTGGCAGTTCATATGTATTGGAAGTTAACCAGTTTTGATTGTTAAACATTGGAAATTATCTACATAAATCTAATGTTGATTATCACCACCGAGGTAATGATATAGGTTTGCCTTAGCATTTAGTATTCAAAGCTCTTCAAAATTTTTATTCTAGATCCAACAAGATATAGTACTGATAGCCATTTACCTATAAAGGAACTTGGTGGAGGAAATTGTTCGTACTTATGCATTGGCACCTAATCAAATGGATTGCACGTAAACGACGATGTTTTGTGTAGCTTGTGATTTAAAGCTACTATTAATTGTTGCTTGAGCTTTAGGTACTTAAAAGAAAGCAACAGTGAGTATCCTATTTGAAAGCTAAATATAAATTTAGATATTCCATTATTTGATACTCGCTAATGATTTGTGGCATTTACTGGTAGGATTCAGTTATACACTTGCATGACACCATATTGCTATTAATCCCCTATTTTTTTTTTGAAAAATTGTTTTTCAGAGTAGAAAGTAAAATGTATCAACAGCACCATCCATATCAACAACCCCACCACCCCTACCAGCAAAGACCCCCTCATCCTCACAACATGCCACAACCACAGCCACCACATCAACATTTCCAACAGCAAAACTATGAGCAGCAGTATCAACAGTACCAGCACCCAAGTCAACACTATGGATCATATGGGAATTATTATACCAATAATGTCTTCAAAGTTAATGCTTGGCAGGTATGTAATCCTTTCTTTAAAAAATATAGCCTTGTGGAGAACATTGTGCTTATTTGAGTCAATAAAAAAATTGATATGGCGCACAACTCTACTGAAAGATTTGAAAAATAGAAATGTATTTTTTACAGATAGATAAACAGATAACTTGATTTCCTTTTATAATGTAAAGTAAGTTTGAAAATTCGTTAAGTCAAACAGATATCATAAAAAATTTACCGAAGACACTAACACTTCCATGGCCACACCCTCAACTCTATCTGTCCAGGAGAGTCCTTACTTCCGTTGTGTTGATTTAGCGGTGATCAGTGATCAGTGTTGTTATGTAGCGTGTATGTTATATGTGTGCGTGTGTGTGTATGTGTGTGTGTGGTGTATACATGTGTGTGTGTGTGTTTTGGAATGTGGTGGCGTGGAAGAAAAAAAAAAAAAGGGGGGGGGGGGGTGTCCATCAAGTAGAGAAATTCCTGTACTGAAACCCATTACCCTCAACAAAGCAGACACAGGCATTAGAATAGTTAACAACCCATGGAGAGATGTAGGTGGACCTATATACGACTCGTATAATTGTATCCAACATGCATTTAGAGGACCCAAAAGAGCAAAAGCAGAAGATCCCCATAAATACCAAATGGTAATTGACAGAACAGTTGTTGTAATATACAGAGGACTTAGACAAGGACAAGAATATATGTAACATTCAAAACACATTGAATATTTAAATTATTAACATAACAAATAGAGAACTTTTAATAAACTTTATTCAAATTCTGTATCTGTCTCGCATTCTCTGTTTTCCCCCCACTTTATTTTATCTACAGGTAATAATGTTCTAATATCCCATCTGTCAGCACTCATCTTCGACTCATCAGGATAGAAATTAGCAAATATAATCACCCATGGGGTAGAGAACACTTTCATTTGGGAATCGTATTTTGTTGAAAAGCACAGTCCATTTTTCACACTTTCTATTACTTCATAATTAATATGGTCCTCCTGTGAGCGACTAAAGTCAAAAAGCACAATTTTTTGACCATTATATGCATACTTTATGTCTGCACTTTTACCGTTCTCAAATCGTATAGCACCAAATTCACAAATTAAGTATTTTGATAGAAACGTCTTTCCCATATTTCCACTTGAATCTGCATACCAAATCACTTTCCTTTCATCAACACTTTTAGTCTTCAAATCTCGTATGAGTCTAAATTGCCAAGTGTACCATACTTGGTCATTAAACTGTTTACCAATCTTAATCCTCTGCGAATTCTGTATAAACATATCACTGAGAACCTTAATCCCCTTCCAGTTGCGTACGATAGCCTCTTGATTCGTACGCTCCTCCAGAATATCTGCGAAGGGTATGAGAACCTTAATCCCCTTCCAGTTGCGTACGATAGCCTCTTGATTCGTACGCTCCTCCAGAATATCTGCGAAGGGTATTTCAGAGGCAATGGCTTTAGCAACTTCCACGTCGCTATAAGCGCGCGTGTTTCCGCCGCCACTTTCTCCAACTCCATTAGCAAGTGTTCCCAGCTGAAGAACGATATTATTTTCTTTTGAGCAATACGCTCCATTCTGAGTATCCGATCCGCGAGCCGCTTCAATATGGCACCCGTGTGGTAGAAATGTTTTAACACTTTGAAATCGAACTCTCTTCTTAAGATGAATAAATCCTTGAAGATGGGGAGTACCTCCTTCTCCAATCTCCTTTCCAATAATAGCATAATAGCACGAATCTTCTGTGACTTTGCTCTCGATATTCCGAACATCATCTTCACTGTAATTGTTTAATGTAAAGCACCAGCGCCTTCTAGCTGCTTCTCGCTTCATGACTTATTTATAACTGGTACCACTGCAGTGTCGCAGCTAAGTATTACCTGCGACACTGGCACCCGGCACCACTCTTATCAGTTGACCTTTGACCCCTTATCAGTCACACTACCTCTTATCAGCTCCGCGAAGCTATAAAAGCGCGCTCATTTTAAAAAATCTTCATTTGGATTTTTGAATCCAAAGAGATAACACCTTATCAGTATGCGTCCCATAACTACCTATTTCCGCTCTCGAAAGCGTGGGTCTACGTCACGATATCCCTTATCAGTCAAGAGGCGGGTGTGTTTGCTAGGAACTGTCAGATTGGCATTTTTCAGCAAATCGTGGCATTCATCGTGTTG
>NC_088361.1:5262862-5265362 GCF_034508935.2 Berghia stephanieae | reverse complement strand
ACAAAAGAAAGCATCAACCCTGACCATGCAGCTGCATACAGACTTTCCACATGGAGGAAGTGGGACAATCATGCAAATGAAGCTGTTTAAGATCCAAGAGAAGAACTGCCCTATGGAACTGAGCTCCCCAGGAATAAATGGGGAACACTGAACAGAGCACGGGAAAACAATGGGAGAACAGCTGGAATTATGAAAAAGTGGGGGCTGCCTGAGACTAGCTCGTGCACTTGTGGATGCCCAGAGCAGACGATGGAGCACATCCTTAGAGAATGCCAGGATGGGCCCAGCTGCACTAACCATGACCTAAGAGTCTGCTCCACAGGTGCCGTGGAGTGGGTTCGGTGTTGGAGCGACAAGCTATGATGGTGAACGGGCATTTAGTAAATGTAATAACAATTTTTAAAAAATACTTTACATATCACAGTTCATATTGCATTGTTGACTAGCGAATCTGAATTTAAATGGTTTTATTATTTGATCTGATCTGTATTTTATTTCAGTAAATTGGAGTAGAGAAATGTGCAGGTAATTATTATTTCAACATTTTAGAATACGAAAATAGTCGTGGAGAACTACTTGATAAAATACAAGAACTATTTAATAGATAGGAATAAAATAATTGAGCGCCAAAACCATGCAGACATTCTGACAATGTTGCGAATAAAATTTACCATTTGTTTTTGTTCTTGTCTGCGGAAGCAGCATCAAGTAGTTATATTTTAATGTTCGTTACACCAAGCAGCAAAAATGCTCCACTTTTCAGAATGGTATCAAACAGTTTCTCTGCTGTGCTGTGGGGTTGACGGCTGACTTGACAAAGTCATTCATGAGAATACATTCTATTGACTAGATGGAAGGCAATGTGTTCATCTCCTGTTTTCTTAATAGAAAATTCTGGAGAGACTATTTGCATCCATTCATTTGGCATTTGGAAACAATACATCAACAGCCACAGGGAGTTATTTTGAAGTTTAAATATTTATCTATTATTATTTGTGTCATTTTCTTGTCGCTTTATCTACAAAATTTTTCATTTCATACCATACAAATTTGTTATTTGTGGGATAGTTCTGTTCTTGTATTATATGATTAATACATCAATATAAATGTAGACTATACACTAATGTAAAATCATTGGAAAGATATTTGATAAAATACAGTATTTTTTTTCTCTATAAAATAATTTATTTCAATAGTTACCGTGTCAAATTATGCATTTATTATGAAGATAACTTATTGCTTAACTTATTATAATTATTATAATTATAATTATAATTATAATTATAATTATAATAATAATAATAATAATAATAATATTGATAATAATAATAATAATAATAATAATAATAATAATAATAATAATAATAATAATAATAATAATAATAATAATAATGATAATAATAATAATAATGATTATTATTATTATTATTATTATTATTATTATTATTATTATTATTATTATTATTATTATTATTATTATTATTATTATTATTATTATCATTACAATTATTATTATTATTATCATTATTTTTGTCTTTTATATCCTTAGCATCATGATTGCCATGCTTGATGTATCCTTTGAAAACGGGTCATCTGCAGCCCTAGTTTTAATTACATATTTAATGGTTAAAATTTATCTACATGATATGCTGTTTTATTCACTCCATCTTTGAAATTCTTACAGTTTGATAGCATAATTATTATCATCACGGCAAATGTACGAGATCTGCAACAGGTAACAAATTACCTATAATTTCGAATTTAAAGAAAATGAAGAGAAACATCGGATTTTCATCAGAAATAATAAGATTTCTTATATCACCCGAGATGAAAATGCCATAAATCCTGGAATTCCTCTCTCTTTAATGTATATAATTTATTATCATAATAATGGCATTTCAAAAGCAGAATCGTTGTAATAACAAGAGACTGGAACAGAGAAATCAATTTTTTAAAAGCAACAACAGAAAAGTAAAGAAAGAGATTAAGCTCACCACTCTAGAACTACCTGTAGTCCTTTTGAGTCATCCTGTATCTATAACGTTAAACAGACAATAACAATCTCTTGTTAATATCTCACAATCAGATCCTAGAGACCCAGCTATCTAATCACTGCTAGGCGAACAGTGGAGCCAGGAGAAGAACAAATCTTGAATGCACAACGGATCGACACCGGTCCCTTTGGTTGGAAATGAATGCTCTATTGACTGAGCTATCGGGACGCATAATGAATTACCTGTGTTGCGGTCAAATTTTGCTTCGATGACTGAACATACACATTATCAAAGAAAATATTATCTTATAGGTAAGATACATACAGTTAAAGACATCACTAGGGCTTAGTCACTGGATGTTCAATCAATGCATACAATGTCAATCAGTTGTGGAATATGACAGTGTTGTTGACATTGATGGTGTCAGCAGTCCACACTATAAAAATTCCTCTTTGGCTTTCTCTTTTCACTGTATGCACAGGTGCAGAGCAAAAAGATGACCGCGG
>NC_088361.1:5235362-5257862 GCF_034508935.2 Berghia stephanieae | reverse complement strand
TAAAACACTTTTCACTGTTACTTCTTTTTTCCCCAACAGAATTATCAAATGAAGATTGTTGCAATGTAAATTTGTTAGACCAAATATGATGAGTAAATAATATTTGATATTTTAAATATTTCAGATGCATTCAGAAAGAGAGACGCCATGATTAGCGGGGCGGAAACTGGGAGATGCATGTTTGGTTATGATGATGTGAGTTGTCTTTTGTTACAGACTATTTTGATATGAAGTTATGCAAGTATTTTATTGTAGCCTTATTGTAAAAAATTCCAGATTTGATTATTAAAATTATTTACTCTATAAATGTAAATAAAATTGATTGGTTTTATAAGATTGTCAAATAATGAAGTTAAAAAATACAAAAACGACAAATGAACAAAAAATAAAAGGCAAACAAATTAAAAACAAAAAAATAAACATTCAAACAAACAAAACAAAAACAAACAACCCCCCCCCCCCAAAAAAAAAAAAAAAAAAAAAAAAAAGAAAACACAAAAAAAAACCATAAATATAAAAACAAAACAAACAAAACTATACAAATCATAACAAAACCAACAACACCAAAAACTGCATTTTACTTTACTAATTAACTACGTGACTATTTGAGAGAGGACTGTTGGCTTGCTGGTATAAGCATCTTCAGCAATCTTCTTTATTTTATATAGAAGTTATGACTGGATTAAAACTCAGAACCTTAGCAGAATGAACAGAATATGCAAATGGAAGCATAACAATATATTGTGAGTTAAACAATGTTTCACAGTAAAAATAGATAGCGACACACATTTAAAAACAAATTTGTATCGGTTTAACTTCCTCCCTAAACTTAAAGGTCTGACATCTTTAATTTGAAATTTACGAAACTACTAAAATACAAGTTCATGTCTCACCAGTTTGTATTTTCTGCTGTTTTCAGTTTCTACGATGTGTTTTATGCTTGTGATGCACCTACCTCAACAGTGAGATAGACTCGATTGAAGAATACTTGTCATCTCTGCTTTTGTGTGCGTCAACAAAGGTGTGATGGTGACTCGTGACCATGTGATATCGACATTCCACCCTCTCCAAAGTCATAATGATAATGATCGAACCAAAAACTAATTAAAATGAACGAACTATTACTTTAGATCGTGGTTTTTAAAAATAAAAAATGATACATTTTTAAACCATTTAAAAAATATATTTGTAACTGTAGAAGGTATTGTGAAATGCCAACCTTTATTTACATTGCCTCAAAATTCATTTAAAAAATCATTCTCTAACTTCACAAATTTTAAACATTCACTTTGTTTTATTTTATTATTATTATTTTTTAAAATTAAAAACAATTAAATGGTACACTTACAACTCGAACTAGTAGATGTTGTATTGTAAACCATCGGGTTTGTGGTGGAGCGAGACGCAAGCCGCGTCCAATCCTTCTGTGTCAATAATATTTCGGGTGACATTTTTCTAACTTTATATCGCGTTAGCCTGATTCCCTTTACGACAACTCCTGATTGTCTTTACATTAATGTCAAAAAATAAAAAATAAAAGAGGAATAATAATGATGGTGGTCATAATAACAATAATAATAATAATAATAATAATAATAATAATAATAATAATAATAATAATAATGATAATAATAATAATAATAATAATAATAATAATAATAATAATAATAATGATAATAATAATAATAATAATAATAATAATAATAATAATAATAATAATAATAATAATAATGCATTATAATAATGGTAATGATTAGCGATTCCATTCCAGCACAAAATGTTATCTTTTGCTTCACGATAGAGGGTAGACCGCCTTGTAATAATATTTATCGCCCAAATAAGACTCGACCCTTGATTCTCTTCTGATTTTCATTTCATTTAAATAAGAACTATTGGGTATTGAGTTTTGAATGAATGGATTTGCTTTAGTATTACTAAACAATAACTATAGACTCACGGGAGTTTCATTTTAAAATGATAATTGCAAGTTATGAGCTTTAGTCACTCATGTCAATTTTGTATTTTTTTTGGGGGGGGGGGGGGGGGGGGGGGGGGGGGGGTAAGCTACTTTCTCATTAACACTACGTGGCTCCAGGGTCCCTCAAATTTGTAAACAAAGAGCTGTTGACGCCCAGCTTTGCCAAATATGTGTAATACTAATACGTGTATAGCGTTTGCCATAAAATTAACCCAGTAGTTGGTAAAACATTCCTTTCTTTATTTGGAATCTAGATATCGACATTTATCTGACCCCGCGGTTTTTTGAAAAAAATATTTCAAAATTTTGCACAGAAAATAAGTAAATTTTACAAACATGTTGAAGGTTTCTAAATGTGTTGTACGACACCTAACAACTAACTAGGCCTACATGCAAACCATGTAATAAAAATTACGCAATTTCAACCTCAAAATTACGCATAATTATGGGACAAAAATTGGCAAATTTTTGCCAGAAATTATGCTGATTTGGAAATAGGCACAAAGTTGGGAAAACAAAATTACAATGTAACTCTTCATCAGCGCAAAAAAAAAAAAAAAAATAAAAGAATCAAAGAATTTGTCAAAAATTTGCAAGCCGTGCAAAAAACCGCGGGGCCAGATTTATTTCCATGTAGGTACAGTAGACAAGAGACGATTAAACGTATCTGTCGTGTAGAGTGTAATGAATGCTCTTGATTTTGGTGTGAACTCGTCATAAAATGAAATTGAAATAAAAAGGTCTATAGATCGTCGAGCCATTAGAAACATTTTTTGCACAAGAAATGTCCACAGTGTTCACTGGCGT
Organism: Berghia stephanieae; assembly: GCF_034508935.2. NCBI lineage: Eukaryota > Metazoa > Mollusca > Gastropoda > Nudibranchia > Aeolidiidae > Berghia > Berghia stephanieae. Next base: position 5,255,077 of record NC_088361.1, on the reverse strand, counting down.
TGGACAGAAGTAGTAGTGACGTCGAACCTGGCGTCTACCACACCGATAGCTAATTGGCTAATAAATACCCTAGCTGCTTGTACTTGTAATAGGCTTCAACAGCCATGACGCCACTTCCCTCGTAATGACGCACAGTAACTTAGTAACTGGCTCTAAACTATCGGAACAATGGCCGACGGCTTTATGAAATAATATTTCTCCGACGAGCTTAAAAGTGTATCCAGGAGAAAAACATTATAAATATGATCATGTTTTGACTTATATGCATTCTGATCACATGACATATGAAAACTTCTAGCCAGCATGAAGAAAAAAAGTACCAATTTTTTTTTGTTTAGAACCACGCTGTTCGCCGTTGCTGGGCGACTTGACATAAGACTATTTAATCCAATTACTCACTCGTACATCAGGAGTCCTCTGGCGTCTTGCATAGATAGAATCTTCTATTTTACATTTATTTATAAACTCATTGTGCGGCCATACGAACTGTAATGAATTGTAATTACATCATGAATCATAATTTACTTTGTAAAGTGTCATAGTAGTCAATTCAAAAAATGATAATAAAATAAACGACTAACCAATATTTTCATAAATGCTCTCTCTCTCTCTCTCTCTCTCTCTCTCTCTCTCTCTCTCTTTCTCTCTTTCTCTCTCTTTCTCTCTTTCTCTCTTTCTCTTCTCTCTCTCTCTTCTCTTCTCTCTCTCTCTCTCTCTCTCTCTCTTTCTCTCTCTCTCTCTCTCTCTCTCTCTCTCTCTCTCTCTCTTTCCATAAAAATCTGGAATGTACCTGTTGGTATTATGTTGGAATGTTGCTGAAAGTAGCTGTACATATGTAGGAGCCACTTTTATAATTTGCAGCCCCATACAGTGTGTTTGCATGATATCGGTCACGGATCTAGTGGTGATCATCTATATACTATTGAAGTCAATTTGAGTTTGAGATCACATTTGGATTGTTTTGATTCAGAAAAGTGAGTGGAGCAGGCACTTATGTTGGTAACAACAAGAGATGAAGTGAGTAGAAAAGTGCCAGAAGACAATAGAGAATAAAAATTTAAGTTTAATTGCTTGCCTGCGAACTTCGCGGTAGTTGTGTGTTGGACCCGCGGTCTCCATTAGTCGGCGAGGAGAGAGAGAGAGAGAGAGAGAGAGAGAGAGAGAGAGAGAGAGAGAGAGAGAGAGAGAGAGAGAGAGAGAGAGAGAGAGAGAGAGAGAGAGGGCTCTAGTAATGAATAACCTGAGTTTGATACGATTTTTTTTTTGGGTTCGTGGATAGCTCATACGGTAGAGTCACGCTCTCACCGGCCAGGCGGAGTTGTCGTACCAATAAGGTCGCAGGTTCAAACCCCAATTTTTTATTCTCGATTGTTTTGATGGAACTGACTGGATAAAGTGTTGCATTCACACCGGATAACCCAGGTTCAAGCCATGAGCAAGAAACAAAGCCTTGGTGCTCATTTTGTGGCGCAACAGCGCTGCGCTGCTGCTGACACTCGGTTTATTACGATCTTTTTTCGAGATTGACCATGAAGACGAATTTCTCCATGGGATTAATAATTAGATAATCGATCATGCCATGATTATTACTTAAGACCTTGAACACATTGTAAGACTGTAATTGTGGGGTTTTAAAGTTGTTTATACGTGTTCCAGAATAAAATAATAAAAAGTCTTGATCTGCTGATGTGTTGTTAGTTTATAAAAAAATAATATTTATATATAATATAGATCTAGCACAAATTTGCAAATTAGTCATATCATTTACTTGGTCCTAGCTCGGAGGGAAACAGTCAAATGCATAGTTATTGTTTTGGGAGATGATGTTTTTTTCCTTGTAAATCATCTCTCTGTTATGTATTATTATATGTGTTATTTTGAATGTATAATGTAGGCATTTGAGTGTACTCCTCTTTGTTGGATTTTGTGCTTGTGTCCGGATGAGACTTATAGGTGATCTCAAACTAAGTACGTTGGTGGTATGCTCTTGGAATCTACATCTGATCCCTATTTGTTCTCAGTTCCCCTATGTCTTACTTTTTCTTGGGTGCTTTAATTGTAATTCTAGAACTTTTTACTATCCCATTTTCTTCCTTTTTACTGGCGCTGATATAACCTAAATGTGTTGGAAGCGCCGTAAAACCCTTAAAAACAAACAAAACAAACAGATAATTGGATTGATATGTTGATTTTTTTTTTTAAAGGTTTTCCTGCGCTTGCCATATTTCACCAGATAAAGAAACAGTTACAAGATCTAGATCTAGTTAAGCATCGACTAGCTCAACAGAAATCAGAAGAAGATCCAAGAACAAAAATACCGTAGTAGATAGTCTGGAATCATTAACAAGATCTACACTATCACCAGGATAGGATTTTATGGGCCCCGTTCCAGAACAAAGACACAAAGCACCATGCCAAGAACGACGTGCACATGTTTGCAAGTCTTATAAACGAATGCAATTATTGGCTTGATTTAACATTGTTGTAAAGGACAACATTTTGCGTTGGTTTGAGAGTGTATGTATTTCCATTGCAACGATAAGCCCATAACAATTTGGGTCATCAGACCTGCACATAAGTGCACGTCGACGTCTGACTCTAACCCACATCTCATCCAATCCAATCCAATCCAATTCACACTGTTGCAGCTTCACTACTGAAATGGACTCAACATTTGTGTATTGTGGGATGGATATAGGTTATGGCTCTATCACAATAATCATGTCCTCCTGTGACGGAAGTGGTTTCTAATTCACAATTAAATTTCTAAAAAACTTTCAGAATTTGTCAAGGTTGTCATACCCTTATTGAATGTGTGCATTCCCTAGGCAGTGGCGTAGCTAAAACGAGCGCTCCTTTCTTCAGTTTTGTTGGTGGTCTTTGATTGGGATGGCTATTAATTAATTGTCCTACTATGCCTTTCAAGATCTTCAGTTTATGTTTTCTCCAGCTCTCTTCCAATGTTACCCAGTTGCTTCCTTCCTGTCATCATGATTTTTCCCCCCACTTTTTCTGTTGTCATAGTTGTTATGGAGAAATATGATAAAAGCGAAATCCACTCACTGATATTTATTTAATCTTTAAAAAAAGAAAGAAAAAAAAAACAGCAAAAAAACCCCGGTTGTTTTCCTTTTGACCGCCGTGCACATTTGTGGGTCTGACAACCGAACGCAATTACTCTTATATTTAATCAACGTGTACATATAGTATACCATAATTTTGCGTCATTTTTTTTTTTTGGAGATCTCCATTATAACTTAATAAATATAATAATATATAATAATAAATAATAAATTTAGTTATCAGACTTGCAAATAAGTGCACGTCGGGTTGAATATATCTATGTAGTTGTCAAAAAAAAATATTTAGCGTCTGTTTTCCACTACAAATCTGAGTAAGTACTTAAAAGTCGGGTTATCACACCAGCAGATTAGAAAACAAGTAGTAAAAAATGAATATAATAGAATCAAAAAAGATAAAAAATACTAAATACGGAATCTTACTATTACAATACTTACAAAAAAGGACGTGCCAAATATTTCTCTACCGTCTATCTGGGTTTTAGATAATGTATTTGTTATTGTGGTTTTAGATGTTGGCTGAAGAAGGGTTTGCTTATATTCGTTTGTGTTTAATGGTTTTTACAGTTGACAACTTCCAGCAGCTTAGTATCATTTCAAATTAGTACCAGTCGCTTTTAACGAAAGAATCCAGGCAAAAAATCAATAAATATAATCTAAAAGAGGATGGCTTCAACGGAGTTTTTAGTAGAAATAAATCGTGACTCGGGGTGGGAGCAGACAAAATGGAAAATCTCTCTCTCACTTCCTCCCTCCTCCCCCCCCCCCCCCCCATCCTTCACCCCGCAAATTGGGGATCTCTATTGATCTTGTTTCTCATTAGTGTTTTCAAGTTCTTGGTATCACATATTATTATCATGTATGACCCACCGTCGTCTTGTTGGGATATAACAGGTACCAAAAATGTGTGTGATTCCCCCATCTTTGAGTCACCAGGTCCTCCAGGTTGGGGGTTGGCAAAGGGTTAACACCCCTTTCCGTAAAACTCAAACCGTTACAGAAACGCAGACGGACAAACCAAATCCTTTTTTTAGCTTGGGCGACCGAAGAGTTTCTGGAATGACAGAATTTATGAGTTAAAGAAGCTGATATACAGAGAAGTGGGAAGACATGGAATGAGATTAAAAAAAAGTTAGCTCAGGACAGAGAAGGATGGAAACTGTTTGTCTGTGGCCTATACCCTGACCCAGGGTGAAAAAGGCAATGATGATGATGATGAAAAATGGATTTTAAAGTTCAAATGATAATCAAGAAATTTGACATTTTTGTCAGTTTAGGTCCCAGGTTTGAGAGTTTTTGCCAAGACGAGGGTCATTTAAATCGGTCAATACACGAAGGACGAGTTTCAGTCCAAATAAAAAAAAAAATACATATCGTTCCAGGGTAGGGCAGTCAACTGGTTAATTGGTTCTCGCATGTCATTTTGAGAGCTGCTTGTGGTTCATTCATGGTTCAGATTTTAACTCGTTTCAAAAATTAACTCAAGCCTCATATTTTCGACTATAAATTGATTTTTGAGTTTTACACGACCCCGGTACAATAACGTTTAGAGGACGATGGGTTGTATCTGAACAAGTGTGTATGAAAGGTGCCAGACAAAGCAAGAAAGAAAAATACAAGAAAAAAAAAACCATACCAAAAAATCAGTCTACCTTTGTTTGTTGATTGCTTGTTTGAGTTTTACGCGCTTGCAACACATTAAGGTCATATCAGCGCCAGTAAAAAGGAAGAAAATGGGATAGTATATAGTTATAGAATTACAATTAAAGCACCCAAGAAATGAAAATGTAAGACAAAGGGGAATTGGTTCAAAGAGGAAACAGATGTAGATTCCAAGAGCACACTATCAAAGTACTTAGTTTGAGATCACCTAAAAGTCTCATCAAGAAACAAGCACAGTTCCCAACTAAAAGGGATACACTCAAATGTTTACAAATCATATATCATAATATGTAAACAATAAGTGCATAACAGAGAGATGATTTACAAGGAAAAAAATATCATCTCCCAAAACTCTAACTATACATTTGACTGTTTCCCTCCCAGCTAGGGTATCCGGCCAGGGCCCCGACAAAACCAAGTAACCTTGATCTTGATCCTACACTGCGGCCTCGTCCTTAATCTCTTAATTTGGATTGCATATAAAATCGATGAAATGGTAGAACAAACGAACAAAAACATGCTTTCTATTCCAACGGTAGCGTTTATTTTACAAATGAAACAGTAATGACCTATCACGAAAGGTATTTCAACATATCAAAACACTATAATATGGAAATGGAGATGTATTTAAAAAATAGAAAAAACTAAACATTATATATAATATCGTAACGAACATGGGAAAGATATATATATATATATATATATATATATATATATATATATATATATATATGAGAGAGAGAGAGAGAGAGAGAGAGAGAGAGCGCGAGATAGATAGATAGAGAGAAAGAGAGAGAGAGAGAGAGAGAGAGAGAGAGAGAGAGAGAGAGAGAGAGAGAGAGAGAGAGAGAGAGAGAGGCAGAGGTGGAAAATAGAGAGGGGAAAGAGAGATTTGTTTTTCTGTTTAAGAATTTTACGGCGCTTGAAGTCGCATGTCATTTTAGCGCTGGTAACACGGAACAAATTAAAAAATATTATAGGTGTGTACCTTTATTGTTTTTGTTTGTTTTTAAGGGTTTTACGACAATTGCAACATTCAGGTCATATTGGCGCCAGTAAAAAGGAAGAAAATGGGATAGTAAAAAGTTATAGAATTACAATTAAAGCATCCAAGAATAAGGCAGACAAAGGGGAATTGGTTCAAATAGGGAACAGATGTAGATTCCAAGAGCACACTATCAGTGTACATAGTTTCAGATCACCTAAAAGTCTCATCCAGACACATGCACAGGTCCCCACTAAGAGAAATACATTCAAATGTTTACAAATCAAATATAATATGTAAACAAAACATAATACATTGCACAACCGAGAGATGATTTACAAGGAAAAAATATTATCTCCCAAAACTAAATTTACATTTGACTGTTTCCCTCTCAGCCAGGGCCAGGACAAAACCAAGTAATCTAATCCAAAGACAAAGATAGAAAGCATGTTGGAAAACAGATATAGGGGGTAGGAAACACAGTAAGTAACTCCCTGCCCGCTATGGGAGGGTCAGGACAAAACCACGTAATCATGTTGGAAAAAAAGATATAGATGGTTCGAAGATGACGTCACTCAGGTCTTTGTTATTGTTTTTGCCATCCCCGTTTATGTGTAATGCTCACTGAACTGTATTAACCTGACTATAAACGTTCATGGATACACACAGTTTTGTGTGTTGGTCCGTTATACTTCCGGATGGCAATGTTATGAGCTTCTTAGCCAAGCGCATACTATCTATAGAAGAAAGATGGAAGACACAGTTATTGCTTTCCTGCCCACAATGTCTGTACTTTTAACTCACTCAACCCTAACACCGACTATATCCGTAGTTTACCCGGGTTACTTTTACCCCATGCCTATTCATTACATTTTTCTGAGACAAATTATAGGGTAGTATAAAAGCCAATGTTTTTAGTTTTTGCATGTTAACGGTACTGTAGTTGAATAAAACAATCTATGTACATGCTCATTTTTAATACATTTTTCCAATTTTGAAAAGCAGCAAAAATGTCTAGGCTTGAGTGAGTTAAATATATAAAAGAACATTTGGATGGTTAAAACAGTTCACACAAGTAGAACGAACTATCAATGTGTCACGCTTGAGAACAGCTAAATTCTCATCCAGATACTAAGACATGATCCAACCAAGAGTCAAACAGTCAGACACTACCAGTAAGAAATAATAGATAAATCCATCGGACTGTTTGTTTCCCTCTTTGCAACAGATTCCAGGTAGGGCCAATGTGAAACCAATTCATGGACCCGTTCCAGTACAAGGAATCAAAACCACATGGAAAAGACTACTGATGTTGGAATACAGGAGATAGAACAAGAGTCGCCGTTTCTGGAAAATTCCACTCGCCGCAAAGAGAGAGAGAGAGAGAGAGAGAGAGAGAGAGAGAGAGAGAGAGAGAGAGAGAGAGAGAGAGAGAGAGAGAGAGAGAGAGAGAGAGAGAGAGAGATTAATATTAAGTTAATTAATAAAATAATAATAAAGATAATATCATGTTTTCCGAAATAAATAGGAAGTGAGCACTCTTTTTTTATTTTCAAAATGAGCGAGAGCAACAGTGTATAATACAAATTCTATAAAAAGGAACAGTCATTTTGGGTGAAAATCTAAACCTGAGACTCAAGTGGGTATTTAAAAATATTACATAAACACCCACAAAATATGCAGAATAGAAAGTAGAATAAACAACAACAACAACAACAACAACAACAACAACAACAACAACGATATGAATGGATAAAAGCCAAGCTGATTGGACGATCCCAATTTCCATAATATTACAACATTACTCTGGAAGAACACGAATTTACAAGTCGTGTGGCCAGGAAACTTTCCCTTCAATTATCGATCGATTAAAATGGCCCTCATTTCAGCAAAAACTCTCAAGTATGGGAAATGCGAAGTCCCAGGTTTGAGAATTTTTGCTAAGATGTGAATCCTTTTAATCGATCGATAATTGAAGGACAAGTTTTCTGGCCGAAATTATAAATTCGAGTTTTTCCAGAATACGGCAGAGTTGTGTAAAAACAAAAACAAAACATAACAAAAGAAAAAAAAATCCTAGAAGAAAAAATAAAACACTCACGTTATCACACACACACACACACACACACACACACACACACACACAAATTCCAATGCCCTGCTTAAAATTCTCAACATTATTTACAAAATGACATATAAACAGACAAACTATTTCAATTCATTCTCACCAATTATTACAACTCCAATAGATGCAATTCAACGCTTCATTTTCATTTCCTGATTATTTATGACGCCGTATCTACCATCACCGGCGCCGATGGCATAAGGGATCGATGTGCGCACATAAAACGCCAGAAAATTCTGATCAGGTATTCCCATCGCCACCACTTCACCCCCCCCCCCCCCCAAAAAAAAAACAAACAAACAAAAAAACAAAAAAAAAACAACAAAAAAACCAACAACAAAAAAACAAAAAACAAACACAAAACAAAACAAAAGTACCAGCTTTCCGGAGTTTCTTGCTACTGTAATTAAGTTCTTTTATCGACGACACGGACTCACAGCAATTGGATACCTGTATCACTTGCTCAGACTTTTCTTTTTAGCAATCTAACATCCTTTATAATACTTTGAGGTCCTTCTTTCACCAGGGAGGTGGAAGTTGATAGAACAATTAATTGGACATGATATCCGTTCAGATAAAATACCAGCCAGTCGTGCCAACACACAAACTATGTTTAACTTTAACGTCAAGAGTCTGTAAGAGGGATTTTGGTGAGAACTAATAACTCAACTGATCTAAAGGCTTTAAGACAATCAATTTTATGATCACAAGAGGGGAGATAAATATTTGATCAGAAGGAGTACAGAGCCAATATTTCCTATCTCGCCTGACACTAATACCAACAAATCAATATTTTTTTATCATAATATTAAGATTGTGGCTACCTAAAAATATCCGGGTGAAAAAACCGAGAGTGTGATTTTTTTATGTCAAAGAATTAATTGATCGTTAAAGGAAACAAAAAATGAGGAGAATCTACGTACGTTTGGGTAAAAAACACAGTAAGAAGACACAGTAAGTACCTCCCTGCCCACTATGGGGGGGCAGGAACCCCACCCAGAATCTAGTCTAATGCTACCTACTAGTCTCCACATCTGACAGAAGTACTTGATCCTGACATCATCATCATCATCATCAACAACAACAAAAAGTATTTTAATACTTAATAAATAATATTTAAAAAAACAACAACCCTTTTTCATGATTTTTTTCTTAATATTTGCTAACTAAGATTAAAATAAACCCAAAAAAAATGTCAGCGAAGGTCTGAAAACTACGTGAAAAGGGGCAAAAATGAAATAAAACCAAATGAAATAGTGTGATAGAAGAGGCAGCAAATGGTGAATTCACCAACCCAGAGTCGCTTCATTGTTGTTGATCTCATGGCAAGGAATTTATGTCTCAAGGCGAAAAATATAAAATTAAAAAAAAACCCTGGTATAATCACAGTTATTGAAAATTGGAACCAAAAAGTCTCTTCTTCATGGAGTTAGTGATCGTAGTCGCCGTGAAGTGGTCCCATTATTTAATTTAAAGGGAGATAACTGGGCTGATCCCTGAACATTGGAAAACAAATAACTTCAATTCCATGAATTGCGTCCCCTGACATGATGAGAATAATTTCGTAGTTTGTTTTTAAGGGTTTTAAGGCGCGTGCAACACATTTAGGCCATATCAGCGCCTGTAAATAGGATGAAATGGGATAGTAAAAAGTTCTAGAATTACCATTAAAGCACCCAAGAAAAAGTAAGACAAAGGGGAATTAGTTCAAATAGGGAATAGATGTAGATTCCAAGGGCATACTATCAGTGTACTTAGTTTGAGATCACTTTAATGTTTCATCCTCACCCAAGCCCCACTAAGAGGAATACAGTCAAATGTTTACAAATTATATATATGCAAAATACAAATAATAACGCATAACAGAGAGATGATTTACAAGGAAAACAAATATCATCTCTCAAAACTCTAAATATACATTTGACTGTTTCCCTCCCATCCCGGGTATCCGACTGGGGCAGGACAAAATCAAGTAATTTGAGTCCAAGACAAAGACAAATATAGGGGGATAAAAGACACAGAGTAAGTGCCTCCCTGTCGATTATGGGAGGTCAAGAACCCCAGCAAGGACTTCTTAGTTAAAACGGTTAAGACTATGTCTGGTTTTGGTTGTGTGTTTTTGTTTTTGTTTTTAAGGGTTTCACGGCACTTGCAACACATTTAGGTTATATCAGCGCCGATAAAAAGGAAGAAAATGGGATAGTAGAAAGTTCTAGAATTACAATTAAAACACCCAAGAGAAAGTAATACAAAGGGGAACTGGGAACAAATAGGGATCAGATGTAGATTCCAATAGCATACCACCAATGTACTTAGTTTGAGATCACCTATCCTGGTTCAGGTTGATTCGGATGTTTTACACCAAACCTTAAGAGAGGTAATGCCCATGGCGCTGAATAACACTACCTCAAAGTCCCGAACAGGCACACCAGTACAATGAACTGGTAAACGAATCGTTAATATTGTAACACACAAGAACAATACGCACACAATGGCCTTGAGTAAGTCGGCATATCACCTAGCTGCACTGCGGCTGATGACTGGGTTATCCAAGTCTTCCATGGAATAAACCATAAAGACAAATTTTGCCTTTTCTGTTGTCAAGGGAATTTATTTATTTATTTATTTATTTATTCAGCTCCAGACTGCTGCCCACGGATAGGGTCATCTACAAACGTGAGAGTAAGGAACAAAATTGTGGTCTGTAGCTTTTTCTTACACAAATATAGCAAAAATTTAATAAGAGAATGACATTATAAATATTTATATAATATCTGAGAGATAAAAAAAAAAAAAAGAGAGAGAGAGAGAGAGAGAGAGAGAGAGAGAGAGAGAGGCGAGTGAGTGAGAGAGAGAGAGAGAGAGAGAGAGAGAGAGAGATAAAGAGAGAGAAAGAGAGAGAGAGATAAAGAGAGAGAGAGAGAGATAAAGAGAGAGAGAGAGAGAGAGAGAAAGAGAGAGAGAGAAAGAGAGAGAGATAAAGAGAGAGAGAGAGAGAGAGAGAGAGAGAGAGAGAGAGAGAGAGAGAGAGAGAAAGAGAGAGAGAGCGCATAAGACCTTTCAGCTAATTTATTAGTATCCCAATTCAATATTTCTTTAGTTAGACAAACAGCGACCAATAACGTAATGGGCCACTTCGACTTGTATAGAATCCACAGTCAATGACAATTTGAATTTAATGATAATTAATGATAATAATATCTGTAACAACAATAATACCAGTAATCTTGTTAATGATAATAATGATAATAACAATGATGATAATGATGATGATGATGGTATTGATAATAATAATGATGATGATGATGATGATGATAATATTAGCAACAACAACAACGATAATAATAATAATAATAATAATAATAATAATAATAATAATAATAATAATAATAATAATAATAATAATAATAATAACAATAATAATAATAATAATAATAATAATAATAATAATAATAATAATAATGACAATAACAAGAACAATAATAATAATAATAATAATAATAATAATAATAATAATAATAATAATAATAATAATAATAATAATAATAACAATCATGATAATGAATTTAACCACCTTGAATCATCTATAATGAAGAAATTGAGTTATTTAATTGATCATACAAAACAGTATCTTTCATTACGTCTCCTATGTACAATATGAAATGCACCAACAAACATCACTTGCGAAAAAAAAAAAAAAAAAAGAATTGTTAACTTAATTAATCATAAAACAATTGTTATAACAAATTCATTTTATTAATGTACATGCTATTTGTTGTAAAAGATAATATTTATATATAGCTTTATATAATTAATATCATGTGGCAAGATATTCCCAGACCCGTCAGAAACTCGCATTCATCCAATTCTTATTGCATTCAATAAATTATACCTTACTTAAATCTGAAATTTGATTTAATTTTAGTGGGTTTAGGGCGATACTGCCTGGTCATTTCAGCGCCAGTGGAAATTAAAACGAAATATAGCCAAAAATATTACGTCTCCCCTTACACTGCTGTACTTTAAAAAAAAAACAAAAACAACAGGGACACAACCCCCCAAAACCCCCCCCCCCCCCCCCTACCCCAATCAAATTAGGTAGTTTCTGGGATATTTTTGTTTTTGTTTTTGTTTTTGTGGTTTTTACAATAGAGACGCGTATATAGGTCACATATCTGCTCCATTAAAAAGAAAGAAGAAGGGTCGGTTAAAAAAATAATTTTCGATTTACAATTATAAGCACCCGAGAACGAGAAAGAGAAAGAGGACTGTTCAAATAGGAAACATAAGTCGATTTCAAGAGAAAACTATTAATATCAACCAGTCTTTGTCAAACCTAAGAGCTTGCGTAAAATAAGTGAACCCCCCCCCCCCCCATTTTTGGAACTCTCTCCCATCTCACGTGAGACGCTCGGATTCGTTGACAACTTTCAAATCTCGCTTAAAGTTTTATCTTCTTACATCATAAGTTGCAATAGATAGTATGCGCTTGTCTAAGAAGCTCATAACATTGCCATCTGGAAGTATAACGGACCAACGCACATAACGGTGTGTATCCATGAACGTTTATAGTCGGGTTAATTCAGTTCAGTGAGCATTACTCATAAACGCGGATGGCAAAAACATCAACAAAGACCTGAATGACGTCATCTTCGAACTATCAATACCATTATCGTATATTGTTGTTGTTAAATTGAATTCGTATCACTTTTCCATCAGACTTGTCTTACTGTAATAGGTTTTGTTTTATAGCACTGTAAAGCGCGTAGAGCCTGTGACAACTGGGTAAAGTTCTATATAAATGTCACATATTATTATTATTGTATTAATATGTGCTTAATTCGAGATCACCTTAAATTCCCATCTCGACACAAGCACAGAATCCTTCTATGAGGAATGCACTTAAATGTTTACAGAATATTATATTTAAAACAAAAACGCTTTAATACCTCATTAAAAAAAAGAGAGACGACTGTAAAGAAAAAAAATATCATCTCCTTAAACTAATCTAATACATTTGATTGTTTCTCTTTCAACCAACGAACCCAGTCAGGGCCAGGACAAAACCAAGTAATCAAATTCCAAGACAAGTTCAGAAGGCAACCCGGGAAAAGGAAATAAGATAGAGGGATAGAGGGTTCACCAAGAGTGACCTCCCCGTCCACCATGAGGGATCACAAAATCCCATCTTAAGGTGAGTAAATACATATACACTAATTAATTTCTCTCTCGAATTCATACGATTGAGTGAGAAATCAGACAACTTAAGATATTTATTGCTGGTAGCAATTTTACAATGGGAAAAGTGTCATTGAAATGACATTAAATCATTTTGCGTATTTTTTTATTTTTTGTTTGTTTTTGTTGTTGTTGAACTCAATGTTGAATTATCATGCACTTTTCAATAATGATCTTTATTTGATAAATTGATGCTTCTTAGCACACCCTCCCACGTAAATTACTCCAAACAGAAATCTTACAGAAAGAAAAATCAACTTTCATCTATTTATTGAACTATATTCCATAGAATTCGTCGATTTCTCTTCATTTGTTAATAGGGGGGAAAGTCATAATCTATATTAACTTTGCACGATTAAGTTTCCTACTTTTCTTTCAAAACAAAAAGTGTGTATTAGTCAAGAAAGTTCAATCTCCCTCATCAAATTTACAACACTTTTAGAAAAGACAAAAAAAAAAAAGACACAGGCATCAAACATTCATCACTGGGAAAAATCTGTTCTGAGCAACCTTAAAAAACATGTGTGAATTATATTTTTAAGAGCAAAGAATTAATAACATAAAGTCAACACGATTCTTGACTACAACTACAATATATGTTACCATTTTCCATCATTATCATACAACAAAATCCTTTCTTCCTTTTTATATCTTTCCAATCTTCTTCTTCTTCTTCTAGGTTCCATGCCTGGTCCAGGCTTCGGATACTGCATGAATTATCTCTCTCCATTCCTCCCTGTCTCTTGCTTTTTCAAACAGCTCTTGGATTGTTAGGTTGGTGAAGCCCTTCAGTTGGTCTATGAGTGTTTTTTCTTTGTCTCCCCCGGGCGCGTTTACCAGGTATTTTTCCACAACTTGCCAGGTATTCATTCTTATCTTTCCTTACTATGTGTCCGAAAAAGGATAGTTGTCGATCCACTATTAAGGGCATTAGTTTCCTTTGTTGGTATGTTTGTTTTAGCACTTCTTCGTTCGTTTTGTGTGCGGTATACGATATTCTCTGCATCCTTCTCAAGCACCACATTTCAAAAGCTTCAATGTTCTTTTGTGTTTCTGCATTTGTAGTCCAGCTTTCGCATCCGTATAACAAGATTGGCCACACGTAGCACTTCAAGACTCGGAATCTAATCCCGAACGACATCTGTTTGTTTTTCAAAATGTTTCCCAGGTCCATGAAGGCCTGTTTGGCTTGAGTTATTCTTGCTCGTATGTCTCGGTTACATCTTCCATCTGTTGTCACTATTGAACCTAGGTATTTAAAACTTTCTACGTTGGTAAGCTGCTCGCCAATCTAGATATCTGAAATACACTCAGAGACATTCCTTGCAAGTATCTTCTCAATGAGAAACAAGTAGTCACCATAGCATTTCACGTTATGTGCAATTAATATCAGGAACATAGTAAGTTTGTCGTTTGATTATCTTGATCCAGTGAAATAACGTGTACTTCTTGCCTTTTGAAAACTACTGATTTTACATTGAATTATTACTAGCTTATTCAACATAGATGGAATGGGCTCTCTGCGATAAATCTAGTTACAAGACCGATCTGATTATTTTGGTTGATAAAAAAAACTCCAGTGCAGTAAAAGGTAATCTGTTTCATCTGTTGAGATTTGACGCTTATCATATGTGACCCCTCGTCTCAAAACGGTATTAAGTCGGGATGATTAAGATGCTGAAAATGGAATTTGTAGCCAGAAATATCAGACTTAAGTTGAGTTTATATGCTTTATAGAGGAGAAGGAATATCATATTTTACTGTGCTAAATACCAACGTTTCATATTTTTGACCAGTTTAACTATAATTTGACTTTTTAGCATCTGGTCCATCCCGACATAATACCGTTTTGAGACGAGGGGTCACATATCGAGAATTGCCATTCCAGAGCCAGTAAACTCTATTTGTTTTCACATCTACCCTTACAGTCATATCGAGTTCATGAAGCAGGCTTGTTTTAATGTGAAAAACCTTGACGGTATCATCATATTAATTATTCAACACCACATTTCCAATTTTAAGTTCCGGTCGTAAAAATGAATAGAAATCGAAATATCAGGCATGTTATCAATACTCAATCAGACAGATATATTGGTTTTCTTGTTTTATAAAAAAGACAAACAGAGAGGTTAAAAACAGCCAAAATTTACTTTAAAAATAAAATAATTTTTTAGATAAAAAATTTACATTTCAAATCCTTAACAGTCATTGGATTTCAAATCCCCCCCCCCCCCCCCTCCCAAGTTTTCTAACATTTCAAATATCTGTGTGGAACTTTTCCATCGTTCTTGTCCAGTACACAGAAGCACACTCCTCTGTGTCACGTGGATAATTCCGTCCTCTGTCATCCAATGACCATCACTAAAGTACACCATGATGTTGTCAACATGAATAAGATGCGTTATCTCAACGTCCCTACCCTTCAGGTACATCCGTCGAGAAATCCACAACAAAACTATGAATTCATAATTGAAAAGGGAAAGGAACTTCTTCTTCCTCTTCTTCTTCGTTCCTCTGATGGACATCTATGGCTGCAGTCCGATATCTGCTATGAAGTCTGTGGTCTGCTTTAGGTCCTCAGCCTCACCATAGAGCTTTGTGTTGAGTGTTGTTAGGGGTGACCCAGTGGTTCGAACGTTGCACGTTGTATAATGGGCAAAGGAACAAATACAACCGAGTGCCAACCAAATCCCATCAATATTTTGGACTGAATCAGCAACAGTTCCGTTTAAGTTGCATGGACTGTATCACCCTCATAATATCTCCTGGTAAATCTGATGATGATGATGATAATCAACAATGATGACAGCGAATGGATGAGTTCCTTAATGAATATTAAATTTAGAGATGTTGATATATATATATATATATATATATATATATATATATATTCAGCACGTCATTATAATAAACTGTCACAGGGGAATGCATTGAATGCCATCCAAGATATACAAAGATGCCCTTTCAAGGCAGCCATCGCTTTGTTTATATCACTTGCCGAGGTATCGAATTCTAGATTGAGGTTAGCTATCCTTTAAGGCATAAATATTCTTAGGAATCACTTAACTCTATTCTTCCCCCCCCCTCCCATAAAAAAAAAAAGAGGATAACACAACATCCTGGAAATTTGTTATCGAACAAAAACAAAACATTTTCGCTTCTAAGCATTGAAATATAATCCAAAAGGAAAACTACAGGTTTTTTTTTTTCCTTTTAAAGAACACAAAAGCCTCTGACCGTTAAAAGACTTGAAATATCCAACAGAAAGAACACTTTCACTGTCACAGCAATCATGCGTGGTTTTGCTTAAAGCTGTAACTCCATTTTTTTTTTTTAAAAGAAGGAATTTCATCGCATTTATTATGTCCAGTTATGCATTATCCTCCTCAAATTTCCTTCATTCACCACCAACTGACAGATAGATAAACTAGGAATGATACTTAGGGCTCCGAAATTCGACTCCAATCAACAGGAAGTATGAATGAACCTCAAAATTCAATACTAGAGCTCCAGGTCACGTTGATGCTTTGGGAGGGCATGAAAACAAATAAATGTAAAAGTGCTTGCTTGTGGTTGTAAAATCATCATTAACCCCAAGAGTAATAATCCAATCGAAAATCGACTCTTGTACGTCAATGTAGAACAAAAAAGTTTTTGTTGCAATTTTTTTTATTATCATTGTCATTAGGTTGATTACTCCTGTCCATTAGTTGCCCTCTGGTGGTAATAATAGAATATCTTTAATGATGGAAGGCACGTCGGGCCCGTCTTTATTCATGTCCAACTCGATGAGAATATTGGAGTGCTCCACGCTGATGGTGCGGAGATCCGTCAGACGAGACAGGAAGCGGGCCAGTGCCCTACCACCTTTACCCCGTTTAGCCGTCTCATACGCCTGCAATAAGGCCACATAGTCTCCTTGTATTTTTTCCACTTTTTGCTTGTCCTCCAGGCCAGGCCGTTCTGTGTTTTAAAAAAAAGATGATACGGCATAATTATAATTGGGTAGAGAAAATGAAGACCATTTATTCTCCTCATCCTCCTTCATCTACTTCTTACCATCAGCATGGTCTAATCATCAACATCATGAGCATTACGATTATTACTGTCCTTCATCTACTTCTCATCCTTCTCCTTTTCTTGCTTCTCCTCCTACTCATTATCATCATCATCATCATCATCATCATCATCATCATCATCATCATCATCATCATCATCATCATCATCATCCAAAATCATCATCATCATCACTCATAACTCCATTAGACTCAGGCGTAAATAAGTGCCAGTGAATGTAGACAGTGACTAGAATTAGAACAATAGGGGCTGGAAAATTGCACGAGAAAAACAACAAACCAAGGCAATAGTAAAAAGACCACCAAAAAAGTCGATTATCTCCCCCTCTCTCTCCTCCTCCTCCTACTACTGCTATTTCTACTACTACTACTACTACTACTACTACTACTACTACTACTACTACTACTACTACCACTACTCCTACTACTACTACTACTACTACTACTACTACTACTAACTACTACTACTAATTCTACTACTAGTTCTGCTACTACTAATACGACTACTACTACTCTCTACTAACTAACAACTAACAACTAACTACTAACTACTAACTACTAACTACTACTTCTACTACTACTTCTACTACTACTACTACTACTACTACTACTACTACTACTACTACTACTACTACTACTACTACTATTTCTACTTCTACTACTACTACTACTACTACTACTACCTACTACTACTACTACTACTACTACTACACTACTACTACTATACTACTACTACTACTACTACTACTACTACTACTACTACTACTACTACACTAATCTACTACATTCGCTACTACAATACACTACTACTACTCTACTACTAACATAAAACCTAACTACTAAACTAACTACTAACTACTACTACTACTACTACTTCTACCACTACTACTACTACTACTACTACTACTACTACTACTACTACTACTACTACTACTACTACTACTACAACTACTACTACTACCGCCACTAATACTATACAAGTGGACGTGGGGAGAGATGTCAAGGATGGCAGCAAACCACGATAATTGGAGATCTACTGTGTCGGCCTTATGTGCAACCAAAGCACCAAGAGGATAAGTCTGTTATAAAGATAAGACCACGGGACCCAGACAAAGAACACTTAAAACACACTTAATTTACAGGACAAGGAAACTAACACGTTTTTAAGTATAGGTATTTTAAATCAAGGTTTTGTGGAGGGGGCATATGTCTCATTTCTGAAATGGAATTCTAGATTAATAATAATAATATAATAATAATAATAATAATAATAATAATAATAATAATAATAATAATAACAATAGGAGCAATAATAATAATAATAATAATAATAATAATAATAATAATAATAATAATAATAATAATAATAATAACAATAGGAGCAATAATAATAATAATAATAATAACAACAACATAATAATAAAAATAATAAAAATAATAATAATAATAATAATAATAATAATAATAAATACATAATAATAATAAATAATAATAAATAATATAATAATAATAATAATAATAATAATAATAATAATAATAATAATAATAATAATAATAATAATAGTAATAGTAATAGATCAGTAATAAATAATATGTAATAATAATCATAATAAAATAATAATAATAATAATAATAATAATAATAATAATAATAATAATAATAATAATAATAATATAATAATAATAATAAAAACAACAATAATAAAACAATCAAAGCAGTTGTCTTAGCATAGCACATTTCAATCTACCTGAGAAAATGCAAATTGCCGTGAAGAGAGCGTATTCAGCATTGTCCGTCTTGTAGGAAGCCATGTTGTGGCAAAACTCATACAGCACTTCGGCATAGTGACCCAGACTGGCAGCTTTCATATTCTCTAGGGTACAGGGCTGACCGTTACCAAACACAATGGAGGAGGTGTCCAGGTCATAGCAACGGGCTGCTCGTATAGACATCACTTCTGTAGTTGAAGACTGGAAGATTAAATAATTTGAAAATAAAATCTTTGAAACATAATGTGGAGCGACATTGATATTTACTCATTGCCAGCCACTCTCTCCCTCCACAATCTACGAATTTTAAGAGCCAGGAAAATAACAAAAAGAGAACCCTTATATGATAGTTATTCAGCTTAGAACTGAAGATATAGGATCTCAAGCTAAGCCAATGGCTAAGCTAGTAAGAAGTCTCTATTAAACTTCAACCACAACGGGATACCTTCCTTATATTTTATCTCTATGTCCACAATTTGTTACTACTAGAAAAAGTTTTACTTTTATTATATGAAACGTTTTGGCGAAGTTGAAATTTTATTTTGCTTTAAGATTATCTTCCCAATAAATTGAACAAACTCGTTAACAAGTATCTAAACGTTTATTATCAATTTGAAATGCATGTTACCTTAAGCAACGTGAACTGATCCTCCTTTTGTAGTGTGAGGAAACCGGGCAAGTTTTTGGTGAATTCAACGATGAGTTGAGTGACGAGGATGAATGTAGAGGCCATGGACTGCATGAAGGAGTTGGGATCGAGGTTGGTCGCTGATTCTGCGC
>NC_088361.1:5227862-5230362 GCF_034508935.2 Berghia stephanieae | reverse complement strand
TTTTTTCTAAGCACACTTTCCTCCCAGTGATGACTAGGCGACTGGATCTGTTAGAACTGGTGGGGTTTTCTTTGCGATATACAAGGTGCTCGGCCAAAAAAAAAAAACCCCAAAAAGTGTCGAAATATCAACTGAGATATCTATCACATGATGGGAATTTATCTAAAGCTTAAGCATTCAAGTCGATTTGAGATACTGTTTTCTGGAAACGATCCAACGAGTTAGGTACCAAGTTTATAATCAGATCGCATTTATTGTTTTTACGTCCAAAATTTCTCACCTTTTCATTCAAAATGGCGTCATTACAAAAATATGAATTTTTACTTCCTGAGCTATTGTTTCTCAAGAAAAGGCGCCTGGTCCGTTCTTTTTACATGACAATACAACAACAACAAAAACAACAGTAAAGGAAAAAAAAAACAAAAAGAAATAACAAAAGAAAAAAAAACAAACAAAAAACCCCCCCCAAAAAAACAACTAAAACTGAACAAAATGAAACAACCCCCACCCCCAATAAAAAAACAGACAAAACAGAACACTCTCCCCCAAAGAAACGAAACAACCCCCCCCCCCCCCCCAAAAAAAAAAAAAAAAAAACCAAAAAAACCCCAAAAAAACCAGCAAAACAAAACAAAACCAAAACATACAAACCCAAAATACAAACAAAACGCGAATTAGATAAGAACTTGACAGAGCGATAGTAATCAGTATTTGTGCTAGACTATTTCGTAATTAATTGAGGTATTTCTTGCAGCAGTAGTACTATTAGTAGTGATAGTAGTAGTAGTAGTAGTAGTAGTAGTAGTAGTAGTAGTAGTAGTAGTAGTAGTAGTAGTAGTAGTAGTAGTAGTAGTAGTAGTAGTAGTAGTAGTAGTTTTATTATTATTATTATTATTATTATTATTATTATTATTATTATATATATCATCATCATCATCATCATCATCATCATCATCATCATCATCAGTCGTAGCAGTAGTAGTAGTAGTAGTAGTAGTAGTAGTAGTAGTAGTAGTAGTAGTAGTAGTAGTAGTAGTAGTAGTAGTAGTAGTAGTAGTAGTAGTAGTAGTAGTAGTAGTAAAGTGGTAGCAGCAGCAATGGTAGTACATAGTAGTAGTTGTAGTGGTAGTAGTAGTAGTAGTGCTAGTCGTGGTACTAGTAGTAATAGTAGTATTAGTAGTGGTGGTGGTGGCTGTGGTTGAGAGAGGAGGAGGAGGAGGAGGAGGAGGAGGAGGAGGAGGAGGAGGAGGAGGAGGAGGAGGAGGAGGAGGAGGAGGAGGAAATATGTTCTCTCAACCAAAAGCAAATGAAAACATAATACATGCCATGCGTATCGTCTCACCTTTACATCCCTCACAGCTGAGGGCGTTGTAATGATATCCAGAGGCACGGTCCCCACATATGCGGCAGAGTTCCTCCTCAATGCTCTTCCCTTCCAGGCCACTCCCCTTCTTACGCTTGATATCTGGGGGTCCGTCTGTACCGCCGCTGTCTCCCTCCAGGGGATGGAACGCACTGCTGCTCTGACCGGGGATGAAATTCATCCGATCTGCTTGGCTCAACAGGTGATATTGGCTACTGTCTGGGGGCATCTCGCCCTCGGGAAGGACTGGAAAAGACAAAAGAAGAAGAAGAAAAATTGAAAGTTTTAAGCAATCAGAATGTGGGAGAAAAAGTGTTTACAACATCGGGGTTTCTAATCAAATAATTATTCGTATCACGGTTAATTGGATTCAATCGTCTGATGTCACGTCGCCCAGCAAAGGCGAGCAGCGTGATTCTGAACAAAGAAAATTGGTACTTTTTATTCTTCATGCTGGCTAGAACTTTTCATATGTCATGTGATCAGAATGTATAAAAGTCAAAACATGATCATATTTATAATGTTTTTCTCATGTCGATACACTTTTATGCTCGTCGGAGAAGTATTTCATAAGGACGTCCGCCATTGTTCCGATAGTTTAGAGCCAGTTACTAAGTTGCTATGCGTCATTACATCGAAGTGACGCCATGACTGTTGAAGCCAATTCTCTCCGAAAAAGGTTAAATTTGCGGTCATAATCGGTTATAAAAAATTGTAATAGCATCTCACAGTCATGTCTCAACTTGCGCATTACGTGTTGCTATTGGTTAGGAAGTCATTGCAAAGAGATTTGAGCACGTTAATTGTGATATTGCCCTTTATAAATGCTTGAGTTGAAAAAAAATCGAATGGGGACACGGGGAGAATACTCTTCAACAGTCGTAACGTCACTTCCCTCATAATGACGCATGGTACCTTAGTAACACTGGCTCTAAACTATCGGAACAATGGCGGACGCCCGTATGAAATATTTCTCCGGCGAGCATAAAAGCGTATCCAGAGGAAAAAACAACAACACATAAATATGATCATGTTTTGACTTTTACACATTCTGATTACAAAGCATATGAAAAATTCTAGCCAGCATGAAGAATATAAAGTAATGATTTTCTTTGTTTGGATCGAAGACGGCCGCCG
>NC_088361.1:5212810-5215262 GCF_034508935.2 Berghia stephanieae | reverse complement strand
AAAATTCGAGTTAGACAAAACGGCCTTGAAAAATATAGATAAGGGTAAGGATGGAGACAGTAATTGTCTCTGAACAAGAATAAGAAAAGTTATAGCGGCATAGAGTGTAATCAAATTTTCACAAAGATGGCAGGTTTCATAATATGGCAGTTATGAGGGCAAAGAATGTCGGAGGTAGGGCGCGGAGGTAAGGGGGTTGGGGGGGGGGGGGGCATATGTTTCTTAAACAATATCTTCTATTGATATCATTGTATTTCAGTGCAACCACACGAGCTTGCCTATCCAATTACACTACGGATGGGAGACCGGGGTGAGTCGTCACACAGGCATAATTGACATAATGGTCACAGTTTATATATTTTTGTGCTGCTAAATTGAATAAAATCCTCAAGGCCAAATAGTCAAAAGATAAGAAATTTGTTCCCGTGTTAATATTTTTTTTTTTTTGGTTTTGTCTTTTTCTTTCAATATAGGACTGGATATGTTTGGCACTATTACATAAAAAAAAAAAAAGATCCAATGCGAGCACCGACAGAAAACAGTTAATATTCAGTTTACCTAAATCAATGATCATATGATCTAAAAAAAATTAATGAAAGAAAAACATGATATAATATATATATATGTAAAAACGAAGAATCAATGTCGACATCGTCTCATTAATGCTATCAGAGGAAAATGACAGGATTTTGCATCTGAGACGGGAACTGGCAGAGCCGCTGTATTGTGTTCATATATCATCTCAGATTAATTGATAAATAAAGCCCACAGAGAGAGAAAAAAAATATGATACATCATACAAGATCTGGCAGGCATAGCACCCAGTTAATGCTATTGGAGAGAGGGACCAAAACTGGACATGTAATCGAACCAGGTCTGTAAATGTACACGTTCAGTGCTCTTACAAGTTAAACTTTTGCGTGTTTCATCGTACACTGCGTGAAATCAGTCCTATTTCAGATGGAACTCCCAAGGCGCCAGTAACCCTACATTTTTGAGGTCAGTGGAGGCAGAGTTCATTCCTCGGGTGGTGGTTAACTGGTATCAAGCAGTATCTTTACGATTATGGATATTTAAAGGTCATAATATGTTGGGATAGCGGGAAAAACAACAGCCTCTTTCACATTATTTTAATTTGAAAAAAAATCAATTCTTTTTAAATATCAGTCAAAATTTGGTATTATTGTGGTTAACAGTTTTCTTCAAATATCGCAAGATGTGGATCTGATTTTAAATGCTTGTAAATCTTGATCCACTTTTAAAAAATCGTGATTCAAAACTCATCAGCAGTAATACATGGATTTTAATTAACATCAAAAGTAGATGTGCGCATCTGTGTTCTTGTGCATTCTCGTCATATTGGCAGTTAAAAAAAAAAAATATTGGTTTTGTCAGCTCCGCATTGTTATTTTACCATTTCTGTTCCCCTCACACAATTGTATGTAATAGTCACAACATTTAAACCGATAAGGCTCCTTTAATCAACGATGTACTAATGTGGTAAAATAAATCATACGAACCATTAAAGTATAGATAATGGTCATCAAGCCATTGAAAAGATCCTATGGCATTAGAAATTAAATGGACAAACTGGCTTTCAAGTGTGCCAAAACTACATATTAAATTCAATTGTATTTTATCCTTAAACTGATATTTGGACATAATTCATGACAAGGAATGCGATGGGGGAGAAAATGAGGAGCTCATCAACGCATGCCAAATAAAAATTTACAATAAAAAATTCATATATTTAAAGATTTTACGACCAGGACAACAAAACTTGGCATGTGTCAAGACCAATTTTACATTTAAAATGATGCTTGTTTCAATCGTTTTCTGCTGCTATGAATTAAAAAATATATTATCAACCATGGGCTATGATGAAAACCTTGTGGTGAGGCAACAATTTTCATATTCATATTAACAACTGAACAATACCATAAAAAAATTAATTATCTACAGCAGCGTTAGATTCCCATTGACCGCTGCCTGTTCCACCCATCGACTGACCCCACTAAAGGGGCCAGGTTGACTAGCTTTGAAATAACGCTCAAAGGGAGAAAATGCCGCGTACTGCGTAAAGGCTTCTTTCTTTTTTCTTTTCTTTTTTTTTTTTTTTAGCGCGAACAGCATTCATTGCAAACGAACAATTTATATATATATATGAGCCAAGGTCAAAAGGTGCCAATTTTTTTTTCTCAAAATAAAAGTGACATAACAGTCCATTCATGTTTCTATATGTGTAGCAAAAACCCTGTACTTCATGAATCAAAGGCCCTTTAGATAACTTTAAGGTCTAACGCAGCATAATATCGTCAACAATACCTATAGGTTGCTGATGTCACCTGTGACCGGAGACACCAAAATGAGACAAAAAACTCAATAACCAAATGATTTTTGTTGAGTATCAAACTTTATTTAGTAAGTTATAGACAAAAAGACACAATCAACA
>NC_088361.1:5202810-5207810 GCF_034508935.2 Berghia stephanieae | reverse complement strand
ACAAAAATGGACAAAATTAAACGGTACCAAATAAATGCATTTCAATAAATAATACTAACAATAGATGTGTTAGAATAGGGGAGAGCAAAAGTGATCGCCCGCACAAGACACCATTAGGTTACTGCTTTCTATTGATAGGGTGAAACAAAAATATACAAAAATAATAACAAATAAATAAAAAAATAATTAATATATAAATAAACAAATAAATAAATAAATAAATAAATAAATAAAGCAATAAGAAAACGGCGTTCATAATAAATTATATTTATGAGGATGACAAAATATTTCAAATCTCTCAAGCGCTGCCCTTACCTGATCTTCATTGTCTGAGCAAAAAGTCCCCAGTAATTCATATTCGGTCTCCTTTTTGGAGTTAGTCGTCCCAAACAATCTATATTCCGGCTCCCTATCCGGGCTTCTGTTCCCCAACAGTTCATATTTAGCTTTGCTATTCCTGTTGGACTCATTGCGGCCTGGCAATGCGACATTACCTCCTATGGCAAACATGGGCTGATATGATAAGGCACGATATACGAAGCTGTATGGAGCTAAGTCTTTTAGCACATTAGAATGACTGGAGCAAAGTCCACTTCATTTGCAAAACAAATGAAAGGGCACCGATCATTAGTCCCTGGAATACTTAGCACACTACATGTCAATCTTAAAGGCACCATGCAGCAGAATGCTCAAATGAAGTCCATCCCTGTCTAAAATGCCTGCATCAATTTTTAAAAAATATTTATATATATATATATAACTTACTTGTACTTTAAAATTGTGTCCCACTGCGTCAATATGGTATTATGTCAGAATGGTGATTGTTAGGAAGTTGGTTTTTTTTTTTAATTTTGTTTCTTTTTTCTTTTGTTTTGCATTTTTTTTTTTGTTTCTCTGTTGTTTAGCCTTTGTCTCTTTTTTTTTTTTTTTAGTAGTAGTAGTATATAACAAATGTCATGATTCACATTTTGACACAATTTTAGTTATAATAAAAAGTTTTTTGTTTTGTTTGTTTTGCTGTTTTTTGGGGGGTTTTTTTTGTTGTTTTTTTTTGTGTGGCTTTTTTAAAACTACAAAATTTAAATTCCGATAGCATACAATATCCGTGCTTAATTAGTTGATGGTCAGAGTGAAAGGCACTTACTCCCACGAATGACTGCATTAACACTATCGAAAACAATATCAAAGTCGCGTTGTCCACCCACTCTTACTCCGTCCGAATCAAACCACCCTTTCTTCGATTTTTAAAAAATGATATCACCATGTAACTAGCAAAACTGTCACAGCTTATTCAAAATGTCATACAAATATACAACCATGTTGCACGTAAAATCCCAGATTCTGCCACCGTTTTATTAAAATGATGGTAAAGACTGAAAACAAACTCATTTCCTTTATCATAAATCCACAGTGCTCTAGCATGAGATTACACTACACACATCATGCCAATGAAAGAAACAAAATCATTAAAAAAGAATAGAATAGAAAAGAAGGAAAAAAAGAAATGTCTTGATTTCATCAATTATGACGACCCCTCATACTGGAACCACAACCAGATCGTGGCATTGATTGACTAAAAACAAACAAAATATCATAAAAGTGTCGCCCACCACACAATAGCGCTCACATCACTCATATCCTGCTTGGAACCTTGGGGGATGGCAGCAGTCGACCTGCCCACTTCGCGCCACCCCCGCGCCTGCCCCCCCCCCCCTCCCTCTCTCTCTCTCTCTCTCTCTCTCTCTCTCTCTCTCTCTCTCTCTCTCTCTCTCTCCTATAATACTACAACTGTGTTAAAATGACTTCATAATCTTCCCCACTGCATTTATCAGATCTCTTTCAAAGAGGTTCAAATCCGCATCTTTTAAGATTTTCAATTGAAACCACCTTTTTAAATTTACCAATTAAAAATTCTGACTAATTTGGCGGTCGCTCATCCAGGCCAACTCAGGGATAAAGATACTCTGAAGAATTATTTTTAAAAATCATTATTGTTTGAGCTATTTAAAGACATTTCTATATTCACATGCACCATACACTACATAATTTAGAATATCCGCTGTAATTTTTACTTTTTAATTGTATATTTCAAAGGCGATGTCTAGGATACATTCTGTAATTGTATAGCGCTTTGAGATGCTTTTTTTAAAAAGGACTATAGAAATTATTATTATTATTATTATTATCATTATGATTATTATGATTATTATGATTATTATGATTATTATTATGATTATTATGATTATTATGATTATTATTATTATTATTATTATTATTATTATTATTATTATTATTATTATTATTATTATTATTATTATTATTATTATTATTAATATTATTATTATTATTATTATCATCATCATTATTACTATTATTATTGTTGTTGTTATCATCATCATCATCATTATTATTATTATCATTATCAGCATCATCATCTTCATTATCGCTATATTGTCATCATCATATTTCCTTTCCTAGAGGATTTGAATCACAAGAAAAGTCAATCCTTAAACCCTCAAGCTTAAAATCAAGCCCCCAACGACGAAAAAGAACGAAATAAGACACACGATAATAGAACTAATGAATTTAGACAAAAATGGGAAAACTCGAGAATATAGATCATCTACAAAAAAAAAAAAAAAAATTCAAGAAAATGCCCTCAAAATGTTAAATATTGTTTTAAGTAACAATCCTTCACAATTTGTCATTTGTAGTTGTTTGATTTAAAATTATAAAAATTATATAATTAAGCAAAGGAGACCGCTTTGGTTAAACTGAATCAAAGATATGTGATGTTATGAATTATGCTAAAATACGACAGCTGGAGGGGGGAACAATCATGTCGTACGAATTACAGTTTTAAGTATGAATCTACATCATTGGTCTCTCAATTATACAAAAGGCATGGGATGAAATAAATATCCCACAACCAGCAGCCCGAGCACAACAATTCAAGACGCAACATCATTTCACGGTCGTTATAAAATCACAAACTTCATAGATCGATCGGGCGGTGGAACCATCATCAAAAAGTCGTTAAGATAATACACACCCTCGCAAACACCCTAGCTGCGAGTCCTATCAATAATTGGGAAGTTTATTGGAGCGTGGAAGGCGCATCAGCATACGATAAACAACGATGTGTGTTTCGATAAATAGAAACCATGTCTATGGAGTGGATGGAGAGACTTCTTTGCACGTATTTACAAGGTATTAAAAAAAAAAAAAAAGATAATGAATTTGAAATGAGAGAATAAAAACACGACTGAAATGATATGGTGTTTCGCAGAATGCAAGAAATGTTTTCATCCCGAGAGAGGCCCAAGAGGGGAGAGGTTGAGAGAGAGAGAGAGAGAGAGAGAGAGAGAGGAGAGAGAGAGAGAGAGAGAGAGAGAGAGAGAGAGAGAGAAAGAGGGAGGGGGGGGGAGTAGCAGCAAAACTGCCCTACACTGGACACCAGAAGGCAAGAGAAGAAGAGGAAGGCCCCAAGCAACTTGGAAGAGAACAGGGAGGGAGAGATGAGAGCGTGTGTATGTGTGAGGGGGAGGGGGTATTTATTTATCTAGTGTATGTGATTGTCGTGGGTCTGCCTTTGTGTTTGTTATGTCCGTTTGGTGCAAAGAATAACGCCATTGCCTTATTAGCTGGAATATTTCTGTTCCTCCTTAAAATATATCCAAATAGTCTCCATCTTGTTTCCAAAATTTGAATCGATTGCGGTGTTTCTTCGCATTTTATGTGCAGAGATTTGTTACTTATTTTGGTTGGGAAGTGGATATCTAGAATTCTCCTAAGCTGTTTCCGATTGAAGGCATCTAGTTTATCTTCTTCGCTTTTTTGTTGGTGCCCATGGTCCACAGTTGTAAATAAGTACTGATTTAACAAGGCTCTTGTATAGCTTTATTTTATTTTTATTTTTTTTTTCAGTTCATTGTTTCTCAGGTATACGTGTGTCAGCTTATTGAGAGCGGCAGCCGACAGATGTTTTCGTCTTTCTACCTCTTCTTTGTCTTCTTTTTTTTTTTTTTTTTGGTTTTTTTTTTTTTGGTCTTTTTCCAATTTTGGTCGTCTTTGTCTAATTTCATAAAGTCGGTTTTCTCGGAGTTTACGAAAAGATTGTGTTTCTCTAATGCTTCGTGTACGACTTTTTACGTTGAGATCTTTTCGGGTGACGAAATCAATATCGTCTGTGTATGCTATTTCTGATGGAAGGTAGGATTCAAATACAATTTGAGTGACAGGCAAAACAGTGGGCACTTCCTTTAGAGCATGCTCCGAGTATACAACGAACAAAACTGGACTGAGACTATCTCCTTGGGGTCTTCCAATCCAATATTACTTACTTGGGTTGTCGCTCCGTTCATTTTGGTGCTTACCCAGGTCTCATTGAGCTGGAAACGCACTAGTCAAATTTCATCGTCAGTTATTGTTTTCAATATATTTAGCAGGGCATGTCGATCTATCGCGTCAAAGGCCGCTGACATGTCTATCCCAGTGATGTTGATATTAATTTCACGGATAGAGATTTCGCGGTCAGCCATTTATGCGTCCACTCAACATCTGCGATGCTTCTTTCTTGACGAAATCTACTTTGACTGTGTGATAAATACCTTGCTATGTGCGGTCGTATCCTGTTAAGAGTTATTATGGAAAGTGTTTTTCGAATGGTGTTCAGTAGGGGTATTGGTCTTAGGTTCTTTGAAAGCCCTTTGGTCTTTCCGGGTTTCTGTATATATAGGAATGAATGACCCTGTGTTTATGTTGATGGGTTTGTATTCTCCAAATGTAATATTAAATATGTTGGCAATGTGTTCTTCGAGTGACGATGGTCCATAGTTTAATAGTTCAGCGCTTATATTGTCTTCTCCTGGAGCTTTGTTGTTGCTCAAGCTGTTAAATCCTTTTCTCACTTCCCTTGATGTTATAGGGTTGAGCAATGGGCGGGTTGATCCACTATAAGCGTGTGTGGGCTCCACGTCTTCGTTTCTAAATTTCGTCTT
>NC_088361.1:5192810-5197810 GCF_034508935.2 Berghia stephanieae | reverse complement strand
GTTCCCGACAAATCGTCCCAATTAAGCAGCGGCCATGAATTTGAGCAATTTTTCAGATTTACCATAGTCCATTCTGCATTTAATCACTTTGCATGTCAGTTATTGCAACAATGTTTGTCAGACGGTGACATTTCACATCTCAATGAAAAACAAACGACACCTTTACCTACCTCTAACAAAGAGAGATAAATCTAACTGCACAAAACAATTGACAAATACGCCACTTATAACGGTTCCAGCAACGGATTAAGAATGCATTGTCAACCCATTCAAATCATTGAACAAACAAACTATTTGGTGGTGCAGCCTTGAATAAACAAATCCATTAGTCATTACCCATCGTACCACTGGGCAGTTTTCCTGCTAACCTGGCACCGTGACCATGAACGTGACCAAGATCGATCCCGAATGCAGTCAAGATTTTTTCTGACCCCCTGTCCCCCAGCAGTGATTGGGTAGTTGGGTCTGTTAGATCTGGTGGAAAGCACTTTGCGATAGACTAGTGTCCTATCCAAAGGAACCAAGCAATTGCTATAGTCTGTTTCACACTACAGAAACTGGGATAAACTCTGGCTCAATGAACCACTTTTATGAACGTGATGATGGAAGTCGATGACACTGACAAGAGATACAGGTAGATTCTATTGTCCACATCTCTGTGATGACTATGACGATCGGTTCAACCACATACCTAACTGGCTATTGTGATAGACATTAACAGGGGATCCGGGTAAATTCTATTTTTCACGTCCGGTTAGACTAATTTGGATTTTATGAGTCACTGTTTTAAATTATTGAAATGAAGACAACTAAAAAGCTCTTCGTCCATTGTCAAAATTCGTCCCCATTAATCGGTAGGCCATCCCAATTAAGTGGCTTGGAATTGGAAAGGGTGTGACTTTTTATAATTCCGTTCCCAAGGAATCATCCCAATAAAATGGCACCCCCAATACTGGCTTTGCCTGTACTTAGCAAAGTAAGCTCATTGATGAGCACAATCATATATTGATGCATATTTTTATCTAGGAAAAAAAACTGTGAAATCATGCATTAAGTCCATTAGTTAAAGCCAAAGCAGGGCACATGACATTACTAGAATTCAAACGCTTTCTGGGGTACGGTAAAAGTAATCTTTCACACTTACATAAAACATTCCGTCTGACTATCCTTTTCGCAAAACAATTGTAGACCTCTTTCTCATGTCTTTTCAAACTCAAGCTTCTGCATTATTGATTTAAATACATTTTTGTGGTTCCATGAAGAAGGTTATGTAACAAATCTTAACTTTCAATATAAAACCGTTTTTTTTATCAGAAGAAGAAGAAGAAGAAGAAGAAGAAGAAGAAGAAGAAGAAGAAGAAGAAGAAGAAGAAGAAGAAGAAGAAGAAAAAGAAGAAGAAGAAGAAGAAGAAGAAGAAGGAGGAGGAGGAGGAGGAGGAGGAGGAGGAGGAGGAGGAGGAGGAGGATGAGGAGGAGGAGGAGGAGGAGTAGGAGGAGGAGGAGAAGGAGGAGGAGGAGGAGGAGGAGGAGGAGGAGGAGGAGAAAATAGAAGAAGAAGAAGAAGAAGAAGAAGAAGAAGAAGAAGAAGAAGAAGAAGAAGAAGAAGAAGAAGAAGAAGAAGAAGAAGAAGAAGAAGAAGAAGAAGAAGAAGAAGAAGAAGAAAATATGATGATGATGATGGAGGAGAAGGAGGAGAAAGAGGAAGAGAGGAAGAAAAATAAGGCTTACCTCATCAGATTCAAATACATGACATAGAATTTTGGCTTGTCGTCTGCGTCTCCCTAAAATGTCATCAGGGGAGGTAATCAATCGTCGTCTTGCCATAATAACCAAGATGTCTCCAATATCCGCAATGTATGAGATGGTCCGCAAGGAATGGTCCATCATTATTTCCTGTTGATTACATTAGAATATAATAAACTTGAATATAAATCAAATTTAATATATGTAGTGCTTACTTACAATTTATTACTCTAAACTAAGCATTTGAATGCCGGTGACACTAAAAGAATGCAGTCTACATGTGACAACAAAAATTGAAAAGAACAAATCAATTTCTGCCATATTCTTTACATTTATGGTGTTACAAAAGGTCAACATTATAGTTTCAAAGAAACATGTTGAATAACGCTAAAGGAAGTTTTGTGTCTTGGTTTTTGTTTTTTTTTTAATTCAACGTTCATGTCATTCATGTCGATTTCATAAATGTGAAGCATCCAAATAAGTTTTTTTTAAAGGGTAGAAAAGAAAAGAACACAAAGTAATAAAATAAGATAAATATCAAAATTGAAAATGTTTTATCAATTAATTACAAAATTATTTAATCATGAAAAATGACTTTACATTCTAATATCCAAACACAAAACATAATGAAGTAGCAGGCATTATGGAGAAATTAGCAATGACCAGGACGGTGAATATGTCTGCAGTCTGCAAATGTGAGTAAGAATTGATCAAACCCACATGTCAAATAAAATTATTGATAATTGGGTAATAAAAAAAACAAAAAAAAAACATGCAAATTCTAAATTGTCTGTTTCACAACAGTCAATTTCCATATAGAATGCCAACTACAGCTATTTTTAATGATCAATAAAAGAAAAGGTATAATTCAGCATAAAGGACATATTATGTTACTTTACCTGCAGGTCAGTGTTGAGAACCATGATTTTCTCCGTGGATACAAACAAATCCACATCAGTGCTAGGCTGGTTTTCTCCATCCGGTGCCTTATAAAAAGTGAAAAACAAAGCGATTTAATATTAAAACCAGTGCATTATAATCTAAATTATCTAATTTATTAAAGCTACCATTATATCCAGAGCAACACTAATTGGTTATGTTAGGAAAATAATGAAATAGATAATGGAGCCTATCTAGGGTTACAAATGCTGAACCACATATAAGCCAAAAGTAACTAGTTCAAAAAGACAACAGAAAATCCCAAACCTAATTTATCTGTCTAACTCGTTTACTAAAAGTCTTTCTCAGACTCGACCCAGAAATGACTGCGAAAGAAATACAGTAGTTAAAGAATACTAAAAAGTAGCAGACAAAGAACAGACAATTGATTTACATCTGAAACATGTACCATACACTTGAATAGAAACAAATAAGGAATTGGACAAAGCAAAACATTTAGTTGAGCCATTTATTAGAGCCAAAGAATTTTTTTAAAGTCACTGAAATTGATATCAATGGCCTGCTAATCCCAAAAGCCATATAAATAGCCTGTTTGTATACTTCAATTATGACCATATAAACACACAGGACTAACATTTACTTCAACAAAGGTGCCACTTGCAAATTTTTAAAAAGGAGAAACTTTTCTCTGGAAAATTCACAACTGCAAGATTACATATACAACAACTTCGCAATCCATTCCATTTTCTATTACTTCCTAATATTACCAGACATACAAGTCGGTTTAAAAAAAAAGACTACTTTTCACAGCACCTTTTGGAAATTAACATATTACATGTATCTTTCTTTTCCTTACCAATAACCAGAAGATCGATTATATACATATATTATATTTTATATATATATATATATATAAATATATATAATAATTTATATATATATATATATATATATATATATATATATATATATATATATATATATATAATATATATATTATATATATATATATATATATATATATATATACTAAATTATTTTTAAGTAAATGTCAAATCTCAACCATTATTAATGTGACACAACATCAAGATTAGATCAAGTTGTTTTTTGTTTTTTTCTCTCATATCAATTACCTCCCTTGCAAGTCTGAGTTTATATAAATCAAACCTCTTATTTGAATGCCGCATAGAAATTAATAATTAATAAATATTTTGAACAGACCAGTATTAATAAATTACAAAGGCACCAATATGATCTTCAAAAGTTTGAAGCATTAAATATGCTCGCATTCAAAATCTTCACTCCAATCCTGAAAATCATCTGAAATTCAATAGTGATGAAAAGTGACCTAATATAAATAGCATTCTTGAACCTCCTCTAGAGAGAGGACTATAAGGACACGACACCAAAGCTGACCCACAAGAAAAAAAATCATTACAACTGGCAAGTATCATCAGTAATCGCCGAGTAGTGGCAACTAGCCTTAAACATGTTATAGCTCAATTGAGTAAAACTGGGTGTTGCAATGCTTTGCACTATGTTTGCAGGTTATAATAAAGAATTTGCAAACAACAGAGTTTCTTTTTATTACATTATTTTAAATAGTTTTCATCAATGGGATATTTTTGCTGGGTGTTGTGTAAATTTTGATATGTACAATGTGAATAGGATATTCAAATATAAAGTTCATGTCTCCAAAAACGAAGAATTGTATGGTCTAATTCCAGGACATATATTTGTAACATAATATCAGTTTTAGCAAATGAAGGGAGGTGGTTATTTTCTACAACATTTCTTAGTGAGCAATCTTGCAGAGCATTTCAAATTTTTACACACCCATCCATCCACTCACACATATATACCCATACACATACACACACACACCCACATATCTCAGTTCCATATGAATGACTACCTATTGCTTTATGGTATAATGCAAGAGCCGTCGCCTATCTACCCACTGGTTTTGAAAATATTACAAATTGTTTCATTAAAAATATCATAAGAGAAATCTATTTCTGCATTATTATTCCATATAAAAAAATACCTTTTATTTCATGTAACAGCAAACCAATGTAAAAGCAGATTGACACATTTGCATATATACACAAACTGAGAAACCAAAATACAATAAAAAAGAATACTATAAGTGACTATAATAAGATCTAAGGTCCAACAACAGACAACAAACAACACTTGCATATGGTGGTTTTCAACATAATAAGAACTGAAGTCCAGCAACAGACAACAAAGAGCATTTGGGTGGTAGTGATGATTTGCAACATGACACGACCACAAACCCATTTCTTCAAGTAAAAAATTTCTTTGTTATCAAATGGCAATTTCTACTACATTTG
>NC_088361.1:5189691-5192712 GCF_034508935.2 Berghia stephanieae | reverse complement strand
TGGCATTTACTGGTAGGATTCAGTTATACACTTGCATGACACCATATTGCTATTAATCCCCTATTTTTTTTTTTTGAAAAATTGTTTTTCAGAGAAGAAAGTAAAATGTATCAACAGCACCATCCATATCAACAACCCCACCACCCCTACCAGCAAAGACCCCCTCATCCTCACAACATGCCACAACCACAGCCACCACATCAACATTTCCAACAGCAAAACTATGAGCAGCAGTATCAACAGTACCAGCACCCAAGTCAACACTATGGATCATATGGGAATTATTATACCAATAATGTCTTCAAAGTTAATGCTTGGCAGGTATGTAATCCTTTCTTAAAAAAATATAGCCTTGTGGAGAACATTGTGCTTATTTGAGTCAATAAAAAAATTGATATGGCGCACAACTCTACTGAAAGATTTGAAAAATAGAAATGTATTTTTTACAGATAGATAAACAGATAATTTGATTTCCTTTTATAATGTAAAGTAAGTTTGAAAATTCGTTAAGTCAAACAGATATCATAAAAAATTTACCGAAGACACTAACACTTCCATGGCCACACCCTCAACTCTATCTGTCCAGGAGAGTCCTTACTTCCGTTGTGTTGATTTAGCGGTGATCAGTGATCAGTGTTGTTATGTAGCGTGTATGTTATATGTGTGCGTGTGTGTGTATGTGTGTGTGTGTGTGTGTGTGTGTGGTGTATACATGTGTGTGTGTGTGTGTGTGTTTTGGAATGTGGTGGCGTGGAAGAAAAAAAAAAAGGGGGGGGGGGGGGTGTCCATCAAGTAGAGAAATTCCTGAGCAAGGGGGGGGGGGGGGGGGGGGGGCAGGGG
This sequence comes from Berghia stephanieae, assembly GCF_034508935.2. Classification (NCBI taxonomy): domain Eukaryota; kingdom Metazoa; phylum Mollusca; class Gastropoda; order Nudibranchia; family Aeolidiidae; genus Berghia; species Berghia stephanieae. Next base: position 5,191,872 of record NC_088361.1, on the reverse strand, counting down.
GGTGTGTTTGCTAGGAACGTCAGATTGGCATTTTTCAGCAAATCGTGGCATTCATAGTGTTGTAATTCACTTGATCACATGACGGTATTCGGATTTACAGAAATTTTAAACGTTTCACCGATTAACAACATCAACTAATATTACTGCTGATATTACTGTCGTTTTTATGCCATCGATGTGATAATTATTGCCCTGGAAAATATTTAGTTAAACGTTTCGGCAACCTGTCAATTGGTTCTGTCTAGCTTCTAGCCCGAACAAACCAAAAGTAGACAGATTCGGGGACTTGATATTTTTCGTGTCCGCTTCAGATTTTCATTTGACCTCACATAAGTAAAGGGGAGACATTCCGAAAGCTCCTACATCCCCAGTATTCATTCAATTTGTATTTTCACCGTTGATCTTTTGTCAGGCGTTTATTTATTCAATTTGTCATCATATAAAAACGTGTTAAAAACTCTAGAACAAACCTTGATAGATTTGTGAAAGTTTAAAATTTCCTAATTTGACCATTGTTTTGATTCTCGGCCGCCATTTTAATTTGTGAAGTATTGAAGGTAGTGCAAAGCACTCCCAAGTAAAGCGTGGTAAAGACTTGCGACGTATTGATATTGGTATCTACTAACTGATAAACTAAAATCATGCCGAATAAAGCATGGCAGCGACGACAAGCACATCGATTAAAATTTGCATCTAATCATAATCAAGCTAATGAAGAAAATGATTATGACAATATCGAATGAAAATAGTTCTTTCCCCGCAAAGTTGCGGGCTTTTTACTAGTCATATTTAATAAAGCCATCATATGCCTTGTTGAGGTCACAATTTCCTCCGCCTCCTCCTCCTCCTTCTTTTTCTTCTTCTTCTTCTTCTTCTTCTTCTTCTTCTTCTTCTTCTTCTTCTTCTTCTTCTTCTTCTTCTTCTTCTTCTTCTTCTTCTTCTTCTTCTTCTTCTTCTTCTTCTTCTCTCTTCTCCTCCTCCTCCTCGACATTGTCCTTGTTCTCCTCCTCTGCATTCTTTTCCTCTGCCTTCTCCTCCTCCTCCTTCTCCTCCTCTGTCTCCTCCTTTCCATCATCATCATCATCATCATCATCATCATCATCATCATCATCATCATCATCATCATCATCATCGTCATCATCATAGGTTATTGGTATCTTAGAAGAAAAAAACTTTTCTTTGTGCAACATTTGCTTCCCCCGGGAAGATATCCTGGGAATTTTATCATATATCTAGAAAACGGTTTTAAAATATGTGTCAAACCTTACCCTCAACCCAACCACACACACTTCATAGGGAAACTTTGATAACATTGAGTTTAAAGGCATCACAAATCAATATAAAAGATGTCCTATAATTTAAATGGGAATACCAATTGCACATAAGTACAGAAAAACTCATATGCCATTACTGTCAAGGGGAAATGATTGGAACAAAACCATAAAGCAGTAGGATCACAGAATGTCGACAAGGAAGATTTAAAAAGAGGAAAAATTGTTATTTGTTGATTGTATTTAAAAAATTGCTAGTCATATGGATCAAAAATGGTAAAATAAAAATAAATACTAAGATATACATAACCATCGGAAATTATTGAAATCTGTACATATCTTACCATTGACCATGACATTTTGTTAAGAAGACTAGAAAATACGTTCGGCATAAAAGGAATTGCCCTTAAATGGTTTACATCATATTTACAGGATCGATGGCAGACTGTCGTGGTGAATGGTGTTCAGTCAGAACAAGTTTTACTAAATTTTGGAGTGCCACAAGGCTCTGTTCTTGGCCCTGTCCTTTTTACTGTATATATGCAGCCCCTTTCTAGTGTGATATCCAGATTCAATCTGAGTTATCATTTTTATGCAGATGATACGCAAATATATGATTCAGCACCCCTTAGTAATTTACAGTTCTTAATACAACGAATTACGAGCTGTTTTAATGAGATTAAATCTTGGATGTACCACAATAAGTTAAAATTAAATGATAGTAAAACTGAGATTTTAATGTGTGGAAGACCGAGTATCCTTAAACAGGCAAATAAATCACTAATTACTCTCGGAAATAGCACAATAGAATTTTCAAATAAAGCAAAAAAACCTTGGCGTCATCATTGATAAAGATCTTTCCATGACAAGCCACGTGAATAACACCATACAATCTATGTACATAGAAATG
>NC_088361.1:5179691-5184691 GCF_034508935.2 Berghia stephanieae | reverse complement strand
TCCTGTTTTCTTAATAGAAAATTCTGGAGAGACTATTTGCATCCATTCATTTGGCATTTGGAAACAATACATCAACAGCCACAGGGAGTTATTTTGAAGTTTAAATATTTATCTATTATTATTTAGTCATTTTCTTGTCGCTTTATCTACAAAATTTTTCATTTCATACCATACAAATTTGTTATTTGTGGGATAGTTCTGTTCTTGTATTATATGATTTATACATCAATATAAATGTAGACTATACACTAATGTAAAATCATTGGAAAGATATTTGATAAAATACAGTATTTTTTTTCTCTATAAAATAATTTATTTCAATAGTTACCGTGTCAAATTATGCATTTATTATGAAGATAACTTATTGCTTAACTTATTATAATTATTATAATTATAATTATAATTATAATTATAATTATAATAATAATAATAATAATAATAATAATAATAATAATAATAATAATAATAATAATAATAATAATAATAATAATAATAATATATGATAATAATAATAATAATAATAATAATAATAATAATGATAATAATAATAATAATAATAATAATAATAATAATAATAATAATAATAATAATAATAATAATAATAATAATAATAATAATAATAATAATAATAATAATAATAATAATAGATAATAATAATAATAATAATAATAATAATAATAAATAATAATAATATAATAATAATAATAATAATAATAATAATAATAATAATGATAATAATAATAATAATGATTATTATTATTATTATTATTATTATTATTATTATTATTATTATTATTATTATTATTATTATTATTATTATTATTATTATTATTATTATATATTATTATTATTATTATTATTATTATTATCATTACAATTATTATTATTATTATTATCATTATTTTTGTCTTTTATATCCTTAGCATCATGATTGCCATGCTTGATGTATCCTTTGAAAACGGGTCATCTGCAGCCCTAGTTTTAATTACATATTTAATGGTTAAAATTTATCTACATGATATGCTGTTTTATTCCCTCCATCTTTGAAATTCTTACAGTTTGATAGCATAATTATTATCATCACGGCAAATGTACGAGATCTGCAACAGGTAACAAATTACCTATAATTTCGAATTTAAAGAAAATGAAGAGAAACATCGGATTTTCATCAGAAATAATAAGATTTCTTATATCACCCGAGATGAAAATGCCATAAATCCTGGAATTCCTCTCTCTTTAATGTATATAATTTATTATCATAATAATGGCATTTCAAAAGCAGAATCGTTGTAATAACAAGAGACTGGAACAGAGAAATCAATTTTTTAAAAGCAACAACAGAAAAGTAAAGAAAGAGATTAAGCTCACCACTCTAGAACTACCTGTAGTCCTTTTGAGTCATCCTGTATCTATAACGTTAAACAGACAATAACAATCTCTTGTTAATATCTCACAATCAGATCCTAGAGACCCAGCTATCTAATCACTGCTAGGCGAACAGTGGAGCCAGGAGAAGAACAAATCTTGAATGCACAACGGATCGACACCGGTCCCTTTGGTTGGAAATGAATGCTCTATTGACTGAGCTTCTTCTTCTAGGTTCCATGCCTGGTCCAGGCTTCGGATACTGCATGAATTATCTCTCTCCATTCTTCCCTGTCTCTTGCTTTTTCAAACAGCTCTTGGATTGTTAGGTTGGTGAAGCCCTTCAGTTGGTCTATGAGTGTTTTTCTTTGTCTCCCCCGGGCGCGTTTACCAGGTATTTTTCCACAACTTGCCAGGTATTCATTCTTATCTTTCCTTACTATGTGTCCGAAAAAGGATAGTTGTCGATCCACTATTAAGGGCATTAGTTTCCTTTGTTGGTATGTTTGTTTTAGCACTTCTTCGTTCGTTTTGTGTGCAGTATACGATATTCTCTGCATCCTTCTCAAGCACCACATTTCAAAAGCTTCAATGTTCTTTTGTGTTTCTGCATTTGTCGTCCAGCTTTCGCATCCGTATAACAAGATTGGCCACACGTAGCACTTCAAGACTCGGAATCTAATCCCGAACGACATCTGTTTGTTTTTCAAAATGTTTCCCAGGTCCATGAAGGCCTGTTTGGCTTGAGTTATTCTTGCTCGTATGTCTTGGTTACATCTTCCATCTGTTGTCACTATTGAACCTAGGTATTTAAAACTTTCTACGTTGGTAAGTTGCTCGCCGTGAATCGTTATATTGCAGGTGTTGTTGTTTTCGGGTTTTTCTGTATTACCATGCATTCCGTTTTGGTGATATTCACTTCCATTCCCTTGGCTTCACTATCTACTACCACTTTGTCAACAATCTTTTGAAGTTGGATTTCTGATGTTGCAATGAGTACCGTATCGTCTGCGTATCTTATATTATTTATGTTGCGACCTCCTACTTTTATTCCCTCCATATTATTTATGCCCCTCATGATTGTTTCTTGGTATAGATTAAACAGATCTGGTGAGGCAACACACCCTTGACGGGCTCCTTTCTTAATAGGAATGGAATTTCCTGTAGAGTTTCCGATTTTGATAGATGCCTGCTGGGTGTAGTATAATGTTTGCATGAGTCTGAGGTCTTTCTCATCAGCGCCAATGGAGTGCAGTTGTTTTAGTATTTCTTCGTGGCGTACTCTATCAAAAGCTTTTTTGTAGTCGACAAAACAGAGGTATAGTGGGGTCTGAACCTGTATAGCTCTTTCACTTAAAACACGGAGAAGGTATATTGCGTTCCTTGTCCCTCTGTCAGGTTGGAATCCATATTGTTCCTCTGCGATTTCGGGGTTAATCTTATTCCTTAGCCTGTTGATAATTATACGCAACAGTATTTTGTTGATGTGGCTTATTAAACTTATAGTTCTAAAATTTTCGCATCTGACTGCACCTGCTTTCTTTGGTATTGCTATGAAAATAGAGTTACAGAGATCTTCTGGAATTTTCCCAGTATTGTATATATTGTTGAATAATATGTGAAGTTCATCAATTGCTAGATCTCCTAGGCTTTTTAATACCTCTACAGATATTTCATCAGGGCCTAATGCTTTACCATCCCTCATTCGTTCCATGGCATGTTCAATTTCACTGAGCTATCGGGACGCATAATGAATTACCTGTGTTGCGGTCAAATTTTGCTTCGATGACTGAACATACACATTATCAAAGAAAATATTATCTTATAGGTAAGATACATACAGTTAAAGACATCACTAGGGCTTAGTCACTGGATGTTCAGTCAATGCATACAATGTCAATCAGTTGTGGAATATGACAGTGTTGTTGACATTGATGGTGTCAGCAGTCCACACTATAAAAATTCCTCTTTGGCTTTCTCTTTTCATTGTATGCACAGGTGCAGAGCAAAAAGATGACCGCGGAATATGCTCTCTTGGTTATAATAAGTGAGGAGATAAACATTTGGCCGATAAATTCATTTTATTTTTATGCATTTATAGATATAACTAATAGTTTCAAATTGTAATTAATATAAAACTAAATAAAATAATAGCAAATCAAAAGTGAAAAAAAAAACCTCACAACAACAACTACAGAAACTGAAAAATAAACAATTTTGAGTTAGAGATGAGAAAAATTATTTTAGAAACAGAAATATAGCCCTTAGAGCCTATGTATGGATTAAGCGCTATAAAAGGGCTTGTAGTTGTTTTTATTATCATTATTATTATCAGTATTATTATTTATATATCTTATTCATTCTTCTTCTCTTCTTCTTCTCTTCTTCTTTTCCTCTCTGTTCTTCTTCTTCTTCTTCTTCTCTTCTTTTCTTCTTTCTTTCTTCTTCTTCTTTCTTCTTCTTTTCTTTCTTCTTCTTCTTTCTTCTTCTTCTTTCTTCTTCTCTTTCTTCTTCTTCTTCTTCTTCTTCTTCTTCTTCTTCTTCTTCTTCTTCTTCTTCTTCTTCTTCTTCTTCTTCTTCTTCTTCTTCTTCTTCTTCTTTCTTCTTCTTCTTCTTCTTCTTTTATCTTCTTCTTTTCTTCTTCTTCTTCTTGTTATTATTGTATTATTGTTATCATTATTATTATTGTTATTATTATTATTATTATTAATGTTTATTGGGGGCAGTGTGGCTCAGCGGTACAGTCTTGCTTCGTACCCAACAGGTACAGAGTTCGATCGCCTGCCGCTGCATTGGTGGCCTTGAGCAAGTCACCTTGCCCTAGCTCAATTTACAGCGCTGCACTGCGGCTAACGCCTGGTTCTTCCAGTCTTCCTTGGAATAGACCCTAGAGACGAATTTCCCTATGGTATGAATAAAGGAATTTTATTTATGTTATTATCATTACTATTATCATTTCTATTATATATTATTATTATTATTATTATTATATTATATTATTATTATTATATTATTATTATTATTATATATTATTATTATTATAATTATTATTATTATTATTATTATTATTATTATTATTATTATTTTGTTGTTTTCTCTTCTTCTTCTTCTTCTTCTTCTTCTTCTTCTTCTTCTTTTCTTCTTCTTCCTCTTCTTCTTCTTCTTCTTCTTCTTCTTCTTCTTCTTCTTCTTCTTCTTCTTCTTCTTCTTCTTCTTCTTCTTCTTCTTCTTATTATTATTATTATTATTATTATTATTATTATTATTATTATTATTATTATTATTATTATTATTATTATTATTATTATTATTATTATTATTATTATTATTATTATTATTATTATTATTATTATTATTATTATTATTATTATTATTATTATTAATATTATTATTATTATCATTAAAATTTAAAAATAAAAACAAAGAAAAACAATAAACAGACTAGTATTCATGAAGCGTAGGTGCGATTCTGCCAGACCTCTCATTGAAAGATATTCAAAAAATGAAAATAAATGAATAATATTTTTACAAATATGATATCTGGACACATTTCTGGGTAACAAAGGTATAATTCAATGTAACTAGTCTTCGCTGGTATTCAGAATTTAATAGCTGTGAAAAGTTTGTATTTTCCA
>NC_088361.1:5144691-5169691 GCF_034508935.2 Berghia stephanieae | reverse complement strand
GCTTTATGTCTTTGTCTTGGAATGAGATTACTTGGTTTTGTCCTGGTCCTGGCCGGAGTCCTAGCTCGGAGGGAAACAGTCAAATGCATAGTTATTGTTTTGGGAGATGATGTTTTTTTCCTTGTAAATCATCTCTCTGTTATGTATTATTATATTTGTTATTTTGAATGTATAATGTAGGCATTTGAGTGTACTCCTCTTTGTTGGATTTTGTGCTTGTGTCCGGATGAGACTTATAGGTGATCTCAAACTAAGTACGTTGGTGGTATGCTCTTGGAATCTACATCTGATCCCTATTTGTTCTCAGTTCCCCTATGTCTTACTTTTTCTTGGGTGCTTTAATTGTAATTCTAGACCTTTTTACTATCCCATTTTCTTCCTTTTTACTGGCGCTGATATAACCTAAATGTGTTGGAAGCGCCGTAAAACCCTTAAAAACAAACAAAACAAACAGATAATTGGATTGATATGTTGATTTTTTTTTTTAAAGGTTTTCCTGCGCTTGCCATATTTCACCAGATAAAGAAACAGTTACAAGATCTAGATCTAGTTAAGCATCGACTAGCTCAACAGAAATCAGAAGAAGATCCAAGAACAAAAATACCGTAGTAGATAGTCTGAAATCATTAACAAGATCTACACTATCACCAGGATAGGATTTTATGGGCCCCGTTCCAGAACAAAGACACAAAGCACCATGCCAAGAACGACGTGCACATGTTTGCAAGTCTTATAAACGAATGCAATTATTGGCTTGATTTAACATTGTTGTAAAGGACAACATTTTGCGTTGGTTTGAGAGTGTATGTATTTCCATTGCAACGATAAGCCCATAACAATTTGGGTCATCAGACCTGCACATAAGTGCACGTCGACGTCTGACTCTAACCCACATCTCATCCAATCCAATCCAATCCAATCCACACTGTTGCAGCTTCACTACTGAAATGGACTCAACATTTGTGTATTGTGGGATGGATATAGGTTATGGCTCTATCACAATAATCATGTCCTCCTGTGACGGAAGTGGTTTCTAATTCACAATTAAATTTCTAAAAAACTTTCAGAATTTGTCAAGGTTGTCATACCCTTATTGAATGTGTGCATTCCCTAGGCAGTGGCGTAGCTAAAACGAGCGCTCCTTTCTTCAGTTTTGTTGGTGGTCTTTGATTGGGATGGCTATTAATTAATTGTCCTACTATGCCTTTCAAGATCTTCAGTTTATGTTTTCTCCAGCTCTCTTCCAATGTTACCCAGCTGCTTCCTTCCTGTCATCATGATTTTTCCCCCCACTTTTTCTGTTGTCATAGTTGTTATGGAGAAATATGATAAAAGCGAAATCCACTCACTGATATTTATTTAATCTTTAAAAAAAGAAAGAAAAAAAAAAACAGCAAAAAAACCCCGGTTGTTTTCCTTTTGACCGCCGTGCACATTTGTGGGTCTGACAACCGAACGCAATTACTCTTATATTTAATCAACGTGTACATATAGTATACCATAATTTTGCGTCATTTTTTTTTTTTTTTGAGATCTCCATTATAACTTAATAAATATAATAATAAATAATAAATTTAGTTATCAGACTTGCAAATAAGTGCACATCGGGTTGAATATATCTATGTAGTTGTCAAAAAAAAATATTTAGCGTCTGTTTTCCACTACAAATCTGAGTAAGTACTTAAAAGTCGGGTTATCACACCAGCAGATTAGAAAACAAGTAGTAAAAAATGGTAAAACTCTGTCATATCTGCATCTGTCGCCTCTTCTGTTGGTGCATAAACTTGAATAATATTGGTGTCAACTACAGGTCCTCTTAGCTTAACCAGCAAAACTCTGTCTGAGATTGCTACGTGCCCTTTGTAAAATTTGGTTGATTTTTGGTCTAAGATCATCCGTACTCCTTTTTGGAAAGAGGTTCCACCACTCCATATGATCTTATATGTCATGTTGTTTTCTTGTTTTGACATGGTTCCCTGCTCTTTCCATCTCATCTCTGCCAGGCCAAGAATATTTATTTGGAGCCGTTTCATTTCTTTCAGAATGTTGTTTAGTTTTCCTTTTTGGGCACAGGTCCTGACATTCCATGTCCCAATTTTGGTTTTGTCACATTTGTTAAATTTATTTCGCCTAGTAACTGGCTGACGGTTCGGTGTGACCTGACGAATATCACGCTCCCAACCGAGCGAGGCAGCAGTCTTCCGTGAAAACATGCTCCCCTTTACGCTGTCACCGTTTAACTTTTTGGACTTATTCATGCAGTTAACTCGGCAAAGTTACAAGAATGGTTTGCCATTGCCTATTCTTGTCGCCCTCTGCAGTTGGCCAGCTTGACCTGTTACCGTTCGACACCACGAGGAGGTTGCAGTAGGGCTTGATGATGATCTATCTTTGCAGACTTGGCATCATCCATTTGTCGAACTTGCAGATATGACAGAGTTTTACCATTCACTAGACAAAGCAAAACGAATGTGTAAATCACAAGAAGTCCTTATGGTAATGGGGGACCTAAATGCTAAGATTGGCAGAGGCAGAGATGGTGACATAATCGGACCACATGGACTCGGAGACAGAAATGAACGAGGAAACATCTGGGCAGATTGGTGTAGAACAAATAAATTAATGATTTCAAACACCTGGTTTCAACAACACCCAAGAAGAACCTGGACATGGCAATCACCAGGGACAGAGCAAGGAACCAGATAGACTTTATAGCAGTATCATCAAGATTCAGAAATGGCATATTAAATTGCAAAACCTACCCAGGCGCCGATGTAGACAGTGACCATGTCCCAGTTGTTTGTACAATAAGGATAAAGTTTAAAGCTATTCAGAGAACAGCTGGTAGAATAAAGAGGGATTACAGGTTATGCAAAGACAATGGCATACAAACAAAAATGAGAGAAGAATTTGAAAATGCACTCATGATACAAAGCCAAAGTGAACCTGATAATGAAAAATGTGAAAAACAATTTGATATATTCCAAAAGTGTGTCAAAGCAACTGCAGAAAAGCATTTACCAATAGCTCAAATAAACAGCAAAAAGGAATGGATGACAAATGAAATTCTAAACCTATTTGAAGAAAGACGAAAATGCAACAGAGGGTCTGCAGAATACCAAACATTGAACAACCACATTAAATCCAAATGCATCGAGGCACACGAGAACTATCTAGACTGGAAATGCTGCGAAATCGAAAGAGAATACAAACCCAACCCCCAACAAGCTCACCAAAGAATAAAAGAACTATCAGGGAAAAGGAAAAGCAAAGCAGCAGGAAGTTGTATCCAAAACAAACAAGGGGAACTGCTATTTGAAGAACAACATATAGAAAGCCGATGGGTAGAATACATAGGCGAACTGTACAATGATCCAAATAGAAATGAACCACCACTGAAATTCAAAGAACCATTAAGCGGACCAAACATCACCAAAAGTGAAATTGAACATGCCATGGAACGAATGAGGGATGGTAAAGCAACAGGCCCTGATGAAATATCTGTAGAGGTATTAAAAAGCCTAGGAGATCTAGCAATTGATGAACTTCACATATTATTCAACAATATATACAATACTGGGAAAATTCCAGAAGATCTCTGTAACTCTATTTTCATAGCAATACCAAAGAAAGCAGGTGCAGTCAGATGCGAAAATTTTAGAACTATAAGTTTAATAAGCCACATCAACAAAATACTGTTGCGTATAATTATCAACAGGCTAAGGAATAAGATTAACCCCGAAATCGCAGAAGAACAATATGGATTCCAACCTGACAGAGGGACAAGGAACGCAATATACCTCCTCCGTGTTTTAAGTGAAAGAGCTATACAGGTTCAGGCCCCACTATACCTCTGTTTTGTCGACTACAAAAAAGCTTTTGATAGAGTACGCCACGAAGAAAATACTAAAACAACTGCACTCCATTGGCGCTGATGAGAAAGACCTCAGACTCATGCAAACATTATACTACACCCAGCAGGCATCTATCAAAATCGGAAACTCTACAGGAAATTCCATTCCTATTAAGAAAGGAGTCCGTCAAGGGTGTGTTGCCTCACCAGATCTGTTTAATCTATACCAAGAAACAATCATGAGGGCATAAATAATATGGAGGGAATAAAAGTGGGAGGTCACAACATAAATAATATAAGATATGCAGACGATACGGTACTCATTGCAACATCAGAAATCCAACTTCAAAAGATTGTTGACAAAGTGGTAGTAGATAGTGAAGCCAAGGGAATGGAAGTGAATATCACCAAAACGGAATGCATGGTAATACAGAAAAACACCGAAAACAACAACACCTGCAATATAACGATTCACGGCGAGCAACTTACCAACGTAGAAAGTTTTAAATACCTAGGTTCAATAGTGACAACAGATGGAAGATGTAACCGAGACATACGAGCAAGAATAACTCAAGCCAAACAGGCCTTCATGGACCTGGGAAACATTTTGAAAAACAAACAGATGTCGTTCGGGATTAGATTCCGAGTCTTGAAGTGCTACGTGTGGCCAATCTTGTTATACGGATGCGAAAGCTGGACGACAAATGCAGAAACACAAAAGAACATTGAAGCTTTTGAAATGTGGTGCTTGAGAAGGATGCAGAGAATATCGTATACTGCACACAAAACGAACGAAGAAGTGCTAAAACAAACATACCAACAAAGGAAACTAATGCCCTTAATAGTGGATCGACAACTATCCTTTTTCGGACACATAGTAAGGAAAGATAAGAATGAATACCTGGCAAGTTGTGGAAAAATACCTGGTAAACGCGCCCGGGGAGACAAAGAAAAACACTCATAGACCAACTGAAGGGCTTCACCAGCCTAACAATCCAAGAGCTGTTTGAAAAAGCAAGAGACAGGGAGGAATGGAGAGAGATAATTCATGCAGTATCCGAAGCCTGGACCAGGCATGGAACCTAGAAGAAGAAGAAGTAAAAAATGAATATAATAGAATCAAAAAAGATAAAAAAATACTAAATACGGAATCTTACTATTACAATACTTACAAAAAAGGACGTGCCAAATATTTCTCTACCGTCTATCTGGGTTTTAGGTAATGTATTTGTTATTGTTGTTTTAGATGTTGGCTGAAGAAGGGTTTGCTTATATATATTCGTTTGTGTTTAATGGTTTTTACAGTTGACAACTTCCAGCAGCTTAGTATCATTTCAAATTAGTACCAGTCGCTTTTAACGAAAGAATCCAGGCAAAAAATCAATAAATAATCTAAAAGAGGATGGCTTCAACGGAGTTTTTAGTAGAAATAAATCGTGACTCGGGGGTGGGAGCAGACAAAATGGAAAATCTCTCTCTCACTTCCTCCCCCCCCCCCCCCCCCCCCCCCATCCTTCACCCCGCAAATTGGGGATCTCTATTGATCTTGTTTCTCATTAGTGTTTTCAAGTTCTTGGTATCACATATTATTATCATGTATGACCCACCGTCGTCTTGTTGGGATATAACAGGTACCAAAAATGTGTGTGATTCCCCCATCTTTGAGTCACCAGGTCCTCCAGGTTGGGGTTGGCAAAGGGTTAACACCCCTTTCCGTAAAACTCAAACCGTTACAGAAACGCAGACGGACAAACCAAATCCTTTTTTTAGCTTGGGCGACCGAAGAGTTTCTGGAATGACAGAATTTATGAGTTAAAGAAGCTGATATACAGAGAAGTGGTAAGACATGGAATGAGATAAAAAAAAAGTTAGCTCAGGACAGAGAAGGATGGAAACTGTTTGTCTGTGGCCTATACCCTGACCCAGGATGAAAAAGGCAATGACGGTGATGATGAAAAATGGATTTTAAAGTTCAAATGACAATCAAGAAATTTGACATTTTTGTCAGTCTAGGTCCCAGGTTTGAGAGTTTTTGCCAAGACGAGGGTCATTTAAATCGGTCAATACACGAAGGACGAGTTTTCAGTCCAAATAAAAAAAAAATACATATCGTTCCAGAGTAGAGCTGTCAATTGGTTAATTGGTTCTAGCATGTCATTTTGAGAGCTGCTTGTGGTTCATTCATGGTTCAGATTTTAACTCGTTTCAAAAATTAACTCAAGCCTCATATTTTCGACTATAAATCGATTTTTGAGTTTTACACGACCCCGGTACAATAACGTTTAGAGGACGATGGGTTGTATCTGAACAAGTGTGTATGAAAAGTGCCAGACAAAGCAAGAAAGAAAAATACAATAAAAGAAATAACCATCTCAAAAAATCAGTCGACCTTTGTTTGTTGTTTGTTTGTTTTTAAGGGTTTTACGGCGCTTGCAACACATTAAGGTCATATCAGCACCAGTAAAAAGGAAGAAAATGGGATAGTATAAAGTTATAGAATTACAATTAAAGCACCCAAGAAATGAAAATGTAAGACAAAGGGGAATTGGTTCAAATAGGAAACAGACGTAGATTCCAAGAACACACTATCGAAGTACTTAGTTTGAGATCACCTAAAAGTCTCATCCAGACACAAGCACAGTTCCCAACTAAAAGGGATAAACTCAAATGTTTACAAATCATATATCATAATATGTAAACAATAAGTGCATAACAGAGAGATGATTTACAAGGAAAAAAATGTCATCTCCCAAAACTCTAACTATACATTTGACTGTTTCCCTCCCAGCTAGGGTATCCGGCCAGGGCCTCGACAAAACCAAGTAACCTCATTCCAAGACAAAGACAGAAAGCATGTTGGAAAACAGATATAGGGGGATAGAAGACACAGTAAGTGCCTCCCTGCCCACTATTGGAGGTAACGAACCCCACTCAGTCAGTCTGTCTTGACCCCAGCCGTACACCATTGTTCAGATCTTGTTTTTGTTTTTGAGGGTTTTACGGCGCTTGCAACACAAGGTCATATCAGCGCCAGTAAAAAGGAAGAAATGGGATAGTAAAAAGTTATAGAATTCAATTAAAGCACCCAAGAAAAGGTAAGACAAAGGGGAATTTGTTCAAATAGCAAACAGATGTAGATTCCAAGAGCACACCATCAAAGTACTTAGTTTGAGATCACCTATAAGTCTCATCCAGACACAAGCACAGGTCCCCACTAAAAGGAATACACTCAAATGTTAACAAATCAAATATAACATGTAAATAAAACATAATACAGTACATAACAGAGAGATGATTTACAAGGAAAAAATATATCATCTCTCAAGGCAATAACTATACATTCGACTGTTTCCCTCTCAGCCAAGGACTCCGACCAAGGTCAGGACAAAACCAAGCAATCTCACTCCAAGACAAAGACAGAAGGCTATTGGACAACATAAGAGGGGATAGAAGACACAGCAAGTACCTCCCTGCCCACTATGGGAAGTAGGAACCCCACCCAGATTGTTCAGATCTTGATCCTACACTGCGGCCTCGTCCTTAATCTCTTAATTTGGATTGCATATAAAATCGATGAAATGGTAGAACAAAGGAACAAAAACATGCTTTCTATTCCAACGGTAGCGTTTATTTTACAAATGAAACAGTAATGACCTATCACGAAAGGTATTTCAACATATCAAAACACTATAATATGAAAATGGAGATGTATTTAAAACATAGAAAAAAATAAACATTATATATAATATCGTAATGAACATGGGAAAGATATATATATATATATATATATATATATATATATATATATATATATATATATATATATATATATATATATATAGAGAGAGAGAGAGAGAGAGAGAGAGAGAGAGAGAGGCAGAGGTGGAAAATAGAGAGGGGAAAGAGAGATTTGTTTTTCTGTTTAAGAATTTTACGGCGCTTGAAGTCGCATGTCATTTTAGCGCTGGTAACACGGAACAAATTAAAAAATATTATAGGTGTGTACCTTTATTGTTTTTGTTTGTTTTTAAGGGTTTTACGACAATTGCAACATTCAGGTCATATCGGCGCCAGTAAAAAGGAAGAAAATGGGATAGTAAAAAGTTATAGAATTACAATTAAAGCATCCAAGAATAAGGCAGACAAAGGGGAATTGGTTCAAATAGGGAACAGATGTAGATTCCAACAGCACACTATCAGTGTACATAGTTTCAGATCACCTAAAAGTCTCATCCAGACACATGCACAGGTCCCCACTAAGAGAAATACACTCAAATGTTTACAAATCAAATATAATATGTAAACAAAACATAATACATTGCACAACCGAGAGATGATTTACAAGGAAAAAATATTATCTCCCAAAACTAAATTTACATTTGACTGTTTCCCTCTCAGCCAGGGCCAGGACAAAACCAAGTAATCTAATCCAAAGACAAAGATAGAAAGCATGTTGGAAAACAGATACAGGGGGTAGGAAACACAGTAAGTACCTCCCTGCCCACTATGGGAGGCTCAGGACAAAACCAAGTAATCATGTTGGAAAAAAAGATATAGATAGTTCGAAGATGACGTCATTCAGGTCTTTGTTATTGTTTTTGCCATCCCCGTTTATGTGTAATGCTCACTGAACTGTATTAACCTGACTATAAACGTTCATGGATACACACAGTTTTGTGTGTTGGTCCGTTATACTTCCGGATGGCAATGTTATGAGCTTCTTAGCCAAGCGCATACTATCTATAGAAGAAAGATGGAAGACACAGTTATTGCTTTCCTGCCCACTATGTCTGTACTTTTAACTCACTCAACCCTAAGACCGACTATATTCGTAGTTTACCCGGGTTACTTTTACCCCATGCCTATTCATTACATTTTTCTGAGACAAATTATAGGGTAGTATAAAAGCCAATGTTTTTGCATGTTAACGGTACTGTAGTTGAATAAAACAATCTATGTACATGCTCATTTTTAATACATTTTTCCAATTTTGAAAAGCAGCAAAAATGTCTAGGCTTGAGTGAGTTAAATATATAAAAGAACATTTGGATGGTTAAAACAGTTCACACAAGTAGAGCGAACTATCAATGTGTCAAGCATGAGAACAGCTAAATTCTCATCCAGATACTAAGACATGATCCAACCAAGAGTCGAACTGTCAGACACTACCAGTAAGAAATAATAGATAAATCCATCGGACTGTTTGTTTCCCTCTTTGCAACAGATTCCAGGTAGGGCCAATGTGAAACCAATTCATGGACCCGTTCCAGTACAAGGAATCAAAACCACATGGAAAAGACTACTGATAATGCCATGGTGGAATACAGGAGATAGAACAAGAGTCGCCGTTTCTGGGAAATTCCACTCGCCGCAAAGAGAGAGAGAGAGAGAGAGAGAGAGAGAGAGAGAGAGAGAGAGAGAGAGAGAGAGAGAGAGAGAGAGAGAGAGAGAGAGAGAGAGAGAGAGAGATTAATATTAAGTTAATTAATAAAATAATAATAAAGATAATATCATGTTTTCCGAAATAAAAAGGAAGTGAGCAGTCTTTTTTTATTTTCAAAATGAGCGAGAGCAACAGTGTATAATACAAATTCTATAAAAAGGAACAGTCATTTTGGGTGAAAATCTAAACCTGAGACTCAAGTGGGTATTTAAAAATATTACATAAACACCCACAAAATATGCAGAATAGAAAGTAGAATAAACAACAACAACAACAACAACAACAACAACAACGATATGAATGGATAAAAGCCAAGCTGATTGGACGATCCCAATTTCCATAATATTACAACAATACTCTGGGAGAACACGAATTTACAAGTCGTGTGGCCAGGAAACTTTCCCTTCAATTATCGATCGATTAAAATGGCCCTCATTTCGGCAAAAACTCTCAAATATGGGAAATGCGAAGTCCCAGGTTTGAGAATTTTTGCTAAGATATGAATCCTTTTAATCGATCGATAATTGAAGGACAAGTTTTCTGGCCGAAATTATAAATTCGAGTTTTTCCAGAGTACGGCAGAGTTGTGTAAAAACAAAAACAAAACATAACAAAAGAAAAAAAACCCTAGAAGAAAAAATAAAACACTCACGTTATCACACACACACACACACACACACACACACACACACACACACACACACACACACACAAATTCCAATGCCCTGCTTAAAATTCTCAACATTATTTACAAAATGACATATAAACAGACAAACTATTTCAATTCATTCTCACCAATTATTACAACTCCAATAGATGCAATTCAACGCTTCATTTTCATTTCCTGATTATTTATGACGCCGTATCTACCATCACCGGCGCCGATGGCATAAGGGATCGATGTGCGCACATAAAACGCCAGAAAATTCTGATCAGGTATTCCCATCGCCACCACTTCACCCCCCCCCCCCCCCCCACCCAAAAAAAAAAACCAAAAAAAAAACAAAACAAAACAAAAATAATAATAATAAAAAAAAAAACCAACAACAAAAAAACAAAAAACAAAAAACAAACACAAACAAAACAAAAGTACCAGCTTTTCCGGAGTTTCTTGCTACTGTAATTAAGTTCTTTTATCGACGACACGGACTCACAGCAATTGGATACCTGTATCACTTGCTCAGACTTTTCTTTTTAGCAATCTAACATCCTTTATAATACTTTGAGGTCCTTCTTTCACCAGGGAGGTGGAAGTTGATAGAACAATTAATTGGACATGATATCCGTTCAGATAAAATACCAGCCAGTCGTGCCAACACACAAACTATGTTTAACTTTAACGTCAAGAGTCTGTAAGAGGGATTTTGGTGAGAACTAATAACTCAACTGATGATCTAAAGGCTTTAAGACAATCAATTTTATGATCACAGGAGGGGAGATAAATATTTGATCAGAAAGAGTACAGAGCCAATATTTCCCATCTCGCCTGACACTAATACCAACAAATCAATATTAAGATTGTGGCCACCTAAAAATATCCGGGTGAAAAAAACCGAGAATGTGATTTTGTTATGTCAAAGAATTAATTGATCGTTAAAGGAAACAAAAAATGAGGAGAATCTACGTACGTTTGGGTAAAAAACACAGTAAGAAGACACAGTAAGTACCTCCCTGCCCACTATGGGGGGGGGGGGGGGCAGGAACCCCACCCAGAATCTAGTCTAATGCTACCTACTAGTCTCCACATCTGACAGAAGTACTTGATCCTGCCATCATCATCATCATCATCAATGTAAAGAAATGCCTTCTAGGTAACAAAGGGAGATAGTTGTCATACCCACCAAGGTCTCGGGTAGAATCAAACCCATATAATTAAATGATTTATGAGTGTAGGATGGGTGTTGGAATAGGGACTCCCTTGTTTTCGCCGTGGGTGGTGTAGACTATGAAGGCAATGAAAGAACGGAGGGTTATCATGTTCCATCAGTGTTAAAACACCCTCATCAATCTTATGCATCAACCGAGATACCGTTAGATACCCTGTCCTATGTTTCGGCTTGGGCCGATGTTCAACGGGCAGTCTGCGATTTGAGGTCGAAGAAGGAAGACCTGTACAGCCTGTGTGTTGGCTGGAATTCTGTTTGGCTATGTTGAAGCCACAGTGAAAAGGGCCCAAAGTGGCCAGTATTTTATGTCGCACCCGAATATGGGCTCTCAGGCGATATGTGTTGGGCCTGTGTGTTGGCCAGCATTGTGTTTTAGGCTGTATTGTAGCCGAAGTGGGCCTAATATGGCCAGTATTTTGTATATCGTACCCGGTTATGGGCTCTAAGCGATATTGTGTTTTTGTAATTTGTGCTCGTGAAGAGCTGACGGGGCTAGGACATAGCGCCCGGTAAATGCGTTTGCATCTTTGAACTTTGTAATTTTGACGGGGCTAGGACATAGCGCCCGGTAAATGTGTTTTGAACCCTTTTGAACAATATAATTTTTGAGAAATATGAACAAAATATATATAAAGATGAGGAAGTAACACTCGATCTATGTGTTTTATTAGGAACAATTTTGGATTTGAACAGGCTGGAACACCGCACCCTGTGTGAACAATTTTGTTGATTAATTTTATTCTCCTTTCGGAATATGAACAGTTTATTTTGACCTATATGTAATTAATAATTTCATTATTAGTGGGAATTAATGGAACGGTTGGAACCTGGGTGAAGTATAGTTTATTTTGGTTAAAACTTACATGAATTTTATATTGCATTACTACTTTTTACTTGTATGTACTTTTGATTTTTCCTGTCAATATATGCAATGTTATTCTCTTTTGCTCAATAACTATGAGCTGCTCCCCTTTCTTTTACTTTAAATAAATAATAATGGCTCTCTTGTCAGATACGGTGTTCTGTTGGTGATTGTAACGTCCACGTCTACCTCTCCACACTTTAAGGTCATAAGCGGCCTTCGCATCCATTGCGAGTTGCGAACGCACCTTGTGACATGAATTGGCGCTGCGAGCAGGGTTTCTTATTGTGTGGTTTGGTGGTCTGACGTTTTACATCAACAGACACCTTCGTTTCTGAGAAGTCAATGCCTCTTATTGTTGTGGGGATTTAGAGTCGCTTCCTGTACTGATGCATATCAGGGGTTGGGCTGTCAGATCTAATTTCAGGCGCTACTTCTCATCATTTAACGACTATGTACTGTCTGTAATGTAAAGCTATAGTTTGGGTTAGTGAAATGATATCACGTAATTGTTCAGGCGTAACAAGGTTACACTGATGTTGTAGGGTACGCGCGGCGTATCGCTACTTATTGTTTTGTTCATAAAGCGAGTGAACCACGAACTATGAAAGGCCAGTGTGATGGGCTTTAATACTTTAATTTGATTAAAGTCTAGATAATGTTGTTTTGGTATAATGTAGTGGTCATCGCTTGATGTTTTAACTTTTTGAACTGACGAAGCGTCAGCTGTTATTACTGATTTCGCTATTGTTTGTTTGACAATAGGTATATTGGGTAGATTTTTATCTGCATTTAGCTGATCCTTCTCTTTTTATATTATTCAATCTATCGATTTTTTTAAAGTACGTTGCGATAAATATTTTGTCATTATGGATGTGGAACGGTTGTTAAAATGTGGGGAAAAGTTGGGTTTACATGGCGACGAACTGAGAGTGTGGGTGGAAGAAAAGTTGGAACGGGACAGAGAGGAAAAGGAGAGAGAGAGGTTTGAGAAAGAGAAAGAGCGTGATGCAGTCGCAGAACAAACGAAACAACAAGCTCTTCTTGTTGAAAGGCAGCTGGAACTAGAGCGCCTAAAAATTGAAAATTCAGTGGTCCCGGTTCGAACCCCTTCCTCCACTGACAGTGAACCCTCGACTGGCAGTTGTGGAGCTAAAAGTCCTCGCCTGCCATATTTTGATGAATCGAAAGATCAGATAGATAGCTATCTACTCAGGTTTGAAAGATATGCAACCGTAAATCGATGGAGAGAAGAGGATTGGGCGATTCATTTGTCGGCGTTGCTTAGAGGCAATGCGTTGGACGTGTACACTCGCTTGGACGAGGTAGACGCTACCCAGTATGATAATGTAAAGTGCGCGTTATTGAAACGCTACAATTTAACGGAAGACGGCTTCTTAGAGCGTTTCCGTAAAAGTAGACCAGAAATAGGAGAAAGGATGGGTCAGTTTCGAACCCGTATATCCACATATCTGGAAAAGTGGATAACTATGTCCGGCAAGGATAGAACAAAGCCTGAGGACATCTTGGACTTGATTGTTAAAGAACAGCTCGTAAATGTTTGTAACAAGGAGCTGGTGGTTTTCCTGAAGGAAAGAAAACCAAATACATCTATGGAAGTAGTCGACACTGTAGAGAAATATGTCGAAGCGCACGGGACTGCCGGCGCTTTCTCAAGAACTGTGTCATATCAGAATGACAAGGTTCCAAGCAAACAGCAAGATGGTCACAAACCTGTCATGAAACCAACTACTTCAGTAATTAGATGCCACAACTGTTTTAAAGTTGGACATTTGAAGAGGGATTGTAAGAACAGACCACAAATCTCTGCAATACAAAGAGACACGAAATGTGGATACTGTGGTCGTAGGTACCACTCCACTGAGCAGTGCTGGGAAAGAAAAAGGATGTAGAATACTGATAAGAAGACTTTTGGAGTAGCGGCTATGAATACTCCAGAACCGCTGCCGTGTTGTAACAATGCACAACATCATGTTGCTAACAATGGTATCATGAACAACACTAACTCTCAGCGTCAAGCGCCGAGGGAAAATAAAGAATTTTGACAATTAATTACGGTGTCCGCAGCATGTTCGGGACACGCGATAGAGACGACAGGCACAACAAAAAGTATTTTAATACTTAATAAATAATATTTAAAAAAACAACAACACTTTTTCATGAATTTTTTCTTAATATTTGCTAACTAAGATTAAAATAAACCCAAAATAAAAATGTCAGCGAAGGTCTGAAAACTACGTGAAAAGGGGCAAAAATGAAATACAACCAAATGAAATAGTGTGATAGAAGAGGCAGCAAATGGTGAATTCACCAACCCAGAGTCGCTTCATTGTTGTTGATCTCATGGCAAGGAATTTATGTCTCAAGGCGAAAAATATAAAATTAAAAAAAGCCCTGGTATAATCACAGTTATTGAAAATTGGAACCAAAAAGTCTCTTCTTCATGGAGGTAGTGATCGTAGTCGCCGTGAAGTGGTCCCATTATTTAATTTAAAGGGAGATAACTGGGCTGATCCCTGAACATTGGAAAACAAATAACTTCAATTCCATGAATTGCGTCCCCTGACATGATGAGAATGATTTCGTAGTTTGGTTTTAAGGGTTTTACGGCGCTTGCAACACATTTAGGCCATATCAGCGCCTGTAAATAGGATGAAATGGGATAGTAAAAAGTTCTAGAATTACCATTAAAGCACCCAAGAAAAAGTAAGACAAAGGGGAATTAGTTCAAATAGGGAATAGATGTAGATTCCAAGGGCATACTATCAGTGTACTTTAATGTTTCATCCTCACCCAAGCCCCACTAAGAGGAATACAGTCAAATGTTTACAAATTATATATATGCAAAATAAAAATAATAACGCATAACAGGGAGATGATTTACAAGGAAAACAAATATCATCTCTCAAAACTATAAATATACATTTGACTGTTTCCCTCCCATCCCGGGTATCCGACTGGGGCAGGACAAAATCAAGTAATTTGAGTCCAAGACAAAGACAAATATAGGGGATAAAAGACACAGAGTAAGTGCCTCCCTGTCGATTATGGGAGGTCAAGAACCCCAGCAAGGACTTCTTAGTTAAAACGGTTAAGACTATGTCTGGTTTTGGTTGTGTGTTTTTGTTTTTGTTTTAAGGGTTTCACGGCACTTGCAACACATTTAGGTTATATCAGCGCCGATAAAAAGGAAGAAAATGGGATAGTAGAAAGTTCTAGAATTACAATTAAAACACCCAAGAGAAAGTAAGACAAAGGGGAACTGGGAACAAATAGGGATCAGATGTAGATTCCAATAGCATACCACCAATGTACTTAGTTTGAGATCACCTATCCTGGTTCAGGTTGATTCGGATGTTTTACACCAAACCTTAAGAAAGGTAATGCCCATGGCGCTGAATAACACTACCTCAAAGTCCCGAACAGGCACACCAGTACAATGAACTGGTAAACGAATCGTTAATATTGTAACACACAAGAACAATACGCACACAATGGCCTTGAGTAAGTCGGCATATCACCTAGCTGCACTGCGGCTGATGACTGGGTTATCCAAGTCTTCCATGGAATAAACCATAAAGACAAATTTTGCCTTTTCTGTTGTCAAGGGAATTTATTTATTTATTTATTTATTTATTCAGCTCCAGACTGCTGCCCACGGATAGGGTCATCTACAAACGTGAGAGTAAGGAACAAAATTGTGGTCTGTAGCTTTTTCTTACACAAATATAGCAAAAATTTAATAAGAGAATGACATTATAAATATTTATATAATATCTGAGAGAGAAAAAAAAAAAAAAAAAAGAGAGAGAGAGAGAGAGAGAGAGAGAGAGAGAGAGAGAGAGAGAGAGAGAGCGAGTGAGTGAGAGAGAGAGAGAGAGAGAGAGAGAGATAAAGAGAGAGAGAAAGAGATTGTTTTTTTGTTTTTAAGGGTTTTACGGCGCTTGCAACACATTTAGGTTATATCAGCGCCAGTAAAAAGGAAGAAAATGGGATAGTAAAAAGTTCTAGAATTACAATTAAAGCACCCAAGAAAAAGTAAGACAAAGGGGAAGTGGGAACAAATAGGGATCAGATGTAGATTCCAAGAGCATACCACCAATGTACTTAGTTTGAAATCACCTACAAGTCATCCAGACACAAGCACAAAATCCAACAAAGAGGAACACACTCAAATGCTTACATTATACATTCAAAATAAAAATAATAATACATAACAGAGAGATGATTTACAAGGAAAAAATTATCATCTCCCAAAACAATAACTATGCATTTGACTGCTTCCCTCCCAGCCAGGACTCCGACCAGGGCCAGGAAAAAACCAAGTAATCTCATTCCAAGACAAAGGCAGAAAGCATGTTGGAAAACAGATATAAGGGTATAGAAGACACAGTATGTACCTCCCTGCCCGCTATGGGAGGTCAGGATCCCCACCCAGAGAGAGAAAGAGAGAGAGAGATAAAGAGAGAGAGAGAGATAAAGAGAGAGAGAGAGAGAGAGAAAGAGAGAGAGAGAGAAAGAGAGAGAGATAAAGAGAGAGAGAGAGAGAGAGAGAGAGAGAGAGAGAGAAAGAGAGAGAGAGAGCGCATAAGACCTTTCAGCTAATTTATTAGTATCCCAATTCAATATTTCTTTAGTTAGACAAACAGCGACCAATAACGTAATGGGCCACTTCGACTTGTATAGAATCCACAGTCAATGACAATTTGAATTTAATGATAATTAATGATAATAATATCTGTAACAACAATAATACCAGTAATCTTGTTAATAATAATAATGATAATAACAATGATGATAATGATGATGATGATGGTATTGATAATAATAATGATGATGATGATGATGATGATAATATTAGCAACAACAACAACGATAATAATAATAATAATAATAATAATAATAATAATAAATAATAATAATAATAATAATAATAATAATAATAACAACAATAATAATAATAATAATAATAATAATAATAATAATAATAATAATAATAATAATAATAATGACAATAACAAGAACAATAATAATAATAATAATAATAATAATAATAATAATAATAATAATAATAATAATAATAATAATAATAACAATCATGATAATGAATTTAACCACCTTGAATCATCTATAATGAAGAAATTGAGTTATTTAATTGATCATACAAAACAGTATCTTTCATTACGTCTCCTATGTACAATATGAAATGCACCAACAAACATCACTTGCGAAAAAATAAAAAAAAATAAGAATTGTTAACTTAATTAATCATAAAACAATTGTTATAACAAATTCATTTTATTAATGTACATGCTATTTGTTGTAAAAGATAATATTTATATATAGCTTTCTATAATTAATATCATTTGGCAAGATATTCCCAGACCCGTCAGAAACTCGCATTCATCCAATTCTTCTTGCATTCAATAAATTATACCTTACTTAAATCTGAAATTTGATTTAATTTTAGTGGGTTTCGGGCAATACTGCCTGGTCATTTCAGCGCCAGTGGAAATTAAAACGAAATATAGCCAAAAATATTACGTCTCCCCTTACACTGCTGTACTTTAAAAAAAAACCAAAAACAACAGGGACACAACCCCCCAAACCCCCCCCCCTACCCCAATCAAATTAGGTAGTTTCTGGGATATTTTTGTTTTTGTGGGTTTTTACAATAGAGACACGTATATAGGTCACATATCTGCTCCATTAAAAAGAAAGAAGAAGGGTCGGTTAAAAAAGTAATTTTCGATTTACAATTATAAGCACCCGAGAAAGGGAAAGAGGACTGTTCAAATAGGAAACATAAGTCGATTTCAAGAGAAAACTATTAATATCAATCAGTCTTTGTCAAACCTAAGAGCTTGCGTAAAATAAGTGAACCCCCCCCCCCCCCCCTCCATTTTTTGGAACTCTCTCCCATCTCACGTGAGACGCTCGGATTCGTTGACAACTTTCAAATCTTCGCTTAAAGTTTTATCTTCTTACGTCATAAGTTGCAATAGATAGTATGCGCTTGTCTAAGAAGCTCATAACATTGCCATCTGGAAGTATAACGGACCAACGCACATAACGGTGTGTATCCATGAACGTTTATAGTCGGGTTAATTCACTTCAGTGAGCATTACTCATAAACGCGGATGGCAAAAACATCAACAAAGACCTGAATGACGTCATCTTCGAACTATCAATACCATTATCGTATATTGTTGTTGTTAAATTGAATTCGTATCACTTTTCCACCAGACTTGTCTTACTGTAATAGGTTTTGTTTTATAGCACTGTAAAGCGCGTAGAGCCTGTGACAACTGGGTAAAGATCTATATAAATGTCATTTATTATTATTATTGTATTAATATGTGCTTAATTCGAGATCACCTTAAATTCCCATCTCGACACAAGCACAGAATCCTTCTATGAGGAATGCACTTAAATGTTTACAGAATATTATATTCAAAAGAAAAACGCTTTAATACCTCATTAAAAAAAAGAGAGACGACTGTAAAGAAAAAAAATATCATGTCCTTAAACTAATCTAATACATTTGATTGTTTCTCTTTCAACCAACGAACCCAGTCAGGGCCAGGACAAAACCAAGTAATCAAATTCCAAGACAAGTTCAGAAGGCAACCCGGGAAAAGGAAATAAGATAGAGGGATAGAGGGTTCACCAAGAGTGACCTCCCCGTCCACCATGAGGGATCACAAAATCCCATCTTAAGGTGAGTAAATATTTAATTCAGAAAAGTGAGTGGAGCAGGCACTTATGTTGGTAACAACAAGATATGAAGTGAATAGAAAAGTGCCAGAAGACAATAGAGAATAAAAATTTTTTCGCGGCGGTGGTGGGTTTGAACCTGCGACCTTATTGGTACGACAACTCCGCCTGGCAGGTGAGAGCGTGGCTCTACCGTGTGAGCTATCCACGAACACAAAAATATTCGTTTCAAACTCAAAGTCATTACTAGATCCCTCTCTCACCCACTTCTTGAGACCGCCGATTCGTTCGTACACCACCATCGCGAATAATTTTGACCAGCAGTTAAGCTTAATAGCCAATATTCTCAACACAAACATATAACATAGAAACGATTGAGACATTGAGTATGCTCCGGTGTATGGGGTGAATTTTTAATTCAGAAAAGTGAGTGGAGCAGGCACTTATGTTGGTAACAACAAGATATGAAGTGAATAGAAAAGTGCCAGAAGACAATAGAGAATAAAAATTTTTATTCTCTATTGTCTTCTGGCACTTTTCTATTCACTTCATATCTTGTTGTTACCAACATAAGTGCCTGCTCCACTCACTTTTCTGAATTAAAAATTCACCCCATACACCGGAGCATACTCAATGTCTCAATCGTTTCTATGTTATATGTTTGTGTTGAGAATATTGGCTATTAAGCTTAACTGCTGGTCAAAATTATTCGCGATGGTGGTGTACGAACGAATCGGCGGTCTCAAGAAGTGGGTGAGAGAGGGATCTAGTAATGACTTTGAGTTTGAAACGAATATTTTTGTGTTCGTGGATAGCTCACACGGTAGAGCCACGCTCTCACCTGCCAGGCGGAGTTGTCGTACCAATAAGGTCGCAGGTTCAAACCCCACCACCGCCGCGAAAAAATTTTTATTCTCTATTGTCTTCTGGCACTTTTCTATTCACTTCATATCTTGTTGTTACCAACATAAGTGCCTGCTCCACTCACTTTTCTGAATTAAAAATTCACCCCATACACCGGAGCATACTCAATGTCTCAATCGTTTCTATGTTATATGTTTGTGTTGAGAATATTGGCTATTAAGCTTAACTGCTGGTCAAAATTATTCGCGATGGTGGTGTACGAACGAATCGGCGGTCTCAAGAAGTGGGTGAGAGAGGGATCTAGTAATGACTTTGAGTTTGAAACGAATATTTTTGTGTTCGTGGATAGCTCACACGGTAGAGCCACGCTCTCACCTGCCAGGCGGAGTTGTCGTACCAATAAGGTCGCAGGTTCAAACCCCACCACCGCCGCGAAAAAATTTTTATTCTCTATTGTCTTCTGGCACTTTTCTATTCACTTCATATCTTGTTGTTACCAACATAAGTGCCTGCTCCACTCACTTTTCTGAATTAAAAATTCACCCCATACACCGGAGCATACTCAATGTCTCAATCGTTTCTATGTTATATGTTTGTGTTGAGAATATTGGCTATTAAGCTTAACTGCTGGTCAAAATTATTCGCGATGGTGGTGTACGAACGAATCGGCGGTCTCAAGAAGTGGGTGAGAGAGGGATCTAGTAATGACTTTGAGTTTGAAACGAATATTTTTGTGTTCGTGGATAGCTCACACGGTAGAGCCACGCTCTCACCTGCCAGGCGGAGTTGTCGTACCAATAAGGTCGCAGGTTCAAACCCCACCACCGCCGCGAAAAAATTTTTATTCTCTATTGTCTTCTGGCACTTTTCTATTCACTTCATATCTTGTTGTTACCAACATAAGTGCCTGCTCCACTCACTTTTCTGAATTAAAAATTCACCCCATACACCGGAGCATACTCAATGTCTCAATCGTTTCTATGTTATATGTTTGTGTTGAGAATATTGGCTATTAAGCTTAACTGCTGGTCAAAATTATTCGCGATGGTGGTGTACGAACGAATCGGCGGTCTCAAGAAGTGGGTGAGAGAGGGATCTAGTAATGACTTTGAGTTTGAAACGAATATTTTTGTGTTCGTGGATAGCTCACACGGTAGAGCCACGCTCTCACCTGCCAGGCGGAGTTGTCGTACCAATAAGGTCGCAGGTTCAAACCCCACCACCGCCGCGAAAAAATTTTTATTCTCTATTGTCTTCTGGCACTTTTCTATTCACTTCATATCTTGTTGTTACCAACATAAGTGCCTGCTCCACTCACTTTTCTGAATTAAAAATTCACCCCATACACCGGAGCATACTCAATGTCTCAATCGTTTCTATGTTATATGTTTGTGTTGAGAATATTGGCTATTAAGCTTAACTGCTGGTCAAAATTATTCGCGATGGTGGTGTACGAACGAATCGGCGGTCTCAAGAAGTGGGTGAGAGAGGGATCTAGTAATGACTTTGAGTTTGAAACGAATATTTTTGTGTTCGTGGATAGCTCACACGGTAGAGCCACGCTCTCACCTGCCAGGCGGAGTTGTCGTACCAATAAGGTCGCAGGTTCAAACCCCACCACCGCCGCGAAAAAATTTTATTCTCTATTGTCTTCTGGCACTTTTCTATTCACTTCATATCTTGTTGTTACCAACATAAGTGCCTGCTCCACTCACTTTTCTGAATTAAAAATTCACCCCATACACCGGAGCATACTCAATGTCTCAATCGTTTCTATGTTATATGTTTGTGTTGAGAATATTGGCTATTAAGCTTAACTGCTGGTCAAAATTATTCGCGATGGTGGTGTACGAACGAATCGGCGGTCTCAAGAAGTGGGTGAGAGAGGGATCTAGTAATGACTTTGAGTTTGAAACGAATATTTTTGTGTTCGTGGATAGCTCACACGGTAGAGCCACGCTCTCACCTGCCAGGCGGAGTTGTCGTACCAATAAGGTCGCAGGTTCAAACCCCACCACCGCCGCGAAAAAATTTTTATTCTCTATTGTCTTCTGGCACTTTTCTATTCACTTCATAAGGTGAGTAAATACATATACACTAATTAATTTCTCTCTCGAATTCATACGATTGAGTGAGAAATCAGACAACTTAAGATATTTATTGCTGGTAGCAATTTTACAATGGGAAAAGTGTCATTGAAATGACATTAAATCATTTTGCGTATTTTTTTATTTTTTGTTTGTTTTTGTTGTTGTTGAACTCAATGTTGAATTATCATGCACTTTTCAATAATGATCTTTATTTGATAAATTGATGCTTCTTAGCACACCCTCCCACGTAAATTACTCCAAACAGAAATCTTACAGAAAGAAAAATCAACTTTCATCTATTTATTGAACTATATTCCACAGAATTCGTCGATTTCTCTTCATTTGTTAATAGGGGGGAAAGTCATAATCTATATTAACTTTGCACGATTAAGTTTCCTACTTTTCTTTCAAAACAAAAAGTGTGTATTAGTCAAGAAAGTTCAATCTCCCTCATCAAATTTACAACACTTTTAGAAAAGACAAAAAAAAAAAAAAAGACACAGGCATCAAACATTCATCACTGGGAAAAATCTGTTCTGAGCAACCTTAAAAAACATGTGTGAATTATATTTTTAAGAGCAAAGAATTAATAACATAAAGTCAACACGATTCTTGACTACAACTAAAATATATGTTACCATTTTCCATCATTATCATACAACAAAATCCTTTCTTCCTTTTTATATCTTTCCAATCTAGATATCTGAAATACACTCAGAGACATTCCTTGCAAGTATCTTCTCAATGAGAAACAAGTAGTCACCATAGCATTTCACGTTATGTGCAATTAATATCAGGAACATAGTAAGTTTGTCGTTTGATTATCTTGATCCAGTGAAATAACGTGTACTTCTTGCCTTTTGAAAACTACTGATTTTACATTGAATTATTACTAACTTATTCAACATAGATGGAATGGGCTCTCTGCGATAAATCTAGTTACAAGACCGATCTGCTTATTTTGGTTGATAAAAAAAACTCCAGTGCAGTAAAAGGTAATCTGTTTCATCTGTTGAGATTTGACGCTTATCATATGTGACCCCTCGTCTCAAAACGGTATTAAGTCGGGATGATTAAGATGCTGAAAATGGAATTTGTAGCCAGAAATATCAGACTTAAGTTGAGTTTATATGCTTTATAGAGGAGAAGGAATATCATATTTTACTGTGCTAAATACCAACGTTTCATATTTTTGACCAGTTTAACTATAATTTGACTTTTTAGCATCTGGTCCATCCCGACATAATACCGTTTTGAGACGAGGGGTCACATATCGAGAATTGCCATTCCAGAGCCAGTAATTTGTTTTCACATCTACCCTTACAGTCATAGCGAGTTCATGAAGCAGGCTTGTTTTAATGTGAAAAACCTTGACGGTATCATCATATTAATTATTCAACACCACATTTCCAATTTTAAGTTCCGGTCGTAAAAATGAATAGAAATCGAAATATCAGGCATGTTATCAATACTCAATCAGACAGATATATTGGTTTTCTTGTTTTATAAAAAAGACAAACAGAGAGGTTAAAAACAGCCAAAATTTACTTTAAAAATAAAATAATTTTTTAGATAAAAAATTTACATTTCAAATCCTTAACAGTCATTGGATTTCAAATCCCCCCCCCCCCCCCCCCCTCCCAAGTTTTCTAACATTTCAAATATCTGTGTGGAACTTTTCCATCATTCTTGTCCAGTACACAGAAGCACACTCCTCTGTGTCACGTGGATAATTCCGTCCTCTGTCATCCAATGACCATCACTAAAGTACACCATGATGTTGTCAACATGAATAAGATGCGTTATCTCAACGTCCCTACCCTTCAGGTACATCCGTCGAGAAATCCACAACAAAACTATGAATTCATAATTGAAAAGGGAAAGGAACTTCTTCTTCCTCTTCTTCTTCGTTCCTCTGATGGACATCTATGGCTGCAGTCCGATATCTGCTATGAAGTCTGTGGTCCGCTTTAGGTCCTCAGCCTCACCATAGAGCTTTGTGTTGAGTGTTGTAGGGGTGACCCAGTGGTTCGAACGTTGCACGTTGTATAATGGGCAAAGGAACAAATACAACCGAGTGCCAACCAAATCCCATCAATATTTTGGACTGAATCAGCAACAGTTCCGTTTAAGTTGCATGGACTGTATCACCCTCATAATATCTCCTGGTAAATCTGATGATGATGATGATAATCAACAATGATGACAGCGAATGGATGAGTTCCTTAATGAATATTAAATTTAGAGATGTTGATATATATATATATAATATATATAATATATATATATATATAATATATATATATATATATATATATATATATATATATATATAATATATATATTCAGCACGTCATTATAATAAACTGTCACAGGGGAATGCATTGAATGCCATCCAAGATATACAAAGATGCCCTTTGAAGGCAGCCATCGCTTTGTTTATATCACTTGCCGAGGTATCGAATTCTAGATTGAGGTTAGCTATCCTTTAAGGCATAAATATTCTTAGGAATCACTTAACTCTATTCTTTCTCCCCCCCCCCCCCCCCCCCCTCCCATAAAAAAAAAAAAAGAGGATAACACAACATCCTGGAAATTTGTTATCGAACAAAAACAAAACATTTTCGCTTCTAAGCATTGAAATATAATCCAAAAGGAAAACTACAGGTTTTTTTTTTCCTTTTAAAGAACACAAAAGTCTCTGACCGTTAAAAGACTTGAAATATCCAACAGAAAGAACACTTTCACTGTCACAGCAATCATGCGTGGTTTTGCTTAAAGCTGTAACTCCATTTGTTTTTTAAAAAAGAAGGAATTTCATCGCATTTATTATGTCCATTATGCATTATCCTCCTCAAATTTCCTTCATTCACCACCAACTGACAGATAGATAAACTAGGAATGATACTTAGGGCTCCGAAATTCGACTCCAATCAACAGGAAGTATGAATGAACCTCAAAATTCAATACTAGAGCTCCAGGTCACGTTGATGCTTTGGGAGGGCATGAAAACAAATAAATGTAAAAGTGCTTGCTTGTGGTTGTAAAATCATCATTAACCCCAAGAGTAATAATCCAATCGAAAATCGACTCTTGTACGTCAATGTAGAACAAAAAAGTTTTTGTTGCAATTTTTTTTATTATCATTGTCATTAGGTTGATTACTCCTGTCCATTAGTTGCCCTCTGGTGGTAATAATAGAATATCTTTGATGATGGAAGGCACGTCGGGCCCGTCTTTATTCATGTCCAACTCGATGAGAAT
>NC_088361.1:5121840-5124340 GCF_034508935.2 Berghia stephanieae | reverse complement strand
TTTTCTCCTCCTTCTGTTGTTTGTATTGTTGATATGATGACGATGATGATGATGATGATGATGATGATGATGATGATGATGATGATGATGATGGTGATGGCGGTGACGATGACGACGATTAAAATGATGACGATGACGACGATTAAAATGATGACGATGACGACGAGATGATAACAATGGTGTTGGTACTGCTATTAATAATATTATCATAAAATGTGTTACAATCCACGCTCAACAGCAATATTATAATCTTACATCAGAAGAAAAAAAAAAAGCCTGATACTTTCGTTTCTACATACTCAATCGGATTGCTGATTTTGAATCAATTTCACGTTTGAGAATTGAATCCTGTTCAAAAAACGAAACCAATAAAAAAAAAGCGTCCTCATACTGCCAATGCATCGCCCCTATTACACCTAGATAATAACCTGATGCCAAAAAAAAAAAAAAAGAAAAAAAAAAAGAAAACCAACAAACAAAAACCCAACAATAAAACAAACATACAAACAAACAAGAACCCGGTGGAAATATTATTTCAGTTTCATATTTATTGATTATCTAAATCAAAGAATTTTTGTTTTTACTGAATTGCGATGATTTGTCCTAAATTTATTGATCGGTTCTTTTGTCATTGAAATTGTTTTGTTTTTTTAATTTGTGTCGACAACTTAAAAATTTAGCCTGAAATCTCTAGATAGATATATTTAAATTCATTTAATCTTTACGTGCACGTGCAGATTTTACGCCTTAGTTTAACAGAAGCTTTTCTATCCTCTGTGCTGGAATCATGTGCAAAATAACAATATTTAATAGACTCTCAAAGCGTGCCTTGCAATACCACCTGATTCCTGGTTTATTTATGGGGCCAGAAGGAGGACGTGGGAGGAGGCTGACGTGCGTTTTCAGACTACGTTTTTAGGTCCTGTCTTTGTTTGTTTTTGAAGGTTTTGGGGCGCTTACAACACATTTAGGTCATATCAGCAGCGCCAGTAAAAAGGAAAAAAAAATGGGATAATAAAAAGTTCTAGAACTACAATTTAAACACCCGAGTAAAAGTAAGTAAGACAAACGGGAATTAGTTCAAGTAAGGAACAGATGTAGATTCCAGTAGTACACTATCGGTGTACTTAGTTTGAGATCACATGAATGCCTCATCCTGACGTAAGCGCAGGTCCCCACTAAGAGGAACACACTCAAATGTTTACAAATCATATATATATATATATATATATATATATATATATATATATATATATATATATATATATATATATATATATATATATATATTTATGAGTGTTGGTGGGTACTTGTAGGTACGAAAGTGCTCGATAATGGTGGTTAGAGCTAATATATAATGTAAATTTTCACTCACATTTTTTTGGCCGAGACGACTCGTTTCTGTGTTTTTTACACTTCTTCAGTCGGCGTAATCCACGCCGACTGAAGAAGTGTAAAAAACACAGAAACGAGTCGTCTCGGCCAAAAAAATGTGAGTGAAAATTTACATTATATATATATATATATATATATATATATATATATATATATATATATAATATATATATATATATATATTATATAATATTATTTAAAATATTTAAAATATTTACCACAATGTTTGAGACAGTCTACATTAATGTTTCAGGCTTAATTTGCCATCGTCAGGACTGAGTTGTTTTGTTGACTGTTGTTGTTTCTTGAAGTGGTTCCGGTTTAAAGTTGCTTAACAAGAATTTACGCGATGGGGACACCTTCCGTAGATCTCACTTTTCATGTTGAGTGTGGCTTCATGAGGTTGTTTGATTATAGTATATTTTTCTTCCAGGCATAAGCTACATTGTTTTGATGTTGGTGTGTATCCTGTTGCTTTAGATAAAATTTTCCATGAAATGTTGTGGTCTATTTTGTTGTCTTTTAATTTCCAAATATGTTCGCTGAGTTTTGTGGATGTTTTTTTTGTTAGTGTTTCTAAATGTTGAGGTGTGGAGGTTGTATCTTGTTTTGAAATTATTTTCTGTTAGTCCTACATATTTTTCTTGCTTGTTTGTTTTAGTTTCTGTGACTGTGGCTTGGTAAATTAAACTTGATTCTAAGCATTGTTTGTTTAGCGGGCAGTGTTCTTTATTTCTGCAGTTGCATTTTCTGGTGGGTGGGTTTTGCTCTTGTCGGTGGTTTATTAATATTTTTTTGTTGTGGCTTGAGATTATTTGTTCTCTGTTGCGCATACACGAGTAGCTTATTTTTATGGTATTCCTGTTGATAATTTTATGTAGCTTGTGTTTTTGCTGAAACATGCGAACTGGTCGGACTCTACATCCTGTCACAACTGCAACATACACACACATACATCGGCCTCTATAGAGTTGACGGACTCGCTATAACCAACAGACGACCAAGAGCGAACGAAAACATCAAAAAACAAATCTGTAAAATATTCCAAAACAACAATTTGAAAATCACGATAGAAGCAAACAAAAAAAACAGTTGACTTCCTCGA
>NC_088361.1:5106840-5116840 GCF_034508935.2 Berghia stephanieae | reverse complement strand
TCGTAATTTATTTATTTGTTTATTTATCTATTTACTTATTTAATTATTTACTCTCATTCCTTCACTTTTGTAAATGAAACACAGGCGCTTATAATATGGGATGGAGTGGGAGGTGGGGGAGAGCTACAATCAAAGATCTAAACTTCAAGATGTATCGAAACTATGCTTCTCGTGACATTATTATGTCCTTTTTATAAAATAATATAATGTAGGTAATAAATGGGTGCGCCCTTTTGTGCACAACGACAATAATAAAAAAAAAAATAATAAAAAAAAAAAGAGAAAAGAAAGTAATAACAAAACAAATGATGCTCTGTGCACAAGTAATGAATATTGAATCGATTGTTACTCGATATAGAATGCAACAACAACAAAAAAACCCACAAACATTAACAACCTCACTGCTTGATTAAACTACAAGTGAAATGCTACGTTTTTTAAAGATCCGACATGGCTCTGTCCCAAGAAAACATTTACAGGAAGGCGGTTGCCAAGGTTTTAATAACGACAACAGAGACCTGTACGTTCAATTAGTGCAAAAACAATACAGCAAACAGCACCACCATTAACACCCCAACTAAAAAAAAACCCAAAATACTAAACCCAAAAAAAAAATGGAACAAAAAAGAAAACAAAAACAAAAACAAAAAACAAAACACTTTAAAAATACACCCCCCCCCCTCTTTTTCCAACCCCCCCCCCCCCCCCCCCCCCCCCCCCCCCCCCCCCCCCCCCCCCCCCCCCCCCCCCCCCCCCCCCCCCCCCCCCCCCCCCCCCCCCCCCCCCAAAAAAAAAAAAAATTTAATATGGAAACCCGAAACGTCCATTATATCTGTCTTCGTAATTAAATTGAAGCTTACATTCAATTTCACATTGTTATTTAATCGTGTCCAAAAGAAACGCAACTGTGTGTTACAAAAGAGAATTGCAATCACAGAAAAAAAAAATATATCCAGAAGGAACGAAATTGACGTCACTCAGCTCTTTGTTATTGTTTTAGACAGCCATTCTAACCGTTAGCCCTCACTAAGTTCTCTCAGACTATAAATGTTAAAGGTATCATATAGTTTTGGGTGTGTTGTTTTTGTTAGATCCGGCTGGTGGATTTTGTGAGCACCTTTGCTAAACGCGCGTAACGAGCACCAATGAATATATCTGTCTCTTTTTTTTTTCTCAAGGGATTATTCGTTTATCGATCAACGATATTCGATTACTGATCTAATGGTGCTGTGATGGATGATGCGAAGGGTTGATGCGAGAGGAGAGAGAGAGAGAGGAGAGAGAGAGAGGAGAGAGAGAGAGATGAGGAGAGAGGAGAGAGAGAGAGAGAGAGAGAGAACTATAAACTTGAGCTTTATTTTATTTAGGGCAATATCCAATAAACGTGCTAGCGCTTTGCACTGGACCCTGACCAACTGCGGCAAGTAAAATTTAGGACGAGACATGACGCCTATAAGGCGGTATTACAATTTTTCCGACAGACAACGCTGTTAACGGCCAGGTACTCATTTTACCCCTACTGAGTACGGTGAGAGAATGTGAGTAAAGAGCCTTTTCCAAGGACTCAACTATGGGCCGATATTATCATTGTCATTATTATTATTATTATTATTGTTATTATTGTTATTATTATTATTATTATTATTATTATTATTATTATTATTATTATTATTATTATTATATATAATTATTATTATTATTATTATTATTATTATTATTATTATTATTATTATTATTATTTTATTATTATTATTATTATTGTCATTATCATTATTATTATATATTATTGTTATTATTATATTATTATTATTATATTATTATTATTATTTATTATTATTATTATTATTATTATTATTATTGTTATATTGTTATTATTATTATTGTTATATTGTTGTTGTTATTATTATTGTTATATTGTTGTTATTAGTATTATTATTATTATTATTATTATTATTATTATTATTATTATTATTATTATTATTATTATTATTATTATTATATTATTTTTAAAAATCTTTCTTAAAATCCCTGATCATTAAATTAATTTTAAAAAACCAAACAAAACATACAACACGCGCGCGCGCGCACACAGACACACACACACACAGAGAAAAGAGAGAGGGAGAGATCGAGAGAGAGAGAGAGATAGAGAAGATAGATAGATAGATAGAGAGAGAGATAGAGAGAGAGAGAGAAAGAGAAAGAAGAGAGAGAGAGAGAGAGAGGGTAGAGAGAGAT
Organism: Berghia stephanieae; assembly: GCF_034508935.2. Lineage (NCBI taxonomy): Eukaryota > Metazoa > Mollusca > Gastropoda > Nudibranchia > Aeolidiidae > Berghia > Berghia stephanieae. Next base: position 5,114,602 of record NC_088361.1, on the reverse strand, counting down.
AGATAGATAGAGAGAGAGAGGGGGGGAGAGAGAGAGAGAGAGAGAAGAGAGAGAGAGAGAGAGAGAGAGAGAGAGAGAGGAGAGAGAGAGAGTACAAACAAAAACAAAAAAATAAACAAAAAATACCTGAAGCCTCGATATGGGTGAAGACGTAGAGTGACGAGATTTGATTTAATGGAAAAGTATTGATCAACGATTTATATATAGACCAAGCATAGGGATAGATAGAAATATATAAACATGGATAGATAGATAGATAGATAGATAGATAGATAGATAGGTAGATAGATAGATAGATAGATGGATAGATGGATGGATGGATAGACAGACAGACAGACAGACAGACAGACAGACAGACAGACAGACAGACAGACAGATAGATAGATAGATAGATAGATAGATAGATAGATAGATAGATAGATAGATGGATGGATGGATAGATGGATAGATAGGTAGATAGATAGGTAGATAGATAGATAAATAGACAGACAGACAGACAGACAGACAGACAGACAGACAGACAGACAGATAGATAGATAGATAGATAGATAGATAGATAGAGAGAGAGATAGATAGATAGATAGATAGATAGATAGATAGATAGATTAAGGGGAGGAGGCGGTAGGAGGGGGGGGGGGAAGGACAAACCAACGACACAATACGCGACTCCAGGCTGCAGCATTTACACAGTATTGACAATGGTCATCCACGCGTGTCCTATCTACATTTCTCGTAAAGTCATACCAACTGTCGCGCTGTGTTTTCCTAAAAACAGAAATTATGGAGGTGGGGAGAAGGGGGTGGGGGGGGGGGGGGGGGGGGGCGCTCTTTTCGTTCATCTTCCCATAAAATTTTCATTCAAGTTACTCAGCTCTTTGTTAATGATGTTAGACGGCCATTTTAATGATTAGTTAACGATGAGTTATCACTAAATGATATCAGTAAGACCATAAGCATTACATACATAGTGATTTATTAGGCTATACTTTCACAATACACCAATTCACCCATTCATATAATTATAATGTAGTCATATTAAATTCCAGAATTACTTCTATTTTAAAAATCAATGTCGATTCGTTGTTAAATTCAAGTGATTTTACTATTTATGATGATGCAATTTGCTTTGCCTTCACTTTCAGTTTTGTTTTCAAAAATGCACAAAGTGATTCATCAAATTCGACTACAGTGGTGATCGCCTAAATGCCAGCTTTCTTGTTGTATCCGGAGGCGGATGTTGTGAGTGTTTAAGCTACACGCATAGAATCAATATTTTGTGATCTTCATTATTTCAATAATTTAACAAATCCAAGGCAGTTAACATAATTAGGCAGTGCAGTCTGATAAAATCACTAAATTCTGAGGTTGTTGGAAATGCAAATAAATTAATTCTAAGCATTGTTATAATATAATTTCAGGATTTATAGTATGGCAGCAGTAATTTCTAATGGTCTCATACTACTATGTTATGATGGTTTATTTATCCATCCAGGCGGCGAATTCGTTGGTGCATTTAATTTAATGTACAGTCGCAAACCCGCCCAGTAGCCTCGTCACAACACAACGCTCGACTAGATGTTCTGCGGTTTCGGGTTCTTTGTGGGACATGACAGGTGGAACGTCCACACTGATGACGCGAATATTGTACAGAGTTGCCAGATTGGACGACAAATCGCGAATTGGGCTACTTTTTCATATTGTTTGCGCCAAAAAATATGAATTTGCGACTTCCGACATTTTTTGGGATATTTTTTATTGCAAATTTTGGGCTATATCTTGATATTACTAACTAAAATATTAAGAACAATGTTAAAATAAGAATAACATCACTAGATGAAAAAACCCAAAACAAACTTGACAATAAAAAGGCCAAAATGTATCTGAGACGATGTGATAGGGCCAGAGTATGAATAATAATATCCAGCTATAAAATAAAAGTTATATTCATCCATAGGGGGGGGGGGGATAGAGGAATATCGAAGTTTGCAACTTTCTTGCGACTTTTAGCTTATACCTTTGCGACTTTGCACAAAAGTAACTGGCAACCATGATCTTGTATGGCATAATATAATTTGGTTTCCCGAGCACAAACGAGCTGCCATTAAAATCATATTCGCGGATATGAAGGCCATCGTCAAACATTTTTTTTTTGATTAACAAATTTCCATTCAAAACAAAAAGTATCGTAATATTCCTATCAATTATTGAGAATTTCGTTGAAAGCAACCACAGTGAGTGGTGGGCAGTAGGTGGTGGGAAGCTAAACACAAGAGAAAATCTAGCTATCTAGAGGCAACAACAAAACTTTGCTAGACGGAATTTATACATAATTAAAAGTTCCAGCATTGTATTCAAAGTTATAGAATCCTTCGAATACAATGTGTGAACATATTATATGACATAGCCCATTGATTTCGACAAAGTAATCATCATCATCATCACCACCACCACCACCACCACCATCACCATCATCATCATCATTATTGTTATGTTGTTATTTTTAAAAATTGAGCTTTATATAGAGCAATATCCACTAAAATTAAATGTGCTCAAAGCACTTCACAAGGGGTCCCTGGTCAACAAAAACATTTAACATGTAGGACGTGACATGCCGCCTGTTAGGCGATATTACAATTTTTGTGGACAAAGACAACGCTGTTAACGGCCAGGTACTCATTTAACACCTGAGTACGGTGAGAGAAAATGAGTAAAGAGCCTTTTCCAAGGACTCAACTATGCGCCGAGCGCGAGGCTCAAACCCAGGACCTTCCTATCCGAAAGCGAGTGTCATACCACAAGACCACATAGCCGCACAAAAAAATATAAAATGATTCCGAAATCTCAAACTGTTGTTGTTATGCGTTAAAGAATACTATAAGCAAAGAAACTGAGGTTGGTTAAACTCTTCAGGTTCTTTATAATAATACAAGTCTGTAGAATCCTCCTCATTCTTTATGGGGTGAGTCTTGTTTCTATACTACATGGTAAGCAAACAGGGTGCACGGAAGTTGATGATGATGATGAGGAGGAGGGTGCTGAAAAGAACTGTGATAGCAACAACAACAACAACAACAACAACAACAACAACGACGACGTCGACGACAATGATGACGACGTCGACGACAATGATGACTACGATAAAATGGTTCTTTTATAGCGCCTCATGTCAAAACCTCTAAGTGTTTTACATTAGGATGAACGTTTTCACAGCACAACACACATACACACACACACACACGCGCGCGATTGTATATTTGCTCCATTTTTATATTGCGCCGAGGTCGTCATTCCCGTAATCGAACATTTATACAGCGCAATTTCATTCAGCGGTCTACTGTCAATGTTGATTTTCTGCCAATAGGTATGAGAAATTCGTCTTTTGTCGAACACAATGATTAAAATTGCCACAGCGTTTCTATAGATTATAACTTCGTAACCTTAAAAGGCAAAGTTTCATTTATAGAAATATGTTATACGATATCTAATAGCCACAAATGCTCTTGAGATTTAACTTGGTAACATATTTTAATGTTTAATGTTTCAGAATCATTTTATGATAGCTCACACGGTAGAGCCACGCTCTCACCTGCCAGGCGGAGTTGTCGTACCAATAAGGTCGCAGGTTCAAACCCCACCACCGCCGCGAAAATTTTTTATTCTCTATTGTCTTCTGGCACTTTTCTACTCACTTCATATCTTGTTGTTATAGATAAATACAAGTCATTCTGTGTTATTGTTTTTAGACAGTCATTTTAATTATTAGAACTCACTAAATTCTATCAATCAGACTATAAACGTTAAAGTTACAATTAATAGTTTTGTGTGTTGGTATGTTATATCCGACTGGCGGATGTTATAAGTATTTTACCTAAACGCAAAGCATCAATATCATGTCAAATCGCCACAAAGTCTATCGTTAATATTTACTGTATCTGAAATATTTCATGTGATGTCAAATTGTCACGATGTTTCTCGAGACAACAACTTGATCACTAAAATACTGCAAGGCTGAATGAATGCATCTGAAAGATTTCATACAATTTTAAATGGCCACAACGTTGGTAACCTATAAACCAAAGAGAGTGAAAATGTAGAGGCTTCGTATGGGAACAATCTAGGATTGTTTTCACGTTTCCGTTCGTACGTACATATAAACCGCAAAGTTGAATGTTTCCGAGAGATTTCAACGGCATCATTTCCATCATGGAATTGAGATGCCGAGTGACCGTGACTCTAATTTCCACAAGAACAGACGACGTGTCTGGCCCATCCATCATTATACTCTGCTCAAGGCATGAATCCAACGCTCCATCATCCATTTTCAAACGAGATCGAAAGACGTGTAGGGAGGCAAAGCAAAGGAAACTATAATGGTTGACCAACAGATATTACCACTAGCTTCCAGTCTGTCTCGGTTAGACAAACCCAGAAATTAAAGTCAAGGGGACCGAGTCAATGTCATGTCTAAGGCCATGAATCATTCACATTGCGAGGGCATTCATCTTTCCAAGATAACACTTACTTGACTTTGCATATCATCCACTCTCAGTTGTTTCTATTGTCTGCCGAGCCAAATCAAGTGTAATCGACCAGCCTGATGTAATCGAATATTATAATATATGACCTACCACCTCGATCTGTTATTGTGTTGAATGTAATCTCAGCCGAAAAGTGAATTTAAATGTGTAATGGTACGAAATATCAAATTTTAGCTCTCCAAACTTTGAGAAAAAATATATTCATACACCTATACTCAATATTAGCCTGCCTATAGGACCTCAACTTGTAACAGAATTTGACACAAAAAACAATACATAAAATAGGGGGTGCTAATTCGGCTTCATCATCTTTTTTTTTCCAAACAATTTATAATAATAATTAAACAAAAAACAAACACACTCACAATAAAACAAAAAACAACAACAACAACAAAAAAAACCCAACAAAACTGAACAAGAACACGGGAATGTCATGGTATGTAGTGTCTAGTGGTCATTTGAGGGGAGACAGAATAACACGATACTGAAAGGCCTTCTTGGCTTGCTATCAATGTGCAGTCAACAAATCAACAAACATCACAGTGCTAGGACGAGAACCATGACACGATGATAATAACAAGCTAATGAAGATGTCTACTGTAACAGAGGCACCGCTCTCGGTTTGAGACTGAACAAACATATTAATTAATTTAAAGGTAAAACAAGAAGAAAAATAAATAAATAAATAATTTAAAAAAAATAAATTAATAAATAAAGAAACAAATAAATATTTATGGATCACGTGACTCGAGGACAGCCAAACTCTGGAAAGACGCGTATTAAAAATTTGGCTAGAAAACTCGTTCTTTAAATATCGACCGATTTCAATGACCCTCGACTTGGTAAAACTCTCCAACCTCGGACCTCGCATGATCGACATTCGCAGCACGAGTTTTTATGGCCCCGTTTTAAAATACATACGTCTTTTTGCCAGTATACGACCGTTGAGTGCTAAAAAGACGAGGGAAAATTTAAACAAATTTTGAAATTGTCATTATCACCTCACCAGATGCGCGTGGGCATATTTTTCACTTTTGAAATGGCATTTTAGATTTCATATTTTCGTGGACAAAACTTCTAGAACAGAGACAAAATATTTTTTAAACATTAAAAAAAAAAAACACAACCCCCCCCCCCCCCCCCCCAAAAAAAAAACAAAACAAAACAACATAACAACGACAAAAAAAAAACAACAAAAAACAAAACAAAACAAAACCCATCAAACAAACAAACAAGAAAAAGAACGAGGATAATATAACAAACCCCCCCCCCCCCAACCTCCAAAAAAAAAAAACAAAACAACAACCCCCCCCCCTCCAAAAAAAACAAAACAAAACAAACAAACAATTTTAAAAACCCAACAATCAACAGAAAACAATCCCCTCCCCGTCCCAAATAACAACTAATAATAATAATAATAATAATAATAATAATAATAATAATAATAATAATAATAATAATAATAATAATAATAATAATAATAATAATAATAATAATAATAATAATAATAATAATACTATATCTATCTGTAAAACCTTAATTTTAAAAAAAATCTAATCTGTAGGAAAGAGTCTTATTTCGGCCGGTATAAACCGATCAAACATGTCTCCAGACGCACTCCAAGAGAGAAAGAAAGAAAGAGAGAGAGAGAGAGGAGAGGGGAGAGAGAGAGAGAGAGAGAGAAGAGAGAGAGAAGAGAGAGAGAGAGAGAGAGAGAGCAGCGAAATGAAATTACTACCTCCCCCCCCCCCCCCCCCCCCCCCCCCCCCCCCCCCCCCCCCCCCCCCTCTCCAAATAAATAAAAGATAACTAAGGTAAAAAAAAAAAACAAAAACAAAAAACAACAACATAGAAACGAACAAAACAACAACAAATTAATGAATAAACAAGCCAAAACAACCCGTCCTGACGAATTTTCTGGCCTAACGTCGCACTAGGACAGGACTGTCCTGGGACAGTCCTGTCCCAAATCTGTAACTTATAGAATTTAGAGAAATCTTCCGCACCTATTGGGACGGGACAAAACAGTCCCGTTGTGTCCCAAGCAGTTGTGAAATGCTACAAAATCAACGGGACAGGACTGTCCCAGTCCCGTGTTCATATCGTTTGTGACAGTAGAAAAATATAGCAGTCTTCCGCACTAGGACAAAAAAGTCCCAGACTTGGCGGCGCCGTGTCAAAATTGAAATGCCTGTCTTTATTTTCTACTTTATTTTCTACTACTGCTGCTACTACTACTACTACTACTACTACTACTACTACTACTACTACTACTACTGCTACTGCTACTGCTACTGCTACTACTACTACTACTACTACTACTACTACTACTGTTGCTTCTGCTGCTGCTAATGCCACTAATATATTAATACCTACATCCCTTATATTTTGTATTTATTTCCAATTCCATTGTATTTATTTTCCAACAATAGTCCACACTTTATTTTAGTTCACTGTCTTCTATACTGCATTACACAGTTCCTCCCCGCCTCCCCTCTTTTGACATAATTAAGTACGCACCTTTTATAAATTTCTATTGCTCTGTTTTAATTCGCGCTTCCTCACAAAGTAGCATACAATTTCCTGCCCACCAATGTTTTTGTTTGTGCATCTTAACAACGCCACTACCACATTATCTCATTCGTCTGTAGTTTTTAATGCATCATGTGTTGTTGATGAAGGGGAAACCCGAAACGTCCATTTTATCTGTTTTGGTATATTAAACTGAAGCTTACATTCAATTTCACAGTTATAATTTATTTATGTATTTCAATTCTGAATATAAAAAAGCAAGAACAATTCAAAAAATAATTCTATGTGATGAAACCACGTACAGAAGGCATAGCAACATAAACATTTTCGGCAATTTAAAAAAGTATGTTTATAAATATAATTTAAGAAGTGTCAAACTGTGACACAGCAGTAACGTGTCTAAAACCGGTCGCACATCAATTCGGTAACTTGTGGGATCAAGTATCTTTAACTTTATTTATTTCGGGAATTCTCAATGAAAATATTTTTAAGTAAGTCCTTCTGAGCCACTTGGACTCATTGTAAGACAAATTAAGTCCTTTAGAGCCTTGTAGCCAATGGTGCAGGAGTTATCCCGGTTTCAATAGCGCGAAGCGGACAATTAACGTATTTGTTTGAAAACCTTTGAACAGGACGCTAGTCTGTCGCAGATTACTATCCCAGCTTGACAGGTACCCTTTTACACCTGAATG
>NC_088361.1:5081840-5089340 GCF_034508935.2 Berghia stephanieae | reverse complement strand
ACGGCAGGGGACCTTGAAAATCCGAGAACCCTAGCAGAGGACCGGCAATATTGGAGACACCTCACACAGGAAATACTGGAAACAGCCAAGGCGACCCGATCTTTCGGTCGAGACGCGAAAGGCATCTAAGTAAGTAAGTAAGTAAGTAATGTATAATAATATGTACAATCATGTGCTCTACTGTGTATTCTTATGTACTCCATTATGTATTATGTACAATACTATGCATTATTAATATACTATACTATGTATCATTATTACAGTATGTATTATTATATACTATAAAATGTATTATTATGTCGTTTTACTATGTATTATTATGTACTACGCTATACATTATGATGTACTATAATGTGCATTATTATGTCTTATCGTATGTATTATTATGTACTATACTATGTATTATTATGTAATATACTATAATATTGTCTTATACTATGCATTATTATGTACTATACTATGCATTATTATGTCTTATACTATGTATTATTATGTAATGTGCTATCCTATGTATTGTTACGTGTTTTACTTTGTATTATTATGCCATATACCATGTATTCTTATGCCATATACTATGTATTATTATGTCATATACTATGTATTATTATGCCATATACTATGTATTATTATGCCATATACTATGTATTATTATGCCATATACAATGTATTATTATGCCATATACTATGTATTATTATGTATTATTATGCCATATACAATGTATTATTATGCCATATACTATGTATTATTATGTATTATTATGCCATATACTATGTATTATTATGTATTATTATGCCATATACTATGTATTATTATGCCATATACTATGTATTATTATGTATTATTATGCCATATACTATGTATTATTATGCCATATACTATGTATTATTATGTATTATTATGCCATATACTATGTAGTTTTATGTACTATACTATTTCCAGCGGGTAAACAAGAAATGCTTTCTTCTCTTTCATTTTGGAGATAAATAGACATTCTAGAATAGCTGCCACTGACAAAACAACCTTTTACAATTTGGCCAGAAAAGTGACGTCTCGGGTTCAACCTCTTAGACAAGCAGTTGGAGGGTCATTTTTAGATCGATGGACAAAGTAATTGTCCTCTGGTCTAAATATGTCGACAATACGTTTGTGCCAATCTACGGTAAAATGGTCAATTTCCACGCTTTGGCAACCAGGTGGAGCAGGCATAAAGGAAACGAAGATGAACAATCTAAACAGGGGAAAAGGCCAAAAAAAAACAACAACAACAACAAAAAAAAAATAAAAAAACACCCCCCCCCCCAAAAAACAAAAAACAAAAAAACAAAACAAAAAACAAAAAAACACAAAACAAAAACAAAGAAGTAAAAAAAAATTAAAACCCCGAAAACCCCAACAAATTATATTAAGTTCCTTTCATTTATCCCCAAGAGGAAAATTGTCTATAGAGTCTATTCTAATGAAAGACTGGAATAACCAAGGCGTCAAACGCATGGCAACATGGCGGAGAGTCGGAACTCATTACCTTCTAGGTGCGTAGCAAAGACCCTACCGCTGTGTCACTCTGCCCCCCCCCCACACCCCTTTCAAAAATCCTTTTATTTATTCCCATGGTGAAATTTTTTGTCTTAGAGGTCTATTCCAATGGAAGACTGGAACAACCTGTAACCCAAGCGTTAGCATCCTTCAACTATCGATCGATTTAAATGACCCTCTTCCTGGTAACAACAACAACAAAACCCTTTCAAACCTGGGACTTCGCAAGTTTTCCGGCCAAATTTTTTAATACATGTTTTTTCCCCCCGAGTATGGCAATTGATTGTATAATAATAGAATTATATCGATACAATAAGATGACCCCAACATGCCAAAAACGTCTTTAATCCGAGACTTCTGCATTTTGTTTTTCTTTTACGTCTTCTTCTTCTTTTAAAATCCTAATTGTGCACAAATTAGTACATTAAAAAATTAGCATTTTAGTTAAAGATAATATAATGGTATGGAGTTTTAAAATTTTGGATAAAATTGTTGAAAAGCAAATTGTCATTGAATAGCAGTGTTATATCAGTACCGTAACTTGGCACACCCACAACCAACCTGTCCCAAGTTCCTGAATTGAAAAAAACTGACAAAGGAATTGTGACCTCGACAAGAAGTATAATGAAAACCTTTTTAAATCCTTATAGGAAACGTGTCTCTTCGTCAAAAGAGGTTGCCAGGCTATCTTGACGAACGCTGCTGCTGCTGCTGGTGGTGCTACCCTTGTCTGTCCTCAAAAAGAATTGGCGTTGAAAGAAATGAATGAAGAGGGAATGAATAACCAGGCAGGGGGATGAATAGAAGAATGAATCACTTTAATACGGATTGAGCCATGACGGAAGTAAATGGATCAATTAACGAAAGATTGACTGATTGATTGATTGATCAAATGAATAAATGAATGAATGAATGAATGAATGAATGAATGAATGAATGAATGAATGAATGAATGAATGAATGAATATCAAATAAATGAATAAACGAATTGAGGTGTTGATGCGAGTTACAAGGAGACATTTCGATTGTAATTAATTCAAAATCCATTCCATGAAATAAAGGCACTTTTTAGAAATCACACTTGATGGCGAACGAAACAAAAAAATCCCTGAGGAAGATGGTCAATATAATATTGTAACGGTGTGTCTGCTTTCTGTATGTCTGACATCGCGTTGTTGGAATAGAGTCGTTAAGATCCCAAAGATCGGAGAGCCGCGAGTTCAAATCCACTGACAATGATACGGTATAAACTTTCTTTGATGCAACAATACGATTCAGTAGTCTGATGCCACGCCGCCCGGCAACGGCGGCCATCTTGGTTCTAAACAAAGAAAATCATTACTTTTTATTTTTCATAATGGCTAGAACTTTTCATATGTCTTGTGATCAGAATGTGTAAAAGTCAAAACATGATCAAATGTATGTGTTTTTTTCTCCTCTGGATACGCTTTTATGCTCGCCGGAGAAATATTTCCTACGGGCGTCCGCCATTGTTCCGATAGTTTAGAGCCAGTGTTACTAAGCTACCATGCGTCATTAGGAAGGAAGTGACGTTACGACTGTTGAAGAGTATTAATTGTAGTCATTCAGGGCCATGGGACCCGTGGAGTCAGTCAGTTTATCTCAATACGCTTCCACAGTCGTGACGTCACTTCCCTCGTAATGACGCATGGTAACTTAGTAACTTGCTCTAAACTATCGGAACAATGGCGGACGCCCTTGTGAAATATTTCTCAGACGAGCATAAAAGCGTATTAGGAGGGAAAAAAACATTATAAATCTGATCATGTTTTGACTTTTACACATTCTGATCACAAGACATATGAAAAGTTCTAGCCAGCATGAAGAGTAAAAAGTACCGATTTTCTTTGTTTGGAACCACGATGACGTGACATCAGACTATTGAATCCAATTTCTGCAACGTTGAGGGAGTCCCGATAGCTCACCTGGTAGAGCACTCGATTCACACACAACCGATTCCGGGTGACGTTGAGATATTTTTTTTCTTCTGACTCCCTGTCCCACCCAGCATGTTTGGGTAGCTGGATCCGTGAGATTTGGCGGAACGTACTTTGCAATAACTAGCGTCCTATCCAAAGGACAGCAACCAATTGCTATTATCCATTTCACACTATAGAAACCGGAATAAACTCCGGCCCCAAAGGCCTTGTGGCTCTGAAGGACTACAATTTCTGCAACGTTAAAGAGACGGTAAGAATTCTGCCGTATTCTTAAAAGAGCATTTTTTGACAAGAAAACCCGTCCTTCAAACAACCGTCGATTAAAATATGGCGCTGATCTTGTCAAAATCTCTCAAATTTGGGACCTCAAGCAAGGTTTGTAAGTTTTTAACGAGAAGAGGGCCATTTCAATCGATCAACATCTGAAGGACACGTCGTCTTCTCACCAAAATCTTTTTAAAATGTGTTTTGCTTTCTCTTTTTTTTTTTCTTTCCAGAGAACGGTAGCATTGCTTGTTTACCCTTAAGTAGAATATTAAGTTTACCGAAGAGTGTGTTCGATCAATTCTCACAGAGCGAGGCTTTCAAAAAGTGGAGGTCAAAAGGAGAAGAGTTAGAAGAAGGAAAAAAAACGTAACAAAATAAACAAACCATACAAACAACCAAACACACAAAATACAAAAAAAAAATAAAAAAATAAAAAATAAATAGAAAACCCAAAAAATCCAAATAAAATAACAAAAACTAAATATAAACAAAACAAAACAAACCCATTTTAAAAAAAAAATCAAATCAAACAAAAAAACAAAAACAAAACAAAAACAAACAAAAAAACCAAAACAAACAACAACAATAAAAACAACAAACAAACAAACAAACAAACCAAACCAAAAGCAAACTTCAACTCTACCAAAGTTGGGAATTGTTTTCATTACTAACTATAAGCCTAGAAAGAGGATCTACGACGCGTTAGCTCTCCTCAGATAGAATGCGCTTGGCCAAGGAGTTCACAACATTGCCATCCGGAAGTATAACGGACCAACACACAAACTCTGTGTAACCATGAACTCTTATAGTCTGGTTAATACAGTTTAGTGAGAACAACTCACAAACGCGGATGGCAAAAACAATAACAAAGGCCTGAGTGACGTCATCTGCATACTATCTATAAGTATCGGGCACGTCCTTGACCAATTTATATTTAGACAGACATGCTCTCTACCTGACAACATTTAGAAACATACACGCTCCAATTTACAATCACTGGTTTCGTTTTATTTTGTTGTTCTTGTTCTCCGTCCTTCTTTAATAATAATAATAATAATAATAATAATAATAATAATAATAATAATAATAATAATAATATTAATAATAATAATAATAAATAATAATAATAATAATAATAATAATAATAATAATAATAATAATAATAAAAAAAAGAAGAAGAAGAAGAAGAAGAAGAAGAAGAAGAAGAAGAAGAAGAAGAAGAAGAAGAAGAAGAAGAAGAAGAAGAAGAATGGCGATGTACATTTAGTAAAGCGCTTTCTATGCAATTGCATCTCAAAGCGCTTAAATAGGATGTAAAGTTTACCGAAAAGTGTTTGGTAATTGTTTCTATTGCTGATGAAGGAATTAGTTTGTGCCATAAAAATACTTCTTTATTTGTATCCCTAAATTTCAATTTTTTTTTTTTTCAAATTTTACAGTATTGCATTATTGTTATGACCACAGGCATAGAAAGCAGGAGTGAGAATGACTGGTCACTAAAAAGGAGGAAATTTTTCAGCGCTTAGATCAAGAACCATCCATGCAAAAATGACCTATAAATTTAAATTTCATTAAAATTTATTGTGATGCAATCCAAAATGTGTCTCCCAGCAATTTCGTGCACTTATTGTCAGGTCTGATAATCCAAATTGCTATGGACTCATTGTTGTAATGGAAATACTCTCAAACTAACGCAAAATATTGTCCATTACTACAATGTTAAAACAGGCCCACAATTGCGTTCGGTTATCAGATCTGTAAATATGTGCTCCTAGTGTTGTACCCTTTCAAATACTATGGCTGCGATTCATCCATACTGCCGCGCCTTAGAATTTTTCAAGAGCTGACAAGATTCCATTAGGGGCGCCAGAGGGAGGAGGAGGAGGAGGAGATGTGCACAGTATCGTTGGTTAGTTACTAGCAGATTATCTACTATCTACTTTAACATATCCATTTATATGTACAACATTCCATGTATGTCCGTGAGATTGTGACCAAAAACTGACCTCTTGACCCCGTCCATGGTGCTTAAAATGGATGGGTGGGTCAAACTTGTACCCCTGGGGTAATTGCACCTGGTGGATCTCTCATCGTGAAGAGTTCCCTCCACCCGTCTGACAAAATTCATATCTGATCTCCCGTGTTCCGATAGAACAGACCTTTTGACGTATTGCAGCTTCTGTACACAGCTGTTGCATTGAACTTTGTGGCCTGTATCTACACACACACACACACTTTATATAGCGACCAATTATCTCTTATAAATAATATTTACTAGCGGTTAACAAACACAAAAAGTACCATTTTTAAAAAATCAATTTCGATGACATTTTTTTTCAAATTTATTTTCGATCTCTGCGTAGATAAAGTACCAACGAGTATGATGATGATGATGATGATGATGATGATGATGATGATGATGTTGATGCTGATGATGATGTTGATGATGATGATGATGATGTTATTATGTCAGAAAGAAGTGGTCGCCCTTTCTCTATTTCAACGAAAACAGAGAGACACCGAAAATCTTTTCTGCCGTCCAGTATTAGGCTTTATAACAACAAGCAATAATCATTTTATATAATTATTTCGCATTTTTACTTTCAAAAATGTAAATATTAAATTATTAATTTATTTGTTTTGCAATCTTTTCAATTCTTAATTTATAGTGACAGTTCTGACTATTTTACAGTGTTGAAATTATTCATATTATAAAGCGCAGCTCTGGTTATGGAGCTACTCCTTTTTCATATATACATCCTATTTCCATTGTATTTTTATCTTATTGTGTAAATTATAACACGTCTGTACAAAAAATTTCCTTTTTTGGGATGCAATAAAGTATTATTATTATTATGATGATGATGATTATGATGATGATGATGATGATGATGATGATGATGATGATGATGATGATGATCATGATGACGATGACGATGACGATGATGATGATGATGATGATGATGATGATGATGATGATGATGGTGATGATGATGATGCTGATGATGATGATGATGATGATGGTGATGATGATGATGATGATGATGATGATGATGATGATGATGATGATGATGATGATGATGATGATGATGATAAGAGTGGTTTGTTGTTATCACCACCACCATCGCATTCCAGTCGGATAGTTGCATACACTTCGGTTTTGATAAAATAAATGATGAAATGCACTGGGCAGTCTAGATAAAAATTCCACTCCCACCCCCCCCCCCCCCCCCCTTCATCCTCCCCAAAGAAAAACAAAACAAAAACAACACTGCATGATAGTGTGGACACAAGTGATTACCAATTCTAAAAACGCCCTGACCCAATGGCATTCATTCTCAATGACCCCGTGTTCATCTGTCACCTTGTCTTGATGCATTGGTGATTTTATGGAAACAATTGGATTCAGTAGTCTGATGTCACGCGCCCGGCAACGGCGGCCATCTTGGTTCTAAACAAAGTAAATCTTTACTTTTTATTCTTCATGCTGGCGAGAACTTTTCATTCCCTTTTCATATGCCTTGTGATCAGAATGTGTAAAAGTCAAAACATGATCAAATTGATGGGTTTTTTTTCCTCTGGATACGCTTTTAAGCTCGCCGGAGAAATATTTCATACGGTGTCCGCCATTGTTCCGATAGTTTAGAGCCAGTGTTACTGTTACCATACGTCATTAGGAAGGAAGTGACGGTACGACGTTTGAATCCTATTATTGTAAATAATAGCTGTAAACTTTCC
>NC_088361.1:5069340-5076840 GCF_034508935.2 Berghia stephanieae | reverse complement strand
ATTATTATCATTATTATTTTATTATTATTATTATTATTATTATTATTATTATTATAGTTATATATATATATATATATATATATATATATATATATATATATATATATATAATATATATATATATATATATATATATCCGCCGTGTTCATGTTTATTAGTTTTCATGACGCATTTCGTCCAATTCCTACACGGCACACAAGCATCATCTCATTGACAATACAACCGCGTAGTCTTTCGTGATACAGGATATCTCATCCTGGCCTCTCTTTGATAAGATATTAATAAGTATTGTGTATCACAGTTTATTAAGAAATAGGTAGGACGGCAATGATGATGATGATGATGATGATGATAATTATGATGACAGTAGTAGTAGTAGTAGTAGTAGTAGTAGTAGTAGTAGTAGTAGTAGTAGTAGTAGTAGTAGTAGTAGTAGAAGTAGTAGTAGTAGTAGTAATAGTAGTAGTAGTAGTAGTAGTAGTAGTAGTAGTAGTAGTAGTAGTAGTAGTAGTAGTAGTAGTAGTAGTAGTAGTAGTAGTAGTAGTAGTAGTAGTAGAAGTAGTAGTAGTAGAAGTAGTAGTAGTAGTAGTAGTAGTAGTAGTAGTAGTAGTAGTAGTAGCAGCAGCAGTAGTAGTAGTAGTAGTAGTAGTAGTAGCAGCAGCAGTAGTAGTAGTAGTAGTAGTAGTAGTAGTAGTAGTAGTAGTAGTAGTAGTAGTAGTAGTAGTAGTAGTAGTAGTAGTAGTAGTAGTAGTAGTAGTAGTAGTAGTACACAACAGTAGCAGTAGTCGCAATCTCTGGAAAAACACATTTTAAAATTTTGGCTAGAAAACTAGTCCTTCCAATATCGATCGATTAAATAACCCTCATCTTGTCAAAAACTCTCCAACCTGGGACTTCCCGACCCCTTTTCCTAAAAGGGACCATACTTCTGATCGTTTTCATCTCGGCTAAATACTCCAGCAGGACCGGGGCAAAACCATCTAATTATAGGATAAGGGCAGAGGGAATTGTGGACGGGGGAAACAGTAAGTGTGTGTGTGTGTGTGTGTGTGTGTGTGTGTGTGTGTGTGTAAGGGGGGGGGTGGTAAGAGTTGACCTGATTGATCCGCCATGGAAAGTCATGAGTGTAACAATATTATTGATGCTATGTGTTTAGTTTAAATAATCACAACATCTGCCAGCCGCTCATAACGTACATATCTAACAAAACTATGTGTAGCCGTGAACGTTTGTAGTCTGATTATATAACGTAGTGAGAACTAATCATAAATTTGGCTCCCTAAAAACGATAACGAAAAGCTGAGCGACGTCAATTTCGTTCATTCTATCTATAATGTGTATTTTATTTACTCTATAGATAGTTCGAAGATGACGTCACTATGGTCTTTGTTATTATTTTTTGCCATCCGCGTTTATGAGTAATGCTCACTGAACTGTATTAACCTGGCTATAAACGTTCATGGATACACACAGGTTTGTGTGTTGGTCCATTAGATTTCCGGATGGCAATGTTATGAGCTTCTTAGCCAAGCGCATACTATCTATATGGAGGGTAAAGAGAATCCGAATAAGAAACAACTGCTCGAACTCCTCCATCCGAGGTGGAAAAGAAAAGAGAGTTCACGAGCGAACGCCATACCGTAAACATAATTTATAATTCAGAAAAGTGAGTGGAGCAGGCACTTATGTTGGTAACAACAAGAGATGAAGTGAGTAGAAAAGTGCCAGAAGACAATAGAGAATAAATTTTATTTATTTTATTTTTTTGTTTGTTTCTTTTTTTTTTTTCTACTTTTTCCTTTCGACCATAAACCATCCATTTTAATCACAGAAAGATTAAACTGACCCCACACTTGACAAAAAATCTAAACCCCGAAAACATCTCTGAAGTTTGAAGTCCAAGTTACTTGACCAAACTGAAGGAAAAAAAAGTTTTATAAGTGTATGCCGAGTAGTAGTAAACAACAATAATATGACGACGACTACATACTGTTAGTGGGTTCATCCTGTTTTGCATGCATACGAAAAGATGCATGTCTCTCTGCTATGCTATACGCAGATTTGGCCTTTTCTTGACCATGCATTAGTCTAGACAAATAGATATGAAGTGAGTAGAAAAGTGCCAGAAGACAATAGAGAATAAAAAATTTTTTACGCGGCGGTGGTGGGGTTTGAACCTGCGACCTTATTGGTACGACAACTCCGCCTGGCAGGTGAGAGCGTGGCTCTACCGTGTGAGCTATCCACGAACACAAAAATATTCGTTTCAAACCCAAAGTCATTTCTAGATCCCTCTCTCACCCACTTCTTGAGATCGCCGATTCGTTCACCACCATCGCGAAGTAATTTTGACCAGCAGTTAAGCTTAATAGCCAATATTCTCATCACAAACATATAACATAGAAACGATTGAGACATTGAGTATGCTCCGGTGTATGGGGTGAATTTTTAATTCAGAAAAGTGAGTGGAGCAGGCACTTATGTTGGTAACAACAAGATATGAAGTGAGTAGAAAAGTGCCAGAAGACAATAGAGAATAAAAATTTTTTACGCGGCGGTGGTGGGGTTTGAACCTGCGACCTTATTGGTACGACAACTCCGCCTGGCAGGTGAGAGCGTGGCTCTACCGTGTGAGCTATCCACGAACACAAAAATATTCGTTTCAAACCAAAGTCATTTCTAGATCCCTCTCTCACCCACTTCTTGAGATCGCCGATTCGTTCACCACCATCGCGAAGTAATTTTGACCAGCAGTTAAGCTTAATAGCCAATATTCTCATCACAAACATATAACATAGAAACGATTGAGACATTGAGTATGCTCCGGTGTATGGGGTGAATTTTTAATTCAGAAAAGTGAGTGGAGCAGGCACTTATGTAGATAAGATTATTATTATTATTATTATTATTATTATTATTATTATTATTATTATTATTATTATTATTATTATTATTATTATTATTATTATTATAGGTGTTAAAAGAAAATAGAATACTTATTAATTATCTTAATTGAACATTTCCATGAATTCATCTTCTTCACTGGTTCCCACAGTGCTTCAGCATTCCCCCCCCCCCTCTCCCCCTTTTTCCCAACGGCTCTCCACAGATACATGCATAATTTGTTGGAGGCACGATTTATCTTGACTCGCTTTCGGATCGGAAGGTCCTGGATTTATTCCAGGTAAACTTCGCTCGGCGCATAGATAGTTAAGTCCTTGGAAAAGGCTCTTTACTCACATTCTCTCACTGTACTCAGGTGTAAAAAGAGTACCTGGTCGTTAACAGCGTTGTCTCTGTCCGAAAAAAAAATTGTAATATCGTCTAAAAGGCTTCATGTCCCGTCCTACATGTTAAATGTTGCTGTTGGCCAGGAATCCCTTGTAAAGCGCTTTAAGCACGTTTAGTGGATATTGCGCTATATAAAAGCTAATTTATTTACTCTTTACCTTCGAAAGGTAAACAAAGTAATATCACGTGCTCAACCGCCTCCAAAAACAGGCACCAAAAAGTAGGTGGAATGAAATACATGGCCAGTAATGGGACCGTCCACGTCAATCAAACTCAAAATGATTAGAAATAGGAAATTGTGGCCTCTCGTCTCAAAACGGTATTGTGTCGGGATAAATGAAATTAGCCATACAACATTAAGTATAAAGGCAACAATTGGAGTTTTTGTCCAATGCCAGAAATTATATTTATTGTCCACCGTGATAATGAGAAATGATAAAACTCACAACGTTTTATATTTTGGCTATCAATTCAATGATCATCATCAAGGTCATCCGGACATAATACCGCTTTGAGGCAATGGGTCACAATATGTTGGGATTTTGTTGTTGTTTTGCTTTTTTTTTTGGTTTTTTTTTGTTTTTGTTTTTGTTTTTCTCTTAACAAAGCATTTTATAAAAATAATTAATGGAGCTTTCATATTTTGGAATATAGATAAAATATTCAGGAAGGTCCAATATTACTTCGACATAAAACCATTTCTAGGCACCGGTCACATATTTGCAACAACATCACGTTAGTCATTTGTACCGATAGTAGAGAAGGTAACAATATTGGTAAAAAACATTTTTTTTAAATTAAAGAAATGCGAGAAAAAGACCTGGGGAAAAAATCTCATCACGCCTATGTTAAACTCAAATATAAACATGAAACTAAACAAACAAACAAATACATAAATAAATAAATAAATGAATAAATACATAAAACCCAACAAATATAAAATAAAACAAACAAAAACAAAAAAGAAATAAAAATAAACAAAACAAAGATAAACAAAAACAAAAATAAAAAAACAACTCCCCCCCCCCCCCTTTAAAAAAAAACCCCAACAAAAACAAACAAACCGACAAAAAACAAATTCCATGAATGAATGAATGGAAAAGGTAATAATTGTGGGTCGAAGTTCGGGCATGCTAATATGTCTATTCCTTGGAGTCGATACAATTGCGATAACCTACTACTGGGTTTGGGTCAAGGGTGATTTCTCTGACCTCATTCTATAACCCAGATTCTCTCTCTCTCTCTCTCTCTCTCTCTCTCTCTCTCTCTCTCTCTCTCTTTCTCTCTCTCTCTTTCTCTCTCTCTCTTTCTCTCTCTCTCTCTCTCTCTCTCTCTCTCCTCTCTCTTCTCTCTCTCTCTCTCTTCTCTCTCTCTCTCTCTTCTCTCTCTCTCTCTCTCTCTCTCTCTCTCTCTCTCTCTCTCTCTCTCTCTCTCTCTCTCTCTCTCTCTCTCTCTCTCTCTTTCTCTCTCTCTCTCTCTCTCTCTCTCTCTCTCTCTCTCTCTCTATCTCTGGTTACAGTAGTTACAATTGAATATGTTATTCAAAGAGAAAACAAAACCGAAAAAAATAATAAATAAAGTTTTAAAAAAAATAAAAATAAATAAATAAATAAATAAATAAATAAATAAATAAATAAATAAATAATAATAATAATAATAATAATAATAATAATAATAATAATAATAATAATAATAATAATAATAATAATAATAATAATAATAATAATAAAGTAAATTAAAAATACCAACAACAAAAAACTCAAAAAACAAACAAACAAACCAACAAAAGAAAAAGTAACTTTAAACGATCCTTCAAAACGCCGCCGTCAGTCTGTTTCGTAATCTACTTCACCAGTCCATCTATATGATGATTGATGATGATGATGATGATGATGATGATGATGGTGATGATGATGATTGATGATGATGATTGATGATGATGATGATGATGATGATGATTGATGATGGTGATGGTGATGATGATGATGATGACTATCCCCTCTAAACAGGCACTTTATATTTATATATATATATATATATATATATATATATATATATATATATATATATATATATATATATATATATATATAGTTTGCTGACTTCAATAGAACACTATTATCTGCAAGATAAAAACAATAACAAGAGAAAAATCACCAAGGGTGGGACCGGACCCACAGCCATCATCAATTAAACGCATTTAGTGCTATTACTGTTATAAGAATGTTTGGAATTTGGTCTATTGCAATGATTAGTGTCAAGAGCAGAAAACAAGGCGCGCTGTCCTGTACTCCGTTTGTCTACCGGCTGCATTTGATAAAGTAGAACCAACAAAAAGTCTAGCCAAACATCATTTTCAAAACCGGCGTTACCTATGAAACACGAGTCGCCATTTCCCGACAATTTTTCCCAGCAGACAGGACTTCAACATTTCAGCTTGTCTCCATGGCAACGGCGATACTATTACCTTTCGGATTTAACTCAATGATCGTTCTAACTATGTCACACCAACGAATCAAAAACAAGATCTTGATGAAGAATGACAATGAAACAAAGAAACAAACATTAGAATAGTAAATCCTCATTTCAAACACAAACAAATATCGATCTCTCAATCAATCATAGCAGTACATTTGTAGTACCAATAATGATGATGATGATGAAGATGATGATGATGATGATGATGATGATGATGATGATGATGATGATGATGATGAGATGATGATGATAAAGATAATAATAATAATAATAAAATAATAAAAATAATAATAAAAAATAATAATAATAATAATAAATCACCACACAACTCAACCTTTAACCCCCCCCCCCCCCCCCCCCCAAAAAAAAAAAAAAAAAAAAAAAAAATTAAAAAAAAATAATAACATCGAAAAAAAAACCCAACAAACGAACAAAAACAACAATAGCAACAACTAAACGACAACAGAAATGGAGTGGTGCCTACAATGCAGTCTGAGGTCTTTGATTGGGCCCAGCAAAATAAAAACCCAAAAACAACAAAAAAACAAAGCAAACAAAATAAAAACTTAGAATGCACCGGCCAATTTTCTTTTCTAAAGAATAGTTCTGCTTTTGTTCTGCTTGTGTCTTTGTTTCTTTTCTGCTGAAGACGTACCTCAAAGAGCGACGCCAATTATTCATGTTCGAAATACAATCAATACACGGCGGGTTATTTAGAATCGAGTTTAATTGTCATAGGGATCCCGGAATTAAATGTATGAAATTTAAATGCCTTTGAACCGCGGAATTTAATTACCTTTCTCGTATACTAGAAGCGAACTGTCCTCGGGTAAAACCCTTCCTACAACCATTCATTACGTCGCACAATTTTTCCGGGCCTACATTTTAAGATATTAATATTATAGAGAAGACGTGCCCGAATATTTCTCTGCCGTCAATCTGAATTTATTTTTTTATTTTTTTTAAAGTAATTATGTTTTCATTCTTATTTTTTTTTTTTTTGTCGCTGAAAAGGGTTCGAGTCCGAAAATATAAGTGTGTGTGTGTGTGTGTGTGTGTGGGGTGTGTGTGTGTTTTGGGGTGTGGTGTGTGTGTGTTAGAGTTAAAAGATCTAAAAGAAGTCAACAACGTATACCCACAAATCAGTAACCATAATTTAAAGCAAATTTTGATTTCTTCGAGGTGACATTTCGCCACTTTCATGTTCCCACCCCAAGCAAAGTACAGCATTTGAAACACGTGAAAACAGATGTGAAAGTTTCTATTCTTGGTATTTCGATAATCAGTGAGTACTGTTTCCTTTTTAAAGACATTTCAAATATTGACTACGCCCAACCAATGTCGACACAACGCGGTTACTTGCGATAAGTTCTCGATGAAACGATGTGCCCCCTGATAGTCTGCCACTGAATTAACATTGTGCACGTTCATTCATATGTGACCCCTCGACTCAAACGGTATTAGTCGGAGGACCAGATGCTAAAAAGTCAAATTATAGTTAAACTGGGCAAAAATAAGAAACGTTGGTATTTAGCACAGTAAAATATGATATTCCTTCTCCTCTATAAAGCATATAAACTCAACTTAAGTCTGATTTTCTGGCTACAAATTCCATTTTCAGCATCTTAATCATCCCGACTTAATACCGTTTTTGAGACGAGGGGGCACATATGGTTAATTTCCCGGATTTACCAGCTCAATGCATTTTACTAATTTCCCATTGGGGGGTTC
>NC_088361.1:5049419-5069240 GCF_034508935.2 Berghia stephanieae | reverse complement strand
TCTCATCCCGTGATAAGGCAAACAACCGACCGACCGGCCACGTTATTTCCGATCGTCAATGTTTGAATACGATTGACTTCATGACGAGTGCTATTTGATTTTTACGCCTTGTGCAATAATTATGCCGTGCTCTAACAAAAGACACGGTTTTTAAATTTTGGCCAGAAATCTCGTCCTTCAAATATCTATTGATTAAAACGAATCGCATCTTGGCATATATTCTCAAACCTGGGACTTCGCAAAGTCTAAGGCTTGAGAATTTTTGACAAGATTAGAGTCCTTTTAGTCAATCGATAATTTTGATGAACAAGTTTTCTGGCAAAAAAATTGAAAATGTGTTTTTTTTTGTTTTTTTTTTTTTCAAAATAAAGCATAATGGTTGTTTGACGGATGCCTCATTTGTGGGTTAACGTCATTGATGACGTGGACATGATGAAATAGCGTTTCTCCTCATTTCCCCTCATTAACATAGTGCATCAACAGACTAGAGTGTAATTTTGTTTTCTTAATTCATGAGGAATATCTAGTTTACACGATAGAGAATGTGAGAGAGAGAGAGAGAGAGAGAGAAAGAGAGAGAGAGAGAGAAAAGAAGAGAGAGAAGAGAGAGAGAAGAGAGAGAAGAGAGAGAGAGAGAGAGAGAGAAAGAGAGGAGAGAGAGAGAAAGAGAAGAGAAAGAGAAAGAGAAGAGGGGAGAAGAAGCAAAAAGAGAAAGAGAAAGAGAGAGAGAGAGAGAGAGAGAAGAAGAGAAGGAAAAAAAAGAAAGAGATAAGAGAGGAGAAAGAGGGAGAAAAATAGAAAAGAATAACACACCACCACACACACACACACACACAGAGAGAGAGAGAGAGAGAGAGAGAGAGAGAGAGAGATAGCGATAGAGAGAGATAGATTATAATATCATCCCAGAAAGTGCCCTTCTTTTCAAAGCACAGATGATTTTTTTTTTCAAGTTACCCGAAAGTGTTATGATATTTATTATTTTGGTTTAATGTGAATAAAAGATTTATCAATACCATTTGTAAATTTCCATCTGATAAATAAATAAATTGAATCCTTTATAGCTTTACTTCACACACACACACATACACACACACACACACACACACGTCAGTAAATAATACGAGAACACATGCTTATTTCGGTAAAATTATCCTAATGTTTGGTGACCAGAGCACGGTTAAGTGTAGATCAATTTAAAAAGATAACACATAATACACAAAAGCAGACAAAAACCTGTACAGCTGAGTAGAGGGGTTCCAGTGCCTGTAAAGTCTACAAATGTGATTATCTTTTCCTCATTCTTATCACTCCATGTTCTGCTACGCGAATCGAATAGCAACAATATTTATACAATTAGCTTAGCGCAAAAATCTGTCTTAAAGTTTTCATAAAATCCCAGTCACCGATCCCTGGTTGGTTGACAGAGAGCTTGAGAACCCCCCCCCCCCCCCCCCCCCCCACACACACACACACACAAAGAAAAAAAAAACAAAAACAAAAAACAACTCTGACTCATTGCCATATCCAAAAGGGTCCTTTGCGCATCAGCCCGATGCTCTACCGCCCCCCCCCCTCTCTTTCTCTCTCTCTCTCTCTCTCTCTCTCTCTCTCTCTCTCTCTCTCTCTCTCTCTCTCTCTCTTTCTCTCTCTCTCTCTCTCTAATTTTGTACATTCATCAATTCATACATTCAGATCCCACGCATTCAGCAACTGATTGGTTCACCCTCTAATGAACGCGTGCAATCAAGTGTTTATTGATTTCATTCATTTGAACAAATAATCCTTCCATTCCTCTGTACCTCATTAATCTATTCATCATTCTCTTCTTCTTCTTTCTTTCCATCTGTCTTCACCCTAGCGCCCATCCTCACCAGCCAAAATACAAGTGACATTCCGTACGGTCGATGTAATTGAGTTTTCCGCCGTCACTCCTCCACCGATCTGTCACTCACGCCGCCATTTTGCCATCGATACGTCACATCTTCTCCGATTCCGTACAATTCTCAAACGCTCCACTGAGTAAACCCTAACCCTGTTATAATTGGAACTCCACCGACCGTCTATTCCTTCAGTTGTCCTTTCTGGTTCCTCCCTTACCAAGAATAACTTCCATTTATTCCGTGTCATTTTACGTAATCTTAAAGCATGCAAATTTCGTCCTTGACATTTATAAGTTTCCCAACAACAGCATCTTTTTGTGTGACTCTATTTTTCACAGAAATCAATTGCTGTTGAGAAGACGGATACTTAGCATCGATTTATTTTAGTTTATCTTTTTGTGATATAATGGAAAAACCACGGTCTTGGATTATATTGTAAAATTAACCACAAGAACAGCAAATTAAAAGGTCCCGATAACTAGAGACAGAGAGAGAGAGAGAGAGAGAGAGAGAGAGAGAGAGAGAGAGAGAGAGAGAGAGAGCAGAGAGAGAGGGGGGGAAGGGAGGGTGAAGGAGAGGGGCAAGGAACAAATACATAAACTGTAGCATATTTCGATTCAAAGATCCGTTGAGTCAAACACAATAGTATCACCTTACGTGTTATCAAAACGTTGGCCCGACAAATAAATACGGAAAAATGGAAGTGAGAAAAAAAACCTCTCAAATCCCAAAGTATCTATTTTTTTATTCAGGGCATTGAGCCAATACGTGACGCACAACGAAAGAGATTGAGGAGTTATAAACCCAAATAGTGAGTTTTTATCGACGTGTACATAATATTTAAAGGTTAGATCAACGAACGCAATTATGAGCTTGACTTATCAACGTTGTAATGAATAATATTTTGCGTTGTTTTGATAGTATCTGAATTACAATAATAAGCCCATAATACTTTTGGTTATCAGACCTGCAAATAAGTACACGTTGTTACGCATTCATCTATTAATTTTTGCTGTAAACCGTATTTTGAAATGAGCGGCAAAAATACACATTAAAGAAATGAAGGAGCAGGCACCAGTATAAGATAAAGATCTGAACTTAAAGGCAAAAATACATAATATTCATACACCAACCTTATCCCGGACTATGATCGAGAATTATCTGTTATCTTTTTAAAAATATTATTTTGGAACAGTGTATCTATGTGGTTTAGTGGTTACTCGGCTTGCTCGATTTGACTTGAAGACGATGAATTCGAGTTTGAATCAATGTCGACGTTAAGCTCTTTGGTGAGAAAGCTAACGTACATTCCACACCCGAGATGAAACAAGTCTTGATAATTTGTATTCATAAGAAGTCATCAAATACTTATTCAGTTAAAGACCTCAAAGTTTGTTACGAAATGAAGCAGATAAACATTTCACTCCTTTTGTCAATAACTATTTAAAATACGATTTCAAGACAGTGTTGTGATCCTTTGGTATGACACTCGCCTTTGGATCAAAAGGTGCAGGGTTTGAGTCCCGCGGCGGATAGTTGAGTCCTTGAAAAATGCTCTTTACTCGCATTCTCTCAAAGTACTCAGGTGTAAAATGAATTCCTAGTCGTTAAAAGCGTCGTCTCAGTTGAAAATGAAAAAAAAAAGTACTTTCGCCTAATGGGCGTCATGTCTCCTCCTACATTCTTAGGTGTTGGGTAAGGTAAAGCGTTTTGAGTACGATTAGTGGACATTGCTCTATACAAATGCTTTACTTATTCTAGTTTTTTTAAAGCTAACTAAAGTTGAGACACAAAAAAACCTCGGGATGTTACAATTCAGGAGCGAGCGGAGCGGGCACTTATGTTAATTATGACAAGACTGGAAAGGGTAGAGAATTGCCAGGAGACAATAGATTCAAGATTCAAAAGTTTATTTTTAGACAATTGCCAATATTATAATCCATACAAGAATATAATATTTTCATCAACAAATCAAGTAAGTAAATTCAATAATAAAGCAAGGCAAACAGTGATAGTTGTAATGATAATAATAGTATGTCGACGAGAATAGAGAATAGAAAATAGAGAATAGAGAATAGAGAATAGAGAATAGAACTTTTACGATGGAGAGAGTCGAATCCGATACCTTACACCTTTCGCCTGGCTGTTACAGGGACTATCCGCAGTCAATACATTGTGAGATGAATAAGTGTTTAAGTTTTTAAGTTTTTAAGGGTTTTACGGCGTTTGCAACACATTTAGGTTATATCAGCGCCAGTAAAAAGGAAAAAAATGGGATAGTAAAAAGTTCTGGAATTACAATTAAAGTACCCAAGAAAAAGTAAGACAAAAGGGGAACTAGGAACAAATAGGGATCAGATGTAGCCTAGATTCCAAAGAGCATACCACCAATGTACTTAGTTTGCGATCACCTATAAGACTCATCCGGACACAAGCACAAAATCCAACAAAGAGGAAAACACTCAAATGCTTACATTATACATTAAAAATAAATATAATGATACATAACAGAGAGATGATTTACAAGGAAAAAAACGTCATCTCCCAAAACTAAATATACATTTGACTGTTTCCCTCTCAGCAAGGGTATCCGGTCAGGGCCAGGACATAACCAAGTAATCTCATTCCAAGACAATGACAGAAAGCTAGTTGGAAAACAGATAAAGAGGGATAGAAGACACAGTAAGTACCTCCCTGCCCACTATGGGAGGTCAGGAACCCCACCCAGGAGATAAATAATTCAAGATTCATTTCTTATAATCACTCTTTTTTCTCCAATATCGCGACCACCGTGCAAGAATTTAACGCTCTTAAACGTTTGGACCAGAAAAAAAATGATACTTCCTAATATATTGATCGATTAAAATGGCTTCCAAAAATGGTTAAACCAGAGACTTCTTTGTGTCCTTGAACGACAGAGCAGTATTAAACATTGAATCATTTGGCAATCAACAAGTGTTGTTTGAATGAAGCAATGCCAGAAAAGGTAACAAAGTATGCAGTCATAATATGGTTTGAACTCCCAGCACCCTGAGAGATTCATTGGGACTAACTAAATGATCTCACTGACTTTTTTTTCAGAATTCAGTGTGTGTGCTTGTGTGTGTGTGGGGGTGTGTGGGTGTGTGTGTGTGTGTGTGTGAGAGAGACAGAGAGAGAGAGAGAGAGAGAGAGAGAGAGAGAGAGAGAGAGAGAGGAAACAATGGAATGCAATTAACGTCACAAGTTTTTCTTTTTTTTTTGTGTGTGTGTGTGTGTAAAAGACATGATTTCAATAGTCATCAATGACGTGACATAAAGTGAAGTAGATTAATAGCACCGTGTAGATGAACACACACTCCAATAGCCACTACATCTCTGTCCCCTCCAGTCATGTTACTCGTTGGCAGTTTGCAAGAGTGGTCACTGCTACCCTTCAGCAAAATAGTTCGAAATCCTGGCGTGTGAGTATTGAATAATTTTTTTCGGAGAATTTTGCCAAGTTAAATAATACTAAAAAAGCATAATTAAAAAAAAGGTATTCCTTCAGAGCCGTTCGGCCCATGGAGCCGGAGTTTATCCCAGTTTCTATAGCGTGAAATGGACAATAGCAATTGCTTGCTACCCTTTGGATAGGACGCTAGTCGATCGCAAAGTACTTTACGCCAGATCTAACAGAACCAGCAACCCAATCACTGCTGGGTGGACAGGGGGGGGGGGGGGCAGAAAAAAAAAACTCGACTGCACCCAAGATCAATCTCGGTCCCTTTGGTCGTGAAGCGAGTGCTCTACCAACTGAGCTAATGGGGCTCCCAAAGCATAAGGGCGATCGAGAAAATTTATTGGAAAAGACCAAAATTATACATTTAAATTTTTATTGTTGAAGGTCTACCTCATCTACCCCCAACTAGTTTAGAGTAGAAAGAAGTTTAGACTCAAACAATACCTTGAATATTTTTTTTAACGGGATCGACTACCAGATCCGTCCTGACGACGAATAGGGCAAGTGTTTTTCATCTGTTGTCAAGCGACTGCTTAAGGGTATCGCAGACCGACTATATGTTTGCAGCAGATCCACAAACCAGTCATAGGAAGGCAAACGTTATTCGATTATTTGGACCCGTTCGTTCGTCATTACGCGGGTGTCCCCTTTCCTCCTATGGTTCCACAAAACACTCTGTACGGTGCATTTGGTACCCACGATATGTCTGAACGATAGTTGATGAGCCGGCATCAAACGACACCCCGGCCCCGCATAGCTATTGTAATTGAGTTGCATGGCAATTTCATTGTCCAGGGATTTAGAATATGGAGCACATCTTGGGTCTGATGGTATTTCTAATCACTTTTATTACGCTAGGAAGTATGGTTAAATCCATATTATTCCATATATTAAAGAAGCTGATATGCAGAGAAGTGGTAAGACCTGGAATGAGATAAAAAAAAAAGTTAGCTAGGGATAGAGAAGGATGGAAACTGTTTGTCTGTGGCCTATACCCTGACCCAGGGTGAAAAAGGCAATGATGATGATGATGATGATGATGATTCCTCTCTTATTTTCTCTAGATATATAATATGCCCCTTTCAACTGAATGAGGAGGTTGTTTTTTTACCAGTAGTGACTTATTCATCTAATAAAGTGTTATCCTTTCTCCGATCTTGTCTCAACTCCACCTCTCCGATTCATCATGTCTTTATGAATGAAATATCTACACCTTGTTTTCTCTGGTATCTATACTTTCGTTTGAAATGTGTCATTCTTCGATGTTTGGTTGGATCATTTCCCAGCGCTAGATTATCGATAGATAAATGGTGGAAAAATTCCCCTGTGTCTACTCATAGAGAGGGAATCGTTCCTTTGTCAGGTGTGATTGTTAGGGGCACACGTAATTCACTCAAACAGTACATTTCATATCGCTTTGTTACCCTTTACTACTCACAAACACATTTTTAGCATCAATGGCTGTATCACAATAACATGAATATGATGATGATGATGATGATGATGATGATGTTGATGATGATGATGATGACGATGATGATGTACGTTATAATAATAATAATAATAATAATAATAATAATAATAATAATAATAATAATAATAATAATAATAATAATAATAATAATAATAGGGGCAGCGTGGCTCAGTGATACGGTCTTTGCTTCCTACCCGAAAGGTATCGAGTTCAATCACCCGCCGCTGCGTTCTGTGGCCTAGAGCAAGTCACTTCTCCCTCGCTCAAATTGCGGCGCTGCTCTGCTGCCGACGCCTGGGTTATTCCAGTCTTCCCTCGGAATAGACCCTAAAGACAAATTTCACACTTGGGGATGAATAAGGGGAATTTTTAAATAATAATAATAATAATAATAATAATAATATTGATGATGATGATGATGATGATGATGATGATGATGATGATGATGATGATGATGATGTTGATGATGATGATGATGATGATGATGACGATGATAATAATAATAATACGTTTCATGACTCTTTTGATCCATATGCCGATAAAACCGCCAGATAAAGGAATCCTGGTTGTTTGATTAATAGAACAGCTGAATGGTAGTCAAATTTTCTTCGTATTTAATGCATTGGATTTATCTCTATTAATTCTCGCAGTCGGCTGATATCTATAGATTGTTATCTATTTCTACAATTTGAAGAGATCATTTGGAACGTATGTGGCTCAAGATGAAAAACTCTTTTAGTAGTATATTTCAAAAATGCCACTTTCGGTGTGTGTGTGTGTGGGGGGGGGGGGGTTGCTTTGTTTTGTTGTATCCTTTTATTTGTTTGTTTGTTTGTTTGTTTTTTGTTTTTGTTTTTGTTTCGTTTTTGTTTGGTTTTCTCTCTTTTTTTTCTTCCTTTTGTTTTCAATTTTGTTGTATTGGGCTTCCTTTGTACTTAACACATTCATTAAACCCCAATGTCCTCAATTTGACAATGTTCCTTTCGTCTTTTGCTGTCTTTGGTCTCTTAATAATTTTGTATAGGTTACCTATAGTGTATCAAAAATGCCTCGCTAGCTGCTTCGTATGTTATCCCAAAAATAAATTAAAAAAATACCGGGGTTTTATTATAGTATAAAAATGAATTTTTCTTCACTTCTTATTTTCTCTCTCCTTCAAAACGCGGATAACAACTTGCCAATTACGGTGAAGAACCCGTATTGAGAGTGTTAGTTTGGTCGAGGGATCACCTGGGAAGCTTCGAATCTAAACCACGAGGAGTAACCAAATTGGATTTGTTAATTAACGGTTGGCCTAGGATGGTTATATGTTGTAATTAGCATGATCCGGTGTCTTCACTCATGGTATGATCACTATCGGCTCTATGTTTTCTGCTTCATAAAATATTATGGTTGTCTGTATGTTGATTTTTCTATCTTTCTGCTACTTATCTATTTGGATTTATTTGTCTCCGGCCGGCCAAGCCCATAGAGTTCCTCACACTTTCAAATCCGAAGGTATGGTGTTTCGAATCCAGTTGAAAACGACAGGGGAAAAGAGACAAGTTACACTGAATTGCTTTGAGAAAATACAATCATAAATTTTGGAAGTCTTTTACCCTGTTTTATTTTCGTTGTTTTGTTTTTGTTTTTTGTTTTTGTTGTCTTTGTTTTTTGTTTTTTTTTTGTTTTTTAATTTTTAATTTTTAATTTTTTTAAATTTTTTTTTTGTGGGGGGGGGGGGGGGGGGGTTTCCTTTCTTCCTCCTGTCTTTACCGTGATATTGGTGCTCTTCTTCAGCTAGTTGATATTTTCACATAAAACTCTAATAAATAAACAATATGCTAAGGGGGATAACTCATACAATTTGATTTTGTGACTTGTGCCCTATTCCCTTGTGGATTTTAATTGGATATTTGAATTTTCCTCATGATTACAGTTTTTATGACTCGGTTAAGTAGAATCATCTCGTAGGTCGGCCCTTTTAACAAGTATGTAGCCCTACAGTAAAAATAAAAACTCCCTCAGTGCTATAAGATCCTTGAACCGGGAGTTGATCCCTGTTATTAAAGCGTTTCTTTCTGCCCTTTGCACAGGACGTCAGTGTATCACAATCTTTTTTTTTCCATATGAATCCAGCTACCCTACCTTTATTGAGAAGACTGGGGATAAATCGAGAAATTCGCGACTCCTATCCGAATCTATACAAGTCCTTTTGCTTGTGACGCGAGTGTTGTACATGTACCAATTAATTTATCGTGACCTCGATTTTAAATAATCTAACATCCTTATTATAATCTTCTATATTATATTAATCAGCTGATCAATCTCTACCTCTCTCTCTCTCTCTCTCTCTCTCTCTCTCTCTCTCTCTCTATCCATCTCTATATATAACCATCTATCTATCTATCTATCTATCTATCTATCTATCTATCTATCTATCTATCTATCTATCCATCTATCTATCTATCTATCCATCTATCTATCTATCTATCTATCTATATATCTATCTATCTATCTATCTATCTATCCAAATATCCATCTACATATCTATCTCTTTCTATCTATCTATCTATCTATCTATCTATCTATCTATCTATCTATCTATCTATCTATCTATCTATCTATCTATTTATCTATCTATCTCTATCTGTATCAATGTTAACCTGTTTCACTTTCCTTCCCCTCAAAACTCCGCATAATCTCATTTTCTTTGGTCTCTATTTACGGATTTTAAAACTGACTACACAATCCATTCTTTGACAATAGAAGCCTCATATCATTCTTACTCGAGTGGAAAACTTCAAAATATTTGGCTTCTAGGTTGAGGGAAACAAACACTTATCCAGGTCAATATTAAATTCTGTACATGAAACAATGACATATTTTCGGATAAAAATAGCAGCTCACAGGTAATACAATATTTTGTTACCCGACAAGGTGGAAGGATATCTCTATAATTTATTTCAAGGTGGGCATGATGGAATAGTTAGAAAAATATAATTAAATCAATCATCCCCCCACCTCGAAAAAAAATAAAAGAAAATCAGCCTGCCGTGATTGAACTTCAGACCTCCCGATTACAGGTCAGACGTGCTGCCACTCTCCACCACAGAGGTTACCCCAACGTCGGGACAACTTAATGCTTATATTCCTCAAGAGGATAGATAGTATGCGCTTGGCTAAAAACTCACAACATTGACATCCGGAAGTAAAACAGACAAACACACACAACTCTGTGTAATCATGAATGTTTATAGTCTGGTTAATACAGTTTAGTGAGTATTACTCATAAAAGTGGATGGCAAAAAAAAAAAACAAAAAAAAAAAAACCAATAACAAAGACTCGATTGACGTCAACTTCATTCTATCTATAGATAGTATGCGCTTGGCTAAGAATCTCATAACATTGCCATCCTGAAGTATAACGGACCAACACACAAAACTGTGTGTATCCATGAACGTTTATAGTCGGGTTAATACAGTTCAGTGAGCATAACTCATAAACGCGGATGGCAAAAAACATTAACAAAGACCTGATTAACGTCATCTTCGAACTATCTATAGATAGTATGCGCTTGGCTGAGAAGCCATCCGGAAGTATAACGGACCAACACACAAAACTATGTGTATCCATGAAGGTTATAATAATAATAATAATAATAATAATAATACTTTATTGCATCCCAAAAAGGAAATTTTTTGTACAGACGTGTTATAATTTACACATAAGATAAAAATACAATGGAAATAGGATGTATATATATATATAAAAAAGGAGCAGCTCTATAACCAGAGCTGCGCTTTATATATAAATAATTTCAACACTGTAAAATAGTTAAAACTGTCACTATAAATTGAAAATTGAAAAGATTGCAAAACAAATAAATTAATAAATTAATATTTATATTTTTAAAAAGTAAAAATGAGAAAGAATTATATAAAATGATTATTGCTTGTTGTTATAAAGCCTAATACTGGACGGCAGAAAAGATTTTCGGTGTCTCTCTGTTTTCGTTGAAATAGAGAAAGGGCGACCACTTCTTTCTGACATAATAATTGATGGTCTTAGTGGATGATACTGGTCATTTAATATTTTAGTTATTTTATTTATACAAAATTTCTCGTATAAAAGATCTACATCGTCAACATCATTTATATAGCGTTTAATGGATTTTTTAATATTTGAATTTATTTTGTTCCTTTCCACTGCTAAGCAATTGCCTCCCCAAGCTGTTATACAAAATGACAAAACACTTTCGATTACTGCTCTATAAAATAATGTGCAGAGGGTTTTATCTATTCTAAACTGAGAGAGTTTTGATAAAAATATGTACGTCTGCACATCTTATGCCTAATTATTTTCAAGTGTTCATCCCACTTGAGCCTGTCATCAATCGTTACACCAAGGTATTTGTAGTGAGGAACTCGCTGGACGAATTGGTCCTTTAATTTTAACGGTTCTATCGGTTCCTTCACTCTCCTAAAGTCAATCACTAACTCCTTTGTCTTGCTTATGTTAAGCTCTAGGTGGTGGGCATCACACCAAGACACAAATCTATCAATTTCTTGCCTATAAGCCACTTCGTTGCCATTTGTTATGAGGCCTTGAAGAGCGGTGTCATCTGCAAACTTTATTAAAGGTACACTCAGGTTTTGACTTCTACAGTCATTCGTGTATATTGTGAATAATACTGGGGACAATACACAACCCTGAGGAGCACCAGTATTAGTAGTTATACAGGAAGATTTGTTTTGTCCTAATTGAACATATTGTGCTCTCTCCGTAAGAAATTCGAGCACCCAAGCAATTATATACTTGTTTAAATTCAGACTAGTCAATTTTTGAACAACCAACTGAGGTTGCATTGTATTGAACGCTGAAGAAAAATCTGCAAAAAGCAATCTGCAATAGCTCCTAGCGTGATCTAGATGCCTGTAGATGTTGTTTGTAAACAGCAAAATGGCATCCTCTACGCCACGTCCTGGTTTGTAAGCAAATTGATGACTATCACTCAATGGCATAAACTGATTCCTAATTTTAACAAGAACAAGTTTTTCTAAAGATTTCATGACTATTGAAGTCAGTGCAACAGGTCTGAGATCGTTCATAGTTTCAAGTTTTTCTTTTTTTGGAACAGGAATAATTTTTGAAGTTTTCCAAATTTCAGGGATCGAAACGCATTGGAGGGACCAGTTAAAAATATGTGTATAAATGGGGGAAAGCTGGTGGGCACATTCTTTTAATAGTTTTCCTTTCAATCCATCCGGCCCAGCAGCCTTCCTCTCGTTTAGTTTCGAAAATACGAATCTCGTTTCCTCTTCACTGACCTCAATAGTCATTTCATCTTCCAAAGCCCTGTCTAATTTATGTTTTTCATTTTCAATATCAAATTTGTTTGCTGTGTCGAAACGTGAATAAAATTTATTTAAAGTTTCAATTTCGATATCTTCTGATATAATCGTGGGCTTTGGATTATAGTTAACAGCAGTTTTCAGCCCCCGCCACGTGTCCCGTATATCCCCAGAAGAAAAGCATTTTTCAATTTTATTTTTGTACTTATTA
Organism: Berghia stephanieae; assembly: GCF_034508935.2. NCBI lineage: Eukaryota > Metazoa > Mollusca > Gastropoda > Nudibranchia > Aeolidiidae > Berghia > Berghia stephanieae. The sequence goes on along the minus strand of NC_088361.1, from coordinate 5,056,857 downwards.
TAGTCAGGTTAACACAGTTCAGTGAGCATTTCTCATAAATGCGGATGGCAAAAAACGATAACAAAGACCTGATCGACGTCATCTTCGAACTATCTATACGTTTCCATTATCTTACACCAGTGCCTGCTCCCTAATGTAGACGCCATGACAGATTGAATCATACAGCTTCGTCGTCCTCTGAAATAAAACAACAAATTTTGAAAGTTTTTAACAGAAAACTCGTCCTTCAATTTAATTATATGATCAAATAGAATTACCCTAATCTTTTCAACAAATAAACCTTAATACCTGGGAATTCAAATTTTTTCTTTAAAAAATCATAATAGATGGAAGAAACAAAACAGAAACAAAACCAATCAGTAGATCGAGCAGACAAGTATCCTTTCTCGAGTTAGTGAAGTGGGTAATTAATTATAGAACAAATCAACGTGTTTATTCATCGTAACAACGCCACTACCACATTATCTCATTAATCTGTAGTGTTTCGTTCATTCTGTTTTGTTGATAAAGGGGAAACCAGAAACGTTTATTTGATCTGTTCTTGTAATCGAGCAGACAAGTATCCTTTCTCGAGTTAGTGGAGTTGGTAATTAATTATAGAACAAATCAACGTGTTTATTCATCGTAACAACGCCACTACCACATTATCTCATTAATCTGTAGTGTTTCGTTCATTCTGTTTTGTTGATAAAGGGGAAACCCGAAACATTTATTTGATCTGTTCTTGTAATCGAGCAGACAAGTATCCTTTCTCGAGTTAGTGGAGTGGGTAATTAATTATAGAACAAATCAACGTGTTTATTCATCGTAACAACGCCACTACCACATTATCTCATTAATCTGTAGTGTTTCGTTCATTCTGTTTTGTTGATAAAGGGGAAACCCGAAACGTTTATTTGATCTGTTCTTGTAATCCAGCAGACAAGTATCCTTTCTCGAGTTAGTGGAGTGGGTAATTAATTATAGAACAAATCAACGTGTTTATTCATCGTAACAACGCCACTACCACATTATCTCATTAATCTGTAGTGTTTCGTTCATTCTGTTTTGTTGATAAAGGGGAAACCCGAAACGTTTATTTGATCTGTTCTTGTAATAGAATTGAAGCTTACATTCAATTTCAAATTATTTATGTCTTCGAGCTTCGAGTAGCAACATTTACGGCTATGTGGTCTAGTGGTATGACACTGGCTTTCGGATCGGAAGGTCCTGGGTTCGAGCCTCGCGCTCGGCGCATGGCTGAGTCCTTGGAAAAGGCTCTTTACTCACATTATCTCACAGTTCTTCGGTGTAAAATGAGTACCTGGCCGTTAGCAGCGTTGTCTTTGTCCGAAAAATTGTAATATCGCCTAACAGGCGTCATGTCCCGTCCTACATGTTAAATGTTGCTGGTGACCAGGAACCCCCTGTAAAGCGCTTTGAGCACATAGTGGATATTTCGTTATAGGGAATGAGATTAGCGGAAGAGTAGCGTCCCTTGATTGGACGTCACCTTACAGAGAAAACGTCAAAATGGTTTTTTGTGTCTCATGCCGCTTTCACCGGAAGCGAGGACGAGAGACGCATGCGCACAACCAACATGACGTTCTCTCTCTAATAACTTTTCCGTCGGTGACGTCCAATCAAGGGACGCTACTCTTCCGCTAATCTCATTCTCTATATAAAGCTCTTTTTTTTTTTTACATTACACAGTGTTCTTCTTATATTTTCAGCTCTTATAACCCAAATGGTTATGGTCTTATTGCTACATTGCAAAATACTTTAAAACTAACGCAAACAAATATATTGTCCATTACAACCATGTTAAACCAAGCCCATATTTACGTCCGGTTATATAATTTGTTTTAAAAAAATGAGCTTTATATAGCGCAATATCCACTAAATGTGCTCAAAGCCCTTTACAAGGGGTCCCTGGCCCAACATTTAACATGTAGGACGGGACATGTCGCATGCTTAGTCGGTATTACAATTTGTTGGACAAAGACAACGCTGTTAACGGCCATTTTACACCTGAGTACGGTGAGAGAAAGTGAATAAAGAGCCTTTTCCAAGGACTTAACTATGCGCGGAGCGCGAGGCTCGAACCCAGGACCTTCCGATCCGAAAGCGAGTGTCATACCTCAAGACCACATAGCCGCACAAATGACCTGCAACTGTGTACACGCTGGGAACAATTCAAACCAGACAATGTATAATGATGACGCTATCATAAAACAGTGAGCTGACTGTGCTTACTCTCAAACCCAAATGGATTCTCATTTTGAATCATTGATATTCCAATAGATTATTGACTTCCTGTTAATGGCTTCTTTAGTTTTAATGGCATCATTCAAGTCGGAGTATCCCATTTAATGACAATAATCACTGCCTCCCGACTCCGCTAAATTCATAACATCTCACCCCTGGAAACATTAAAGGTACTAGACACACACGCTGCGAAATGGTCAATATTTATTAATATTATTGTGCTCGATTTACGTCTTGTGATAAGCAAATGGCTTTTCACATTTGCTTAATTGCTTTATTATTAATTAATCAAAAACCTAACCATTATCAATGGAATCTGTCTTACTCCGAAAAAAAATATGAAAAAATACGTTTCAAAAATGTTGGTCAGAAAACTCGTCCTTACGTGAATGTCCCATATTTAGAGAGGTTTTGATAAGATGAAGGTAAGTTTAATCGATCGATATTCGAAGGGCAAGTAGTGACATGTATATGCAGGCTTGACACCCAAACGCAACTATGGGCCTAGTTTAACATTTTAAGTCATTTTTATAGATTTCCATTACAACCATATGGGCCCATAATGAATTGGATTATCAGACCTGCAAATATTATGTGTGCACATCGGCAAGTCGAATTCTGAACAAAATTAATTTCTTAAAAACGTGTTTTTTCAGAATACGGCAGTAATGTACAACATTTACTACCTGAAGTAGCATCATACTATTACGGGGGATATTTCATTTAATATTGATATCAATAATTCATGTTGTAATCATGTCAATGGGGGGATACCATTTGTGGCCCTGTAGTTCATTACCTTCCCTATTCACTAGTGAAATAATATTAGATTGGAAACAACAATGAATGTTACCTGTATGGTCTAGAAACGTTGATCGACAGAACGTTGTATCAACTAGGATTTCAATATGACCAGAAATGAGGGCACACACACACACACACATACACAAACACACACACACACACGCACACACACATCGGCGTCTAAGACTTGCCCGAAATGTTTTCCTACCCATTGGCTTCATGATACATTAAGGACATTACTGATACATCACATTATATATATTTTTTTATATTAAAGCCACTTAAAGGATACGATCCTAAATTAAGCCTTTAACCATGTTGTAATAGCTCAGCCAAGGCTAACTTTGACAGGACTATTAAAAGAGCTAACAAACTTACCACATGATCCAAGTCTTTTAATGATTTATATACAGAATGTTGCTTAAGAAAAATTGGAAATATTTTGGATAATCCAACACATCCTCTAAATTATCAGATCACTAAGTCGAACAGAAGTGTCCGATTGTTGTCTATCAGAACAAAAAGTGAAAGACACCTCCGATTCTTTTTACCCTACAGTTGCAGAATTTTTAATAAGAAAAATTATAAATTTTGGTCTACGTCTGTTTTAACTTTGAATCCTTTTCTTTAAAATTGCTCCATACCCCCAATTTTTAAACATCAATTTATGAAATCGCTTACTACAATTTTACAATTTACCTATTTAATCTAAATGTGCCATGTAATTTATAGTATGTAATTTTTCTCAGTCAATTTACAATATTATTATACTGTATCTAAGTCTTAGCTTTTTACTAATTTGTTTTCTTATATGTTGACATCAATATACACTTTACTAGATATCTATATCTTTAAAATAATATTGTCTGTATGTCTCTTGAAATTTATACTATTAATTATTCTTACAACTTACAATATTATTACACTATAACTATTACCAAGCTTTACTTTACCACATTAATTTACGTATATTATATTTATGAATTTATCATTGTCGGCATTTTATACGTCTGTACAAAAATTTATTTTTGGATGAATAAAGTACATTATTATTATTATTAAAAGTAACATTCGAAAGGAACAACTGTGTCAAGATTTAGAAAGTTATAAAATCGATGTGTTGTGTTTACAAGAGACGAAGATCCAAGATGGCGTCGACCAAACAATAAATGGTCACAGACTGCTGTGCTTTGCTTCCAGTTCACCTCACTATGGATGTGGATTTCTCATAAATAAAAACTGCAGGGATTTGACTAGTGACGAATGGAATGTTTCGGACAGAATATGTGTTCTTGAGCTTAAGTGTAAGATCAATTCAAGGAACCAGAATAACGATAATAAAGACGATCACGGTAAGAAGACGTTCACTATCTCAATCGTAAATGTTTACGCACCAACAAGTCAACGCGCAAAACAATACCCAGAGGAAACTGATAAATTTTACAAAGACCTAGACGATACACTGAACAAAATAGGAAACAAATCAATATTAATAATTGCTGGAGATTTTAATGCCAAAGTAGGAAAACGTCTCGACAGTGACACACTATGTTTAGGATCATACTCAAAAGGAAAACGTAACGATAACGGAGAAAAATTAGTCCAGTTCTGTGAACAGAGAAAACTTTTCATAACAAACAGTGCTTTCAACCACCCATCAAGACACCAGACAACATGGGTAGGACAAAGGAAAGACCAAACCCAAGACAAAATGATAACAATACACAACCAAATAGACTATATCATATGTCGACACCGCCATAAACACTACTCAACCAACTCGCGATCATACGGTGGTACACTGCTAACATCCGATCACAAACTTGTAAAAACGAATTTCAACATAAATGTGTACAGACAACGAAGACAGAAAGGTAAAACGGCAGTCAAAATAAACACGGCAAAAATAGTAAATGAGCGAGAATGTCGCATTCATTACCAATATGAACTTAACTCAAGTCTATTTAAAATAAAGCAAAACAGCAATCCAAACAATGAATGGAAAGAGACGCAAGCGGCAATGAAATATGCGGGGGAAGAAAGTGCAGGCTCTATTAATACAACTAAGAACAAACCAAATCGAACGCCTAACATCGCTATTAACGATCTATCGCGGCAACAAAAAGAACTTAGGATCAGGATACAAAACACGAAAGACTCGGAAGAAATAATAAACCTGAAAACGGAACGAAACAAAATACTGCATTCAATTCGATCACTTACAATAAAACACAGAAACGAGGAATTAGACAAAAAAGTGGAAGACATAGAAAAGTCCAAAAATAACGCATCGTTTATGTTCAAAGCGACGAAATCTCTGAACCGAAAACCATTCGAGAACCCAAAACTACAGGATAAATTTGGCAAACAGACAACAAATCCCAACGATATCCTTGACATTGTAACTGACCACTTCCAGCAGAAATTTCACAAACAAGTCTCACAAATATCGCCCTTCTCAGGAAACCCTAGAGACCTAAACAACCGCATCACAACAACTGAAGTTAGAAATAGCATAAAGTGCCTAAACAATAACAGATCCCAGGCGAAGATGAAATTCCCGCTGAATTGCTGAAATGCGGTACACTCTCCCTGGATCTGAGCATTGCAAACATAATGAACAAAACATTCTCAACACACAAAGACTGGGACATAAACAGCGGTGTCCTAATTACAATACAAAAACCAGGAAAAACGAAAGGACCCGTAAACAACCTGCGCCCAATAACATTACTGAATACCATAAGAAAAACACTGTCAACTATTGTCCTCAACAGAATTAGACCGAAAATAGAAAAATACCTATCACATAGCCAAAGCGGGTTTCGCCAAGACCGAAGCACATCGGACGTTGTATGGACACATAAATGGTTGGCAGCAAAGGCACTCAAAGAAAACATATCCATAACAATAACCGGAATCGATATGTCCGCAGCCTTTGATACGATCGACAGAGGAAAACTTTTGGAGATATTAACAGAAATAGTAGACGAAGACGAGCTCCGAATAATCCGATTTCTCCTCAGCAACACAAAGATACAACCAAGGATATACGGGGCCACAAAACAGACGCAGTTCGAAAGTAACATCGGGACCCCCCAAGGAGATAGTCTGAGCCCGATTCTGTTCACAATATACTTAGAACACGCTCTGAAAGAAGTTCGAAAAGTCATTCCAAAACCAACGACTCATATTGAGAATGCAATCCCTAGAGAAATCGCCTATGCAGATGATGTCGATTTTATTGGATCAACACCAGCAAATATAGACATCATACAAAATACCCTCATGAAATATAACCTCCAAGTCAATGCCAATAAAACCGAATTTACAACAATATCGAGGAACAAAGAGGAATGGAAAAGAACAAAGAAAGTCGGCTCACTAATTGGAGACACCGAGGATGTACAAAGAAGAAAACAGCTATCAAACGCCGCACTCAGTAAACTCACCAATGTATGGATTAGAGGTGACAAAATAAAGAGAAAAACCAAACTGAAACTGTACCATGCTCTTGTAAAACCGGTACTTCTGTATAACTGCGGCACTTGGGCGTTGACAAAATCCGAAGAAGAACATCTGGATGCCTTCCATCGCACACAGCTAAGAAGGGTACTGGACATCAAATACCCCAAAAAGATCTCAAATGAATCACTCTATAAGATCACAAAAGAAAGACCAATCTCCCTTGACATTTTACAACAACGATGGCAACTTTTCGGTCACATACTACGCAGGGACAAAAACATACCAGCAAACCAAGCCATGTCGGGATACTTCCAAAAACACGGGAACCTTTTCAGAGGAAGACGATCACAACACTCCCTGTGATCCTAAACAAAAACTTCACAACACTTGGACAAAGCATTAGTCTCATAACGGCAGGGGACCTTGAAAATCTGAGAACCCTAGCAGAGGACCGGCAATATTGGAGACACCTCACACAGGAAATACTGGAAACAGCCAAGGCGACCCGATCTTTCGGTCGAGACGCGAAAGGCATCTAAGTCAAGTAAGTCAAGTTATTATTATTATTATTATTATTATTATTATTGTTATTATTATTATTATTATTATTATTATTATTATTATTATTATTATTATTATTATTATTATTATTATTATTATTATTATTATTATTATTTATTATTATTATTATTATTATCATTATTTATTATTATTATTATTATTATTATATTATTATTATTATTATTATTATTATTATTATTATTATTATTATATTATTATTATTATTATTATTATTATTATTATTATTATTATCATTATTATTATTGTTATGGTATTTTATGTTTTTTATGTTATGTTACATTTTGTTTGTTATGCCTATTATGACAGGGGAGACTTATAACAAAAATTAAAATTAACG
>NC_088361.1:5046161-5049319 GCF_034508935.2 Berghia stephanieae | reverse complement strand
TACCTCTATAACTTAATTCTAATTAATAGGGCGATTCTGTGACTGCAGGAGCTGACAACTTATGTAAAACGCTCGTGTGAAGTGGAGAAGTATTACATTTTTTTTCTATAATTTTAAAATTTAATCCCCCCCTTAAATACCACATTACCCCCCCCCCCCCCCCCGACCGCCATCCCCAAATAAATAAATAAATAAAAAATCTCGGAGAATCTTTTCAAAAGAGGAGCAGTTCTGTCGACCGTTTAGATTGTACTGAATTAACCCTCTCCTTACCAACCACAGGTAACTCGTCACATTCGTTACGGAGTTACGATGCAATTAAATTTCTCATTCTGATTTCCTAAGTACATCGCAAAAATTAAAGAAAAGTTCTTGAATCTTGACACCGTTGCAAAGCTCGTTTTGCAGAACAATATTATGTATAGAATGTAGTATTTGATGTTTTTTCTGTTTGTGTAAGAGAAGTCAATTTTCGTGTTAGGTGGGTGTGAACTGTCGTGGAAAATTCTGAAAAAGCCTGGTAAGGAGAAAGTTTAATAGAAAAGTTTAATCGTTATTTATGCCACGAAAAAAAAAACGATATGAAAGAATGTGATTGATATATCTAGTCAAACAGTATTAAATAATCGCATTATAAAATTATTTGGAGTGTTGGTGTATCAATAAACACAAATGGAGTAGCTTCTAAAAGAGCCAGTAGCTCTCTCTCTCTCTCTCTCTCTCTCTCTCTCTCTCTCTCTCTCTCTCTCTCTCTCTCTCTCACACACACACACACACACACACATACACACACACACACACTCATACAGAGGAAGATTATACATTGATTAACCTGAAGCTTTGACAAAATTGCTTCGGGAGCAAAAATAGGATATGGTTTATTTCTTTGGTTTCGAACGTGCCTGTTAGTATCAATAAAAGTTAAAACGACACGATAGTAGGAATTGTGATGTTCTTCATTTCAGTGTCTGATTTGTCAACCACAAAGTTGCAGGTAATAAAAGTAATCTTCGATTCCCCTTAATAGATAGGTGGCACAACAAACACTTCAGCGAACCTTCTAACTGATAATAATGGACCTGGTTCTACTTCAAGTATGTGCGTTCTCTGTTACAATAATAAAAATCAAGAGATTATTAAGTTACATGTTGTAAAATATCGTTAAAAGAGATCAAATATTTATATAATTACTTCGAGACAACCCGCATATCCCGTTTAGACTGAATATAGACACACGTACACACGAGTTTCTATTTTCAGCCCTCGGGTGGTTGATAAAATAATTCGACTATCTGGACATTTATCATCTAACAAAGTGATATTATACATACCAAAACAATAGTAATCCTTTGAGGTGGAGAGAACGACAACTATTCATATACTTAATGAATATTAACAGTTTATTCGGGTTTTTATTATTATTATTTGTTTTTTTTTTTGTTCTACACACCCTGTCTTTTCTTTACGATTTGATAAGAATTCTACACACCACACCGACAACTTGGTTTCGTCCTTGACCTGTTGATGTTCGTTTGTGCGCAACGTGCCGTGTGTTCAAAACTATGTGTGTTTCTGAGGACGGCGTTTTCTGGCTATCATCACACACTTCCAACCAAGTTTACAGTGGCTGCATCCAACGGTGATTCTCTGCCGCTCTCTGCGTTGCGATCCTCGCGAGAGGGTTTCAGCTCTCACTCATAAACTGCGAAGCGACGAATTTTTAATTCAGAAAAGTGAGTGGAGCAGGCACTTATGTTGGTAACAACAAGATATGAAGTGAGTAGAAAAGTGCCAGAAGACAATAGAGAATAAATTTTTTTTTTTTTTTTTTTTTTTTTTTTTTTTTTTTTTTTTTTTTTTTTTTTTCGCGGCGGTGGTGGGGTTTGAACCTGCGACCTTATTGGTACGACAACTCCGCCTGGCAGGTGAGAGCGTGGCTCTACCGTGTGAGCTATCCACAAACACAAAAATATTCGTTTCAAACCCAAAGTCATTTCTAGATCCCTCTCTCACCCACTTCTTGAGATCGCCGATTCGTTCACCACCATCGCGAAATAATTTTGACCAGCAGTTAAGCTTAATAGCCAATATTCTCATCACAAACATATAACATAGAAACGATTGAGACATTGAGTATGCTCCGGTGTATGGGGTGAATTTTTAATTCAGAAAAGTGAGTGGAGCAGGCACTTATGTTGGTAACAACAAGATATGAAGTGAGTAGAAAAGTGCCAGAAGACAATAGAGAATAAATTTTTTTTTTTTTTTTTTTTTTTTTTTTTTTTTTTTTTTTTTTTTTTTTTTTTTTTTTCGCGGCGGTGGTGGGGTTTGAACCTGCGACCTTATTGGTACGACAACTCCGCCTGGCAGGTGAGAGCGTGGCTCTACCGTGTGACAATGAGGTCAACAATGTAACGTGCTTTTATTGATTTATTAAATTTTTCTCTTCCGCTACTGTAAATAAACACTGCAAGGTACTTATCGAAGCTTGAGTCGAGTGGCTCAATGTGATAAAAATCTCTCATCTCAGGATTGAACGTTTTGAAACCACCAAAATACTATTAAAAGCAGATGCTTAAACAGCTTCTACTCACGATATATAGGTACATGTTAAATTATTCACTTTGTTGTGCTCTGACTCCAACACGAAACACCATTACCCCTCCACTTCTCCTTCCTCCTCCGATGCGCAATAAAAAAACACGCGTCTTGAAAAAAAAAAAAAACAACTAAACAATATTGAAACGTAGTCTGATCTAGTTTGCCTTAAATGCTAAAACATTTTTCTTCTTCTCACAATTGTATCATATAATATTAATGTCCTCATTTTTCTCTTTTATTGTTGAAAAAGAATTAATACACATTTAAGTCTCGAGACAAAACTATAGATAGAATTAAGTTGACGTCACTGGGATCTTTGTTATTGTTTCTTGCCATCCACGTTTATGAGTAATTCTCACTTAATCGATTAAGGCGTAAAACCGTGGCCTTCGTAAAGTTATGGCCTGATACTGACCAAAAAATGACGTCAAAATGCCAGCCTTATGCCACAAAAGAAAACAAAACGTGAGTTGTATTCAATAGTTTAACCAATGAAATAACTTGTTTCCATGAGCACTACTAACGACAACTCACTAGGCGTTGCAAAATCCAAATAA
>NC_088361.1:5036161-5043661 GCF_034508935.2 Berghia stephanieae | reverse complement strand
GTCATAATTATACTTATAGATAGATGGATGAAAAGATGCCCGGATTGATCGCTCAGGAAGAACCCACACTGTCATTATGACTCACTGAACTTTATTATATATATATATATATATATATTATATATATATATATATATATATATATATATATATATATATATATATATATATATATACATATATATATTAACATATTATTATTATTTTTTAAAATATATCTTTATCTTATTGTGTAAATTATAACATGTCTGTACAAAAAAAATCCTTTTTGGGATGCAATAAAGTATTATTATTATTATTATTATTATTATTATTATTATTATTATTATTATTATTATTATTATTATTATTATTATTATTATTATTATTATTATTATTATTATTATTATTATTATTATTATTATTATTATTGCCACCGAAACTCCATAGTTTGGTATTGTTTGATTCAGAACCTTTTTTTAAAAAATGTTTTCTCACGTGTTTGTACGATTCCAGGCTTCAGGCATCCCTATATTGCCGATCTCTGATCAGTACAAGAGTCATTCCCATCCCAACCTGGATGGTGACTTGAATCGATAGGGCAGAGCAGTCGTGACGTCACACCTCTACTCTTCCGGTTCTAACTCCATGGAAGTGTGTATGTAACCAGTCCTTCGGAGGACTAACAATGAATAGGATACATATTGAATCATTAGGTGGCATATCTGTTTTATTAGCAGAATGTATATGTAGCTTCTTAAGATTTCGGGACGTAAAATAACGAGGATGAATAATCTTCATTGACGACCAGCGTTAGACTGGAAAATAAGATGCCATCACTCGGAAACCAGAAGATTAATTACACGCGGTATAAATCCTATTTCTCATGTAAAATGGTTTTACCCTTCCAATGATATTGGAACCAGTTTTATTTTTGACATCCCACTTTTGTTCCCTAGAAAAGTAGGTGATGTTTGACATGCAGATATACGGACGATAATATTATTCAATACACCCACATATTACATTCTGTTCATGAGTTAACTGTAGGTGACGTATAAATAGAATGAAGTTGACGTCACTAGGGTCTTTGTTATTATTTTTTGCCATCCACGTTTATGAGTAATTCTCACTTGACTGTATTATCAGACTATAAACGTTCATGGTTACACAGAGTCCTGTGTGTTGGTCTGTTATATTTCTGGATGGCAATGTTGCGAGCCAACCGCATACTACCTATATTTAATTTCAAATATTGTACACGCCACCCTACAAATTCTATCTCGACAGATTTCGATTGGAGAATATTTTATTAAGGATAAAAATGGTTTGCTATTTTATCTTAGGTATTTCTTCCCTTAAGTGAACCTCCATTATTCTTTCAAGCTATACATTGATCTCAAATAAACCTTCTACAGTGAGTCACGTGTTGCGAAGTTTCTCATGCTCAATAGATAAAGGGTTATATAAATTTCACTTGTCCAACAATTCTAAGATATTCGTTGTAAAACTATTATCACACTTCAGACTGTATTCATCGGTTGATTTTGTGAACAATGATAAAAAATGTATTCCAAGTCATTTGTCAAACTGAAAAATATGACCCACCGTCTCAAAACAGTATTATGTCGGGAGGAACGAGGGGCTGAAAATTGAATTTATAGTCACAAATATGAAACTTGAGGTTAATTTCTATTCGTTACAGTGTGGGAATAAATACAATTAAAACATTGAAAAAAAATATTTTAAAAATTATTTAAAAAAAAAAAAAATCTTGAAACAAAAAGACAAAAACACCTCTCAAATTCGTATTTTTTTAAAATCATAAATTCTATTATATATGAAGTTACTGGAGTCTGACTCATCCCGACATGATACAATTTTGAGACGAAGTGTCACAAATATCATAATGGATAATGTGAGACGCAGATAAACATGGATGATCAATAATTTATAGAAGACAAAACACAGGAAGAAAAAATTACAGCTTTGTTAAGTTGTAATCATTCCTTGTTCAGTCATAGCCTGTTTACTTCCGGATTCTGGAAAGGCATGTTTTAAAATTTGGCCAGAAAACCCGCCCTTCAAATATCGATCGATTTAATTGACCCTCATTTGGCAAAGACTCCCAAACCTGGGACCTTGTGAGTTACTTCGATTATTGGACGAAGCTTGTTTTTCTGGTCAATTAAAACCTGTCTTGGTAAATTTGTTGTTATGGATAGAAATGGTTTCGAACATTGGACACTCATTCACTCTTTGAGCGCGCCCCCCCCCCCTCTCTCTCTCTCTCTCTGTCTCTGTCTCTGTCTGTCTCTCTGTCTCTCTCTCTGTCTCTCTCTCTGTCTCTCTCTCTCTCTCTCTCTGTCTCTCTCTCTCTCTCTGTCTCTCTGTCTCTCTCTCTGTCTGTCTCTCTCTCTCTCTGTCTCTGTCTCTCTCTCTCTGTCTCTCTCTCTGTCTCTCTCTCTCTCTGTCTCTCTCTCTCTCTCTGTCTCTCTCTCTCTCTCTGTCTCTCTGTCTTTTCTCTCTGTCTGTCTCTCTCTCTCTGCTCTCCTTGTCTCTCCTCTCTCTGTCTCTCTCTCTCTGTCTCTCTGTCTCTCTCTCTGTCTGTCTCTCTCTCTCTCTGTCTCTGTCTCTCTCTCTCTCTGTCTCTCTCTCTGTCTCTCTCTCTCTGTCTCTCTGTCTCTCTCTCTGTCTGTCTCTCTGTCTGTCTCTCTCTCTCTCTCTCTGTCTCTCTCTCTCTCTGTCTCTCTCTCTCTCTGTCTCTCTGTCTCTCTCTCTGTCTCTCTCTCTGTCTGTCTCTCTCTCTCTCTCTGTCTCTGTCTCTCTCTCTCTTCTCTGTCTCTCTCTCTGTCTCTCTCTCTCTCTGTCTCTCTGTCTCTCTCTCTGTCTGTCTCTCTGTCTGTCTCTCTCTCTCTCTCTGTCTCTCTTCTCTCTCTCTGTCTCTCTCTTTTCTCTCTGTCTCTCTGTCTCTCTCTCTGTCTCTCCCCTCTGTCTGTCTCTCTCTCTCTCTCTCTCTCTCTCGTCTCTGTCTCTCTCTCTCTGTCTCTCTGTCTCTCTCTCTGTCTGTCTCTCTGTCTCTCTCTCTGTCTCTCTCTCTGTCTGTCTCTCTCTCTCTCTCTCTCTCTGTCTCTCTCTCTCTGTCTCTCTGTCTCTCTCTCTGTCTGTCTCTCTGTCTCTCTCTCTGTCTCTCTCTGTCTGTCTCTCTCTCTCTCTCTGTCTCTCTCTCTCTGTCTCTCTGTCTCTCTCTCTGTCTGTCTCTCTGTCTCTCTCTCTGTCTCTCTCTCTCTCTCTCTCTCTCTCTCTCTCTGTCGTCGCTGGTATGACCCGTAAAGGTATAGATAGAATGCGCTTGGCCAAGGAGTTCACAACATTGCCATCCGGAAGTATAACGGACCAACACACAAACTCTGTGTAACCATGAACTTTTATAGTCTGGTTAATACAGTTTAGTGAGAACAACTCACAAACGCGGATGGCAATAACAATAACAAAGGCCTGAGTGACGTCATCTGCATACTATCTATTGAGAGCGCAATTAAAATTCAATAACAAAAATAAATTCTAGATTTTCTCGTACAGTTGGTCATTCAATGATCTTTGGATCTCAGAACTTTAACCTTCAATCTACTGTACTCTGGAAAAAATACACGTATTTAAAATCTTGGTCAGAAAACTCGTCATTCAAATATCGATATCAATTAAAATGATCCTTATCTTAGCAAGAACTCTCAAACCTGGGACCTCGTCTGAAGGAAGAGTTTTCTTGCTAAAGATTTAAATACGTGTTTTGCCAGGGTGCAGTGGAATAGCTGTGCGGCAGCAATGCAAATCATTTCACTAGGAATAGGCTGGTAGCTATCAAATTCAGAAAAGTGAGTGGAGCAGGCACTTATGTTGGTAACAACAAGATATGAAGTGAGTAGAAAAGTGCCAGAAGACAATAGAGAATAAAAATTTTTTTTTTTTTTTTTTTTTTTTTTTCGCGGCGGTGGTGGGGTTTGAACCTGCGACCTTATTGGTACGACAACTCCGCCTGGCAGGTGAGAGCGTGGCTCTACCGTGTGAGCTATCCACGAACACAAAATATTCGTTTCAAACCCAAAGTCATTTCTAGATCCCTCTCTCACCCACTTCTTGAGATCGCCGATTCGTTCACCACCATCGCGAAGTAATTTTGACCAGCAGTTAAGCTTAATAGCCAATATTCTCATCACAAACATATAACATAGAAACGATTGAGACATTGAGTATGCTCCGGTGTATGGGGTGAATTTTTAATTCAGAAAAGTGAGTGGAGCAGGCACTTATGTTGGTAACAACAAGATATGAAGTGAGTAGAAAAGTGCCAGAAGACAATAGAGAATAAAAATTTTTTTTTTCGCGGCGGTGGTGGGGTTTGAACCTGCGACCTTATTGGTACGACAACTCCGCCTGGCAGGTGAGAGCGTGGCTCTACCGTGTGAGCTATCCACGAACACAAAATATTCGTTTCAAACCCAAAGTCATTTCTAGATCCCTCTCTCACCCACTTCTTGAGATCGCCGATTCGTTCACCACCATCGCGAAGTAATTTTGACCAGCAGTTAAGCTTAATAGCCAATATTCTCATCACAAACATATAACATAGAAACGATTGAGACATTGAGTATGCTCCGGTGTATGGGGTGAATTTTTAATTCAGAAAAGTGAGTGGAGCAGGCACTTATGTTGGTAACAACAAGATATGAAGTGAGTAGAAAAGTGCCAGAAGACAATAGAGAATAAAAATTTTTTTCGCGGCGGTGGTGGGGTTTGAACCTGCGACCTTATTGGTACGACAACTCCGCCTGGCAGGTGAGAGCGTGGCTCTACCGTGTGAGCTATCCACGAACACAAAATATTCGTTTCAAACCCAAAGTCATTTCTAGATCCCTCTCTCACCCACTTCTTGAGATCGCCGATTCGTTCACCACCATCGCGAAGTAATTTTGACCAGCAGTTAAGCTTAATAGCCAATATTCTCATCACAAACATATAACATAGAAACGATTGAGACATTGAGTATGCTCCGGTGTATGGGGTGAATTTTTAATTCAGAAAAGTGAGTGGAGCAGGCACTTATGTTGGTAACAACAAGATATGAAGTGAGTAGAAAAGTGCCAGAAGACAATAGAGAATAAAAAATTTTTTCGCGGCGGTGGTGGGGTTTGAACCTGCGACCTTATTGGTACGACAACTCCGCCTGGCAGGTGAGAGCGTGGCTCTACCGTGTGAGCTATCCACGAACACAAAATATTCGTTTCAAACCCAAAGTCATTTCTAGATCCCTCTCTCACCCACTTCTTGAGATCGCCGATTCGTTCACCACCATCGCGAAGTAATTTTGACCAGCAGTTAAGCTTAATAGCCAATATTCTCATCACAAACATATAACATAGAAACGATTGAGACATTGAGTATGCTCCGGTGTATGGGGTGAATTTTTAATTCAGAAAAGTGAGTGGAGCAGGCACTTATGTTGGTAACAACAAGATATGAAGTGAGTAGAAAAGTGCCAGAAGACAATAGAGAATAAAAATTTTTTTCGCGGCGGTGGTGGGGTTTGAACCTGCGACCTTATTGGTACGACAACTCCGCCTGGCAGGTGAGAGCGTGGCTCTACCGTGTGAGCTATCCACGAACACAAAATATTCGTTTCAAACCCAAAGTCATTTCTAGATCCCTCTCTCACCCACTTCTTGAGATCGCCGATTCGTTCACCACCATCGCGAAGTAATTTTGACCAGCAGTTAAGCTTAATAGCCAATATTCTCATCACAAACATATAACATAGAAACGATTGAGACATTGAGTATGCTCCGGTGTATGGGGTGAATTTTTAATTCAGAAAAGTGAGTGGAGCAGGCACTTATGTTGGTAACAACAAGATATGAAGTGAGTAGAAAAGTGCCAGAAGACAATAGAGAATAAAAATTTTTTTCGCGGCGGTGGTGGGGTTTGAACCTGCGACCTTATTGGTACGACAACTCCGCCTGGCAGGTGAGAGCGTGGCTCTACCGTGTGAGCTATCCACGAACACAAAATATTCGTTTCAAACCCAAAGTCATTTCTAGATCCCTCTCTCACCCACTTCTTGAGATCGCCGATTCGTTCACCACCATCGCGAAGTAATTTTGACCAGCAGTTAAGCTTAATAGCCAATATTCTCATCACAAACATATAACATAGAAACGATTGAGACATTGAGTATGCTCCGGTGTATGGGGTGAATTTTTAATTCAGAAAAGTGAGTGGAGCAGGCACTTATGTTGGTAACAACAAGATATGAAGTGAGTAGAAAAGTGCCAGAAGACAATAGAGAATAAAAATTTTTTTCGCGGCGGTGGTGGGGTTTGAACCTGCGACCTTATTGGTACGACAACTCCGCCTGGCAGGTGAGAGCGTGGCTCTACCGTGTGAGCTATCCACGAACACAAAATATTCGTTTCAAACCCAAAGTCATTTCTAGATCCCTCTCTCACCCACTTCTTGAGATCGCCGATTCGTTCACCACCATCGCGAAGTAATTTTGACCAGCAGTAGCTTAATAGCCTGCCAGGCGGAGTTGTCGTACCAATAAGGTCGCAGGTTCAAACCCCACCACCGCCGCGAAAAAATTTTTTATTCTCTATTGTCTTCTGGCACTTTTCTACTCACTTCATATCTTGTTGTTACCAACATAAGTGCCTGCTCCACTCACTTTTCTGAATTAAAAATTCACCCATACACCGGAGCATACTCAATGTCTCAATCGTTTCTATGTTATATGTTTGTGATGAGAATATTGGCTATTAAGCTTAACTGCTGGTCAAAATTACTTCGCGATGGTGGTGAACGAATCGGCGATCTCAAGAAGTGGGTGAGAGAGGGATCTAGAAATGACTTTGGGTTTGTAACGAATATTTTGTGTTCGTGGATAGCTCACACGGTAGAGCCACGCTCTCACCTGCCAGGCGGAGTTGTCGTACCAATAAGGTCGCAGGTTCAAACCCCACCACCGCCGCGAAAAAATTTTTATTCTCTATTGTCTTCTGGCACTTTTCTACTCACTTCATATCTTGTTGTTACCAACATAAGTGCCTGCTCCACTCACTTTTCTGAATTAAAAATTCACCCCATACACCGGAGCATACTCAATGTCTCAATCGTTTCTATGTTATAGTTTGTGATGAGAATATTGGCTATTAAGCTTAACTGCTGGTCAAAATTACTTCGCGATGGTGGTGAACGAATCGGCGATCTCAAGAAGTGGGTGAGAGAGGGATCTAGAAATGACTTTGGGTTTGAAACGAATATTTTGTGTTCGTGGATAGCTCACACGGTAGAGCCACGCTCTCACCTGCCAGGCGGAGTTGTCGTACCAATAAGGTCGCAGGTTCAAACCCCACCACCGCCGCGAAAAAAATTTTTATTCTCTATTGTCTTCTGGCACTTTTCTACTCACTTCATATCTTGTTGTTACCAACATAAGTGCCTGCTCCACTCACTTTTCTGAATTAA
>NC_088361.1:5022447-5036061 GCF_034508935.2 Berghia stephanieae | reverse complement strand
CACTTGCCTATGTTAAAGAAAAGAAAAAAAAAAAAAAAAACATTTTAACAACAAAAAAAATCCAAAAAATCAGAATAATAAACTAGAGGCAGTGGTATCTAGCATCTGGGAGGTGTATACAATATTCATTGAATATGGTTTTTTTTTTTTTGTAATCTTATGAAAGACGAGAAGGATACACAGTTTGGGGCTGAAAAGAATGGAGTGAAGAATAATTCTTTTCCTTAATAAAAGAAAATGATAAAGATTGTCTTAAGCTGGACCGAAGGATGTAATTTTTATTTCACAAAAAAAAAAAAAAAGACAAAGAAATAATAAACTAAACAGATTGATGCATGCACTATACACAATAGGCAGAGAAAGTCATGGTATACTGAAGAATGGCAATATTATACTGCAAAAATAAAAAGCAATAGAACTGTGTCCAATGATATGATATACTAATTAAAGTAAATTATAAAACAGCTTCTTTGGCGACAGAAGAAAATATTAAGATGCAGACGTTTTCAGAACTAATTGCTCAAGAATAAAGCCGCTGTAGTATAGGAGATGTGATGGTTAACTGATTTCCAAACAGTATTGCTTTCATTACCGCTGCAATATATATATATATATAACTACACAAAAGCTAAGAGAAAAGAGCTTAATCTTATGGAAGTGAGAACTTTGATAAAAGAAAGAAGGAAAAAAAAAAAGGCGAAAAAGAATAAATTAAGCCTCTTTCAATTTGGTTATAAAATGGTTTGGACATCATGATTCTTTGCCTTACTTACTTAGAGCTTATAAGGTTAGGATTATTCACATATATGGCATAATTTAAATTTTAAAAAAGCTTTCTAAATGTCAGCTTATGATTATGAGTCACAACACTGAATTATTAATCAATGACAATAATTTAAATCAAAATAACCATAATTTTCTCTTATAGATGTGTATCTTTCCAATACCAAAGGGAATAATTATTACGGAAATCATAAAAACCCTTTGTTTATATGTTATTAACACATTTTTGTGCGGAAATTTGCACCCAAGCTTGGTTAAACACCTCACGTTAGGACACATTGAAAAAAAAAAAATTAATGAATAAAACCCTCTTGTTAATTTTATCCCTCTTGTGTATCCGTTTTACCTTTTATTTCCACAACCAACCAACCAACCACGCAACACCTCTAATATTAATCACATTACAGTCTACACAATAAAAATGACTTGGAAGAGTTATGATAACAATGATGGCTGATTAAACAAAATGAAATGAGTATTTTTTTTTTTAAAAAATAAGGATAATGAGTTTTGGTAAGTTATTTACCACGGCTTTCTTGCCAGAGCCCTGCGAGGCAATGGACACTCCTAGCCATTGATCGTCAACAAGTTCTGTCGATTTGACCTTAGGAGCTGTTGTAGATGATAAAGTGGAGTAGTAAAATGACGTATTGTCAATTAAATGGAGAATAATATACATGCTCAAATGTTGATATATATATATTTTATGAAACTATATTTTATCTAGCCAGGGTCCTATTAGCTCAGTTGGCAGAACGCTCGCTTTATATGCAAAGGGACCGAGAACGATCCCGGTTGCAATCGAGATATTTTTTTCTTTCTGACCCCTGTCCACTCAGCAGTAATTGGGTAGGTGGGTCTGTTAGATATGGTGGAAAGTACTTTACAATAAAATAGTATCCTATCCAAAGGGTAGCAAGCAATTGCTATTGTCCATTTCACGGTATAGAAACTGAGATAAACTCCGGTCCTTGGGCCCAATAGCTCTGAAGAACCACTTTTAAAAAAATTGAAACTAAAGATTTTCATGAAAATCAAGCAAAAAAATTATGTTGATACAATCTTATCCCATACTGTTGGCCTTAAATGTTACTTCCAGCATCTAAATACTGTTTTGAGGTGATAGGTCACAAACGCGTCAAAATATATATGTAATCCAAACAATATAACTGATGCCACTGTTTGCTTAATCTTAGTTTTGCACACTTGTGACCAAAGGTCTCAGAGAGGTATTATGTCAGGAAGAGTTAGTACCAGAGTTAGATAAGATAAGATAGACTTTATTGATCCAAAATGGAAATGATCATAATGTCAATTTCATTCATCGTCGTACATATAAGCTCGCACAGATTTATACCAAGAAACGAAGTGAGTAGGAATGCACCCAAAGACAATAGAGAATAAAAACTTTGCGGCGATGGGGCCTTGAACCCATGACTTTATTGTTACGACAACTCCGCCAAAGATTTATACATGAACTAATGTCATGAACTAATTGATGAACATACAAAGCTAGCTTAAGATAAAATAAAATGGTGCTGGAAATTGAACTTTTAGACACAGACATGAAACTGGGTTGATTTCCATTCTTCATGGTAAAGAATAAATACAATTTTATACATTGCAAAAGACCCCAAAGTACGTATTTCTTATAATTTTAATTATAAACTCACTTCTCACGGTCTGATTCATAAAATAAATAAAAATCCCCTGGGGGATATTTGTTTTTATGGTCCATTTCAAGGGAGGACTGGAATAACCCAAGCACCACAAAGTGACTTGCTCAAAGCCACACAACGAGGCGGGTAGTCAAACTCGGTACTCGGTACCTTTTGGGTAAAGAAGTAAAGACCGTACCGCTGAGCCACGCTGCCCCATGATTCATCCTGACATGTTTTGAGACGGTGGGTCACGTTTGGGTATATTCCTTCCTATATGGACAAAATTGCTAATTCAAAATGAACAAATTCAAACTAGTGGAACTACAACCTATTCCTTTAACACTTCATTGCTTCAGTCATACAATATCAATACTCACGAAAATCACTGTTAACTATTTTTTGACAGTCAGGGGATGACGAGGAAGCATCACAGCGAAATATGGCCCCTCCTGACCCATCTTGTTTAGGAGCTCCTATCAAAAATCTGGTAGAGAAAGATCAAAATAAAAACATAAATTCGTTGCTAGTTTTTATGGATTTTTTTTCATGTCTATTTTTTTAGTTTGTTTGTTTGTCTTTTAATACATAGTTCTGCAAGACTTGTGACACTTTTTTCTTTTCATGGCTATATCAGAATAAAAAAAGAAAAGAAAAAGGACGGGAAGGTCAAAATGTTATTTTTAAACTCTTAAGTACGTGCAATAAGCTGTGCCTACTAAGAGGTAGTACAAATGGAGCTGGTTCCATTTTAGTACAGAAATAGATCCAAGAGCAACCTATAACATTTATCACTGTGTTTTATTTTTTTGTTTGTTTGTTGCTTCAGGTCTCTTCCAACACAATTGAGGTTATATGAGAGACCGCTGAAACAAAAAAAACAAGCAATCTAACAAAAATAGTACAAATGTAAATCAAAATCATAACCTAAAGATATCATTAGCTAAATTATAAATAACCATGAACAAACAGGCAGAAGATTTACAGAAAAAAAAAATATCCCCTGTCAAAAATACAATCACAAACCAAAGAAGCAGGATAGGCTAGTAAAGAGAAGAAGAAACGACATCACTATCGGATCGTACACCCATGCGAACATCATAGGTATATGATTCAAGGGTGATGCTCCCATCTAACCACCCGCACTGTGTTTTAAATTTAGTCTCAGATAACATGGTAGGCTCACATATCGACACAAGCTAAATAACATATTATATGCAATTGAGAAACGCGTTTAAAAATGATTGGGTAAAACAATTACCACATCTTCATTATAGCAAAATATTCCATTCTAGGTCAAAACAAACTATAGTACAGTTTTGT
Organism: Berghia stephanieae; assembly: GCF_034508935.2. NCBI lineage: Eukaryota > Metazoa > Mollusca > Gastropoda > Nudibranchia > Aeolidiidae > Berghia > Berghia stephanieae. The sequence continues at coordinate 5,032,297 of NC_088361.1, read as the reverse complement.
TAAATCAGAGAAGTATTATATGCTTTCATTATCGAGAGAGAGAGAGAGAGAGAGAGAGAGAGAGAGAGAGAGAGAGAGAGAGAGAGAGAGAGAGAGAGAGAGAGAGAGCACGTGACTACAAAGTTGAGCAAAGTCATGAAAAAAAAAAATTCATGCGAGTGTAACGTGTTTAGCACACAATCACACACAAAATAAGAGAGAAAACAATCACTTTCAAGTCAAGAGCAAAAATTAATTCTCTTAAACAATGCTGATGGTGACAAAAAGTCAAAAAAGGAGGAAATATTTGAACATTTGCCCACTCCGCCCAATTTAATGGCTCTAACCCCCATTTTTACAGCAACAGAAATTATAAGCTATCATTGATAGACCCAGTCCAGATGTCTTCACATAATATCATATATAGATTAGAAAGATTCGCTGAAATGAAAATGAATGGTGATTTCATAAAAAACTAGCGGAAAAGCCGGATATTGCGAAAATTACAGGAGAGGTTGAAAAGGAGGAAATTCCTCCTGTCTCCAAAATCGCGGATTTCCGCGGAAAACCATCAGGACTGTTCTTTTTTTTTTTTTAAGTACACCGTATAAAACGTCTTTTCCGCTTTACAACTGCTATTCATTTAAATCGGTCAATATAATCATTTTTTTTAGCAGAAGGCTGAAATTAAACTCGATTGTTGTTGCACATTACTCATTATTCCTTTATGGCCTATACCCTTATCATCATTATCATAATCATCATCTGCTTTGCGTAGTTGCACAATCCCAAACCGTGTTGCCTCGCATTCTTTCCATAGCGTCCAAAACGGGTTTTTAGTTTTAAGGGAGCCGTGATTCTTTACCATTTTTAGCAACAAGTTAGTGTTGGTGGAGAGAGAATAATAAATTGGATATCATGACGAGGGCACTGATCCGTGACGGTTGCTGAAGAAGACACGCGTCCTGACACCACAGTGGTTTCGTATCAGTCTCTCGCTCCGGCAACACACTGTATAGAATATGTTGTACAAATTTACACAAACACCCACACACACACACACACACACACACAAATGGAAGAAGTAGGCCGAAAGAAGTTAACAAGTGTCAACAGTCGTAGTCAGTAGTGTTTTTATAATTTAAAAACTACCTACAAATTAGTTTGGTTTAAGGAAATTTAGGTACAGTAAAAAAAAATTTTTTTTATTTTAAAACGGAGACCAAAAAAAAAAAAAAAACAGTTGAAAGACATAGAGCCAAGTCGACGAGCACTTTAATAATATAAGGAAGGAAGAGTGTATATGTTCAACAAAGATCACAAGTCGACCCAAGAGCAATATTTCCTGACAGCAGCAGTTATGGACTGGAACCATCTGCAGGTTCTCCGTCAAAAGACATGCACCCAAATTGTTTTATTATGAATTGACAATGACGAAGGAAACATGTCATGGGGAGATGTCTTTAAATTTTTAAATCTATTATAGCATTACAAGCAGAAACAAAAAAACCATTAGCCTATTGGATTGTCCCTCCTTGCAGGCAAAGCCAAGCAGAACCCAGATGGTATGATTCCAGCACAATGGACATTAAATTAATTAAATTGAGCTTTTATATAGCGCAATATCCACTTAACGTGCTCAAAGCGCTTTACAAGGGGTCCCTGGTCAACAGCAACATTTAACAGGTAGAACGAGACATGACGCCTGTTAGGCGATATTACAATTTTTCGGACAAAGACAACGCTGTTAACGGCCAGGTACTCATTTTACACCTGAGTACGGTGAGAGAATGTGAGTAAAGAGTCTTTTCCAAGGACTCAACTATGCGTCGACGAGACTCGAACCCAGGACCTTCCGATCCGAAAGCGAGTGTCATACCACTAGACCACATAGCCGCACATACCGGCAACACAACACGGAAAGGATAGTTCTGACGTAATCTGACAGATTTTTGCCAGAAATCTCGCACGTCCTTCAATAAATACTTGAAGAACCGAGTTTTCTGGCCAAATTCTTTTTAAAATGTGAGCTTTTAAGAGTATAAAATAGGGGGGAGAGAGGTGTAGAAGTCCATGCTCATCGTCAAGCGAGAGGGGGGGAGGGGGGGGGGGGGTAAAAAGCAAGGTTTCACTACCTAACATTAAAGGCCGTCAAGGACACCAACTATAAAAAGTAGACCAAACTATGTAAAAAATATAACTGCATAAGAATAATCAGACAAAAACAGCGAGCACGACTACTAGCGGTTTGCAGAAAACAGGTCTGTATGAATCGCATACTACGTACAAGGTGTATATCTATGATGAACCGCTATAGATGTCGCCGGTACGAACACAATGGTGGGCAAAAAAAAAAGGCAAACGGACCTTTTGAAACAAGATAGTCAGCGATAGATCTCATTCAACAAACGACGATTGAGCGGATAAGAAAAAAAATAATGTTCAGTGACAAACTTGGTAAGCTCGCTCTCTGTGAAACTGAACGTAATAACAAACGAATGGATTACAGTTACACACCAGCGATTCTCCTGACGGCATTCTATATAGTTTGAAAAAAATAATAGAACATGAATATTAATAGTTTAGCACGCATAAAAAGGTTTCTCGCTAACCTATATCTATTTATTCAAATAATATAGTACCCAGGATAACAAAATAGAGAATCATGCGATTATACGATCGAGTGTCCAACAAGTGGTCGTGCAGATATCTGTAGAAATCAAGCTTAACTAATGATATTAAGGAAGGGGGTTTCGTCCTGAGATATGTTAATCAAATGTTTTGACAAACAAGAAATAACACAAATCGTAATAGTTGCATTATTTTTTCAATGCTGGTATGGACGCCAAAGTGTTGTATTAATCAACACGGTTTCACGGATAGTAGGACTAAAAATTAATCAAACCAGGGATGCCCTTTGCTCATGTTTTAAAAACATTAAACAATTTTCGTAAAGAGCATATATATATAAATATTTCGCGCAAAGCCTTTTTTTTAAAAAAGGGCATCCCTGTGAAATCATCTTTTTCATTGTATCATGTATTTACAGTTCATTTCCATTTCACAATTACAACAAATGGATTTAACGGTAGATTAACATAAGGCAGTTGACTTGTTTGTAGAGGCGATTAAATTTATACGGACTTACTTTGCAACATGCCGCAAAAAAAAAAAAAAAAAAAAAAAAAAAAAAAATATATATATATATATATATATATATATATATATATATATATATATATATATATATATATATATATATATATATATATATATATATATATATATAATAAGATAAATAAATAAATGAGACTTCTATGACGTATGTGCAATAAGCAATTTTGGGTGAGCGCGAGTGTGTGTGTGTGTAGATAGATAAATAGATAGATAGATAAATAGATAGATAGATAGATAGATAGATAGATAGATAGATAGATAGATAGATAGATAGATAGATAGATAGATAGATAGATAGAGAGTGAGAGAGATAGATAGATAGACAGAGAGAGAGAGAGAGAGAGAGAGAGAGAGAGAGAGAGAGAGAGAGAGAGAGAGAGAGAGAGAGAGAGAGAGAGCGACTGACTGGCGATTTTAGAAACTGGAAGCACGAATGGTAACTTTACGTCTAGCTGCTCTTCAACAGCCCAGTCAACATAATCATAATAATATTATCAGCTGCATATCAGTATGTGGAGTTGAGTGGAAGTGTGGACCTAACATTATCGACGGTTCTGTCAAGTCATCAACCGACAAGCCAAATAAAATGAGAACTTGAAATCCCTCCAACCTACAGCGAGACAGCTTCCAACTTTTATGTTATGACGACGTTCTTTGCCAAGCTCCCATGGAATCGAGATAAAGATAAAGGGAATCAATCTGACTCGTAAATGAACAACACAAAACAAACGACGTTTCGGCCATGGGCCTTTTTTCAAGTAAACACAAAATACATATATATATATACATACATATATATATATATATATATATATATATATATATATATATATATATATATATATATATATATATATATATATATATTAGATTGTCATAATAATTGAGGTGAAAATGTGTAAATTTGCGCGCGCGCGCGCGTGTGTGTGTGTGTATGTGTGTGTGTGCAATGGAAGAGAGAGAGAGAGAGAGAGAGAGAGAGAGAGAGAGAGAGAGAAAGTGAGAGAGAGAGAGATAGAGAGAGAGAGAGATAGAGAGAGAGAGAGAGAGAGAGAGAGAGAGAGAGAGAGGAGAGAGAGAGAGAGAGAGAGAGAGAGAGAGAGTTCAGGGAATCACAACTAACTGGCCATGCAATATTTGAGAGTCGCTCAACAACCTACGAATAGGAGACCGATTTAAATGACCATTAACAAATTAGGGAAAACGCGGGATACAAAAATAGGACATGAGGTTGGCGGGGGAGGGGGGGGGGGGGGAGTATCTAGGAACTTATTAGATAATTATGCACTAGGATTAATAAAAAAGAAAATGAAAGGTAAAATAGAAAAAGGAGCTGACAGAATGTAAAGCTCTGGGGAAACTATGTATTCAGGCTACAATAATTATTGTGCCCACCAAAAATAAGGAATTACGTAAGATACATAAACAATAGTGTATTATTTAAAAGTGGGGAGAAGGGATGGGGGGAAGGGTCTTGGAAGAAGGTGATGGAAAAGAGTAAGACATGAATCCAATGAATAATGATATACAATGAAGAAGAAAATTTAAAGACGAAAAATGTAAGGGCACTGATAGAATGTATCATTCGAGGAAATCACAGATTCCAGCAATAGAAATAATATATCATATAAATAAATCAGCATACAAAGGGATTACAATATAACGTTTTCATCTACATTATACAATCTTTAAGGACCGTCAGCAAACAAACGAGAAAAAAAAATAGAAAAGGTATCGATTAGATTTCAACAACAGCCATCAGCCCAGCATTGAGAATAAAAAAAGATCATGTTGCTCTCTCTCTCTCTCTCTCTCTCTCTCTCTCTCTCTCTCTCTCTCTCTCTATATATATATATATATATATATATATATATATATATACATATATATATATATATATATATATATATATATATATATATATATATATATATATATATATATATATATATATATATATATATATAGAGTTACCAGACCAGTTTGATTTATAACTACTCTAGGAAACCATAGCAAATCAGGAGCTTTTAAGCAAATTACGTCACCAGAAGCAAAAACCATTTATTATCTGAGACACAGTTATGAAAAAGTCTTCGTCTTATGTGGTAAACAGCAACCCTTTCAGACTGCCTTCAAATTGCTTTGGCTTCAGCCACCTCAAACCCGTTCAGACTGCCTTCAACGTTAAATTGCTTTGGCTTCAGCCATCCCTAAAGAAAGCACTACCAATTAGTATTTAAATAACACTGAAAAATTAAATTCTAGATGTATAGCATATGTGAGAATAATACATGGAAAGGATGTTCATAATATATAAAAGGGACTGCAGTTTGAGCGTCTATTGGGGGGGGGGGGGGGGGGGGATGAGCACACTATAATAAAAACTAACATGATGTACAATAAAAACACGTCAATAAATATTGTTACAAAACAACTGCATTTGTATGTATTCAAGACTGATCTAAGGGGTATACGTTGCAGCGACATTATAGAATTTCCACCGAGATTCACTCAGATTGTGAAACAATGAGCATTTAGCAAAATCCAATCAATGAATAATAATCACTTTGCGAGGTATGATTTACAAGGGAGGGTGGTAAGTACCATCTCTGAAAAAATAAGATGGATCAATCCGACTGTCTCCCTCTCGGTGAGTGATCCCATGTCAGCCGCATGCAAAGCCACAAGGTCCCGTTCCAGGACAAAGGCCCAAACCACATGGAAATGATTTAGGGAGATAGAAGAGATAGAAAGGCTGCAGGCCGATGAATAATACACCGGGCCATGGAAGGCCACTGTTCCCTTTCCTATGGAGAATTCCATCAAACCAAATTCCTCAACCAAGTATATTTCATTGCTCATGACAATATATATTCCTTTTAATATAATGCAAACTGAAATCGCCTGCAAACCAAAACAAGTCTGATTCCATTAATTAAAAATTTACATCTATTCTGATTGCAGTTAATACTTATTCTAAAGTTACATCATTAGCTTTTGTCCATAACACAATGAAAACTATATTATTATGACATCACTGAAAGTCCCAGTTTTATATTTTACCTTTTTTTTTCTCACTTTCAGGCATGTTGTCATCAAATTGTATGAATTATTGGCGAAAGCCTAAGATTAAATAAACTTTGAAACATTATATTATTGTGCATGGATCACAATTCTAAGTTTTCAAATGCAAAACAAAGTCATATTCAATATGACACTACAACTCACTAAATCGACTAAATAAAAACAAGAAGGTACAATATAACGATTGTTTGATCAGGAAGACTGCTGCATTTAATGAAATGAGAGCTCAAAAGAATATCAAACTTCCTGAAACTGAAAACCTTTACAAAGGAAAGGGGAGAAAAGTAATAGCATTTTGCTGGCAAAGAAACTATAACAAAACAACAATAATAATAATACTAAGTATCCGTTAACATCGTCGGGAAAAGGAAAGGGATGGATGATGGACGTTTTCCAATGTATTGACTTTACAGTCTGGCATCTCTCCATAAACTATGATAGAATAGGATTTACTTCACGGACGTCTTTGAAGAAATAATAATCCTAAGCGTGAACTTGTTGGTGCTGTCCCAGACGTAACTGATGCTATCACGAATTGCAGGCTGAATCAATAATTAAATGCCCAGTAGAGATAGGACAAACAAGACAAGATGAAACATCGTTTGTTCGTTGGTTTGTTTCTTTTTTTTTCCAGTCTTGATTCTTCCTGTTGTTGTTCCATTCACATTCATCTGTTGGAATCTTTTGGTTTTTATTTTTTTGTATTGTACGATTTTGGAGGGTTGTTTATGTTGTTGCGCGCAGTTGCTCAAATGAGGCAATTACCTTTTGAAAGCCTGAATAAAACGACTTGGTCATTTTCTGTTTAGCGCATGCATAGAATTTTGGTTTTTTTCTTTCGAAAAAGGCTGATGTGCTTTGCTTTGTTCTGTTGTTGTAGGTCGCTTTCTGTTGTTGTTGTGGGTCGTTTTCTGTTGTTGTAGGTCGTTTTCTGTTGTTGTGGGTCGTTTTCTGTTGTTGTGGGTCGTTTTCTGTTGTTGTAGGTCGTTTTCTGTTGTTGTAGGTCGTTTTCTGTTGTTGTAGGTCGTTTTCTGTTGTTGTTGTAGGTCGTTTTCTGTTGTTGTTGTGGGTCGTTTTCTGTTGTTGTTGTGGGTCGTTTTCTGTTGTTGTAGGTCGTTTTCTGTTGTTGTGGGTCGTTTTCTGTTGTTGTGGGTCGTTTTCTGTTGTTGTAGGTCGTTTTCTGTTGTTGTAGGTCGTTTTCTGTTGTCGTGGGTCGTTTTCTGTTGTTGTTGTGGGTCGTTTTCTGTTGTTGTAGGTCGTTTTCTGTTGTTGTGGGTCGTTTTCTGTTGTTGTGGGTCGTTTTCTGTTGTTGTGGGTCGTTTTCTGTTGTTGTAGGTCGTTTTCTGTTGTTGTAGGTCGTTTTCTGTTGTTGTGGGTCGTTTTCTGTTGTTGTAGGTCGTTTTCTTTGTTGTTGTTTGCTTTTGTTTTTCAATAGAATTTGTTATTTTTATTTCTTCGTTGTTAGTGGTTTGTCAAATTAGGAGTTGAATACCTTGTTTTCTCTCCTAACTCATCCATCGTATCGTTTTCTGGTATTTTCCAGTAATTGAAGATCTAATGCAGTAAATTTTTATCATTGTTTCTTAACTGAGACAATTGTAATGTTTACTACATTTTAAGATTTTTTTTTTTTAAACCCTTTTCATGGAAACAAGTGTAGAACCCACAAAATCTGCGAGTACCCAAAAGCCTACGATACACAGGCACATTGAAACATGGTATAGCCGTCTTCTCTGTTGTTTTTTTTTTTTAAATTATCTTTTCAAAAATTAAATTTTATTTATTTTTCTTAAAGAATTGATATACTTCCTGAAATATTTCAAACCGCCAAGGGTTTTCTACAACTGTTGGGGAAATTAAATGGAGGGGCGGATGTGTGGAAAAGTAAAGGATTACTCGAGATTCTGTATTTTCTACCGCCGCAATCAATACCAGCTGCTGTGGTTCTTCTCTGAATACGAATATCTAACAGTCAGCAACCAGGGTCTTAAATTCATTGAGCCAACGTCTATATCGAACTGCACGCAGTTGGGAACCACTAAAAAACGGTTAACAAAACACGATATTATAAATTATAGAAGTTGCAGATAAACTTAAAAGTCTTCGTAAAACAGTTTTATTATCAGGCGTTCATTCAAGTTATTAAGGACATTCTGACATTTCATGTAAGATTGTTTGATATCTCATTCCACTAAATAAATACACCAATGGTGACAGTAAAACAAATTGATTAATAAATCAATTAAAATAGTTATTTAATACTTAATAATAATAATAATAATAATAATAATAATAATAATAATAATAATAATAATAATAATAATAACAATAATAATAATAACAATAATAATAATAATAATAATAATAATAATAATAATAATAATAATAATAATAATAATAATAATAATAATAATAATAATAATAATAATAATAATAAAACGCAGGAAAACAGCCCATTGAAGATTCACCCTATAACAACCGCTCATTTAGTGCCAAAGATCCAAACATCACAATGATGATAGCCGTAGAACGGCATTCACAGAGACAGCGATAATGGAACCGTCTAATTACACCACAACAAAGGCGCCGGCATAATTAAACAATTCACCCCAATTTACTGTGCGGCACCGCAATCATTAATTTCATAATCAAATCAGCTGTTGCCGATGCTGCTCTGATTGTATCAGTTTACGCAGAGCGGTGTCAGGACAGGAAACCGATAGGCTAGCAATAAACTAATTATGTGAAATGAGTCAGAATTATTTAGTGAGAACCACCCAGTTGCTTATGACACAGTGCCAGGAATCAATACACAGTTGGAGAAAGCAGTCTACTATAAGATTAAACGGGAACTTTCAAATGGTACAATATCCATCAGATGTACTCAAACTCAAAGTGCTTTCAAAAGGGTCCCCAAGGCAAGTGCAACACTGGCAATGTAGAAAGAGGAGCCTGAAAGGTGCTAATATGTTTATTTCACAACAGAAACAGCACTGTTAACCAACCGGCTACTCACTTGACACATGTGCAAGGCAAGAAAATGTGAATAAAGAGTAGTAGTAGTAGTAGTAGTAGTAGTAGTAGTAGTAGTAGTAGTAGTAGTAGTAGTAGTAGTAGTACATGGTAGCAGACATCTATGTTTCTCCTCCTCAATTTTCCTTCCCCCATTATTTCTTAGGTACAAAATACTCACTAATATGGCAATAACCACACACACACACACACACACACACACACACACACACACACACACACACACAACCAACCAATTCGTAATGTGCTTTTGTTTACATACTTCCGAGCAGGACCTTATCCCATCGCCAGAGCCCATGCCAAAACTGAGACCTTACATTTATTTTATCGCTATCACTTTCGTAATGAGGGCGCGCCCATTAACATTTCCCAAAAGATAGACGACCGCTATTTATATTTATAGGATCAGTGCCAAGACCAAGCATCGAGCAGTAATGGAAAGACTGTCTTTGTAAGAGGGAGATGGATAACAAAAAAAGTACGGTTATGAAAGGGGGGTTGGGGGGGGGGGGGGGGGGGGGGGGGGGGGGGGGGGGGGGGGGGGGGGGGGGGGGGGGGGGGGGGGGGGGGGGGGGGG
>NC_088361.1:5019652-5022347 GCF_034508935.2 Berghia stephanieae | reverse complement strand
AAAAAAAACAAAACAAACAACCCCCCCCTCCAAAAAAAAACAAAACAAACAACCCCCCCCTCCAAAAAAAAAACAAAAAAACACCCCCCCCCTCCAAAAAAAAAACAAAACAAACAACCCCCCCCCTCCAAAAAAAAACAAAACAAACAACCCCCCCCCTCCAAAAAAAACAAAACAAACAACCCCCCCCCCCCTCCAAAAAAAAACAAAACAAACAACCCCCCCCCCAACCTCCAAAAAAAAACCAAAACAAACAACCCCCCCCCCCCCTTCCAAAAAAAAACAAAAAAAAAAACAAACAAACAATTTTAAAAACCCAACAATCAACAGAAAACAATCCCCTCCCCCGTCCCAAATAACAACTAATAATAATAATAATAATAATAATAATAATAATAATAATAATAATAATAATAATAATAATAATAATAATAATAATAAATAAATAAATAATAAATAAATAAATAAAAATAAGTAAATTTAATTAATTGACAAACAAACAAAATTAACTAAAAACAAGTATAAACACAAAAAAAAAAAAAAAAAAAAAACAAAAAAAAAAAAAAAAAAAAAAAAAAAAAACTAACAAACCCTAAACACCCCAATTTGTGTTTGCTTCCAAAACGTAAAGAACAATGGACTGGACTGCACTTCCTATATTATAGATGATAACATTGAAGAAATTAATGGAAAATGACGCAGTGAGGTCATGACTTATTTCTCTCACCGTGCAGCGAACCGGCGTGACGGGGACACATTATTATTATTATTATTATCATTATCATTATTATTATTATTATTATTATTATTATTATTATTATTATTATTATTATTATTATAATATTATTATTATTTATTATTATTATTATTATTATTATTATTATTATTATTATTATTATTATTATTATTATTATCATTAAAATTATTATTATCATTATTATTATTATTATTATTATTATTATTATTATTATTATTATTATTATTATTATTATTATTATTATTATTATTATTATTATTATTATTATTATTATTATCTTAATTAATGCCGTCACCACATTACAATATTATGAGGGCCCACCTAGGGATGCTACAGGGGCATGGCCTTCTGACTGCCCGGATAATCCAACCGGTCCAGGTGTTCGGAGTCAAACCGTGTATTACGTACGACATTTGAGGCCGACTTGTCCGACGGGGGGACGGGACGGGACGGGACGGACGTCAACCGACAGTTTTGGCAGCATGTTTCATATCTCTATACTTCGGGGAGTAGTGGATGAACCCGGGGCACACGAGGTTGACTCTTTTTTGATCAAGGTCATTCTAAGGTCTGTCTGTTACCAATATATTCGTCTTTGTAATTAAGTACTACTGATGGGCTGACAGAATCTAACGGTAGCACGTCATCAAGCCAAAATAAAACTACTTCAACAGCAATGATGATGATGATGATAATGATGATGACTTGTTTTTATCATTATGATTATTAGTTATGATGATGATGATGATGATAATAATAATAATAATAATAATAATAATAATAATAATAATAATAATAATAATAATAATAATAATAATAATAATATAATAATAATAATAATAATAATAATAATAATAATAATATATATATCTATCTGTAAAACCTTAATTTTTTTTAAATCTAATCTGTAGGAAAGAGTCTTATTTCGGCCGGTATAAACCGATCAAACATGTCTCCAGACGCACTCCAAGAGAGAAAGAAAGAGAGAGAGAGAGAGAGAGAGAGAGAGAGAGAGAGAGAGAGAGAGAGAGAGAGAGAGAGAGAGAGAGAGAGAGAGAGAGCAGCGAAATGAAATTCTCCCCCCCCCCCCCCCCCCCCCCCCCCCCCTCTCCAAATAAATAAAAGATAACTAAGGTAAAAAAAAAAAAAAAAAAAAACCCAAAAAAAAAAAAAAAAAACAAAAAACAACAACATAGAAACGAACAAAACAACAAATTAATGAATAAACAAGCCAAAACAACCCGTCCTGACGAGTTTTCTGGCCTAACGTTTAAACCCTCTTCCGCACTAGGACAGGACTGTCCTGGGACAGTCCTGTCCCAAATCTGTAACATATAGAATTTAGAGAAATCTTCCGCACCTATTGGGACAGGACAAAACAGTCCCGTTGCGTCCCAAGCCGTTGTGAAATGCTACAAAATCAACGGGACAGGACTGTCCCAGTCCCGTGTTCATATCGTTTGTGATAGTAGAAAAATATAGCAGACTTCCGCACTAGGACAAAAAAGTCCCAGACTTGGCGGCGCCGTGTCAAAATTGAAATGCCTGTCATTATTTTCTGCATCCCTACTACTACTACTACTACTACTACTACTACTACTACTACTACTACTACTACTACAACTACTACTACAACTACTACTACAACAACTACTACTACAACAACTACAACTACTACAACCACTACTACAACCACTACTACAACCACTACTACAACCACTACTACAACCACTACCACTACCACTACAACCACTACCACTACCACTACTACCACTACTACCACTACTACCACTACCACTACCACTACCACTACCACTACTACTACTACTACTACTACTAGAGCCGTTAAAATTAAAGGACCAATTCGTCCAGCGAGTTCCTCACTACAAATACCTTGGTGTAACAATTGATGACAGGCTCAAGTGGGATGAACACTTG
>NC_088361.1:5012152-5014652 GCF_034508935.2 Berghia stephanieae | reverse complement strand
CATAGAAACGATTGAGACATTGAGTATGCTCCGGTGTATGGGGTGAATTTTTAATTCAGAAAAGTGAGTGGAGCAGGCACTTATGTTGGTAACAACAAGATATGAAGTGAATAGAAAAGAGAGGGATCTAGTAATGACTTTGAGTTTGAAACGAATATTTTGTGTTCGTGGATAGCTCACACGGTAGAGCCACGCTCTCACCTGCCAGGCGGAGTTGTCGTACCAATAAGGTCGCAGGTTCAAACCCCACCACCGCCGCGAAAAAATTTTTATTCTCTATTGTCTTCTGGCACTTTTCTATTCACTTCATATCTTGTTGTTACCAACATAAGTGCCTGCTCCACTCACTTTTCTGAATTAAAAATACTACTACTACTATACTACTACTATACTACTACTACTACTATACTACTACTACTACTACTACTATACTACTACTACTATACTACTACTACTATACTACTACTACTACTACTACTACTACTACTACTACTACTACTACTACTACTACTACTACTACTATACTACTACTACTACTACTACTACTACTATACTACTACTACTACTACTACTATACTACTACTACTACTATACTACTACTACTACTACTACTACTACTACTACTACTACTACTACTACTACTACTACTGCTGCTGCTGCTGCTGCTGCTGCTGCTGCTACTACTACTACTACTACTACTACTACTACTACTACTGTTGCTTCTGCTGCTGCTAATGCCACTAATATATTAATACCTACATCCCTTACATTTTGTATTTATTTCCAATTCCATTGTATTTATTTTCCAACAATAGTCCACACTTTATTTTGGTTCACTTTCTATACTGCATTACACAGTTCCTCCCCGCCTCCCCTCTTTTGACATAATTAAGTACGCACCTTTTATAAATTTCTATTGCTCTGTTTTAATTCGCGCTTCCTCACAAAGTACCATACAATTTCCTGCCCACCAATGTTTTTGTTTGTGTATCTTAACAACGCCACTACCACATTATCTCATTCGTCTGTAGTTTTTAATGCATCATGTGTTGTTGATGAAGGGGAAACCCGAAACGTCCATTTTATCTGTTTTGGTATATTAAACTGAAGCTTACATTCAATTTCACAGTTATAATTTATTTATGTATTTCAATTCTGAATATAAAAAAGCAAGAACAATTCAAAAAATAATTCTATGTGATGAAACCACGTACAGAAGGCATAGCAACATAAACATTTTCGGCAATTTAAAAAAGTATGTTTATAAATATAATTTAAGAAGTGTCAAACTGTGACACAGCAGTAACGTGTCTAAAACCGGTCGCACATCAATTCGGTAACTTGTGGGATCAAGTATCTTTATCTTTATTTATTTCGGGAATTCTCAATGAAAATATTTTAAAGTAAGTCCTTCTGAGCCACTTGGACTCATTGTAAAACAAATTAAGTCCTTTAGAGCCTTGTAGCCAATGGTGCAGGAGTTATCCCGGTTTCAATAGCGCGAAGCGGACAATTAACGTATTTGTTTGAAAACCTTTGAACAGGACGCTAGTCTGTCGCAGATTACTATCCCAGCTTGACAGGTACCCTTTTACACCTGAATGGACTGAGTGATTGGAGTAAATTTTCTTGCTCTAGAAAGTACAAATTGGCTTCAGTCGGAATCGAACACAGAACCTCTGAGTCCAGAGTACAACGCGCTAACCATGGGCCATCTTGCCTCCTAAGCTTATAAATCCGGAACTTATCCATGTTTCTGTGGCGTTGAGCAGACAGATAACAGTTTAAATTAAAAAAAAAAATAAAATTCCCTTTTTCATCCCATAGGGGAATTTTTCTCGAGGGTCTATTCCAAGGGAAGACTGGAATAACCCAGGCGTCAGCCGCAATGCAGCGCCGCAAATTTAGCTAGGACGAGGTATAACCCAGGCGTCAGCCGCAGTGCAGCGCCGCAAATTGAGCTAAGCGAGGTGACTTAGTCAACTGATGCCTTTCGGGTAAGAAGCATGCTGACTTTCTATTATCCTCTTGAATGATGGTAGTCCGTCAAAGATTACTTTCATCAGCGAACTGGTACTCATTTGCACCTGGGTAAAATGAGGTGATTCCAAGAAAGTCATTTTTAGGATAAGATCGGAGATCACCATGAGTCTACGGAATTTACCCTTGAGCAATCTTTGGGTCATTAAAGGATGCACCCAATATTGTTTTCTCTTTCAATTTGTCTTTTTTTCCACGTAGTAAAGCACAGAAATATGCAATCTCTATTTCATCCATTACTAGTAGTAGTAGTAGTAGTAGTAGTAGTAGTAGTAGTAGTAGTAGTAGTAGTAGTAGTAGTGTAGTAGTAGTAGTAGTAGTAGTAGTAGTAGTAGTAGTAGTAGTAGTAGTAGTAGTAGTAGTAGTAGTAGTAGTAGTAGTAGTAATAGTAGTAGTAGTAGTAGAAAAAGAGGTAGTAGTAGTAGTAGTAGTAGTAGTAGTAGTAGTAGTAGTAGTAGTA
>NC_088361.1:4997152-5004652 GCF_034508935.2 Berghia stephanieae | reverse complement strand
GATTTGCGACATTACTCTCTACGGACTCCATGAGTTGAACAAAATACAATAGATAATAAATAATTCGTTGCATAAAAGATCTTTGTAAAAAAATCAAATTAAATTAAATCTGCTGAGATTGGCTAGCATAGAACCGAGCATCGGAAAAGCTAAACAAATTTAATAGAGATTTTTTTTCTTTGTCTTGGTACTTCCATTAAGGACCGGTCACCAAATTGACTTTATTTATTACTTTTAAATATTTTCGAATCGTACAGATTAAGATTTTGGGAAACCTTTAAAAAGTCTTAAAGCTGAACAGTCGAAATTATTGTGGCGTTACCCAGGGTTCCCGTCATTGCGTCAAACCTTAAAATGCTATTGTAATCATCAGTACAATCAGTGATGACATTCCAAGATTATATCCTTAGTAGATTGACACGGTAAATGAAATAAACTTTCGAGAATCATGTCGGACAAAGCCAAAATAAATTACGATTTATGTCAAAATTACCCTTTTCTATGACTTCATAGCTCAGCTACCAAAGGATACTCAGCTACCAAAGGATACTCAGCTACCAAAGGATACACAGTGTTAAAACTTATATCAATCAAAACTTGAATAAATTCTACACATATGGAAAATATCGTTTGATGAAATCTTACATTGCTCTCGAGTTGTATAAACCTGAAACGTGTCAATAATAAAAACACACACACTGTATTATCCTTTTCACCAGTTAACTGCCTACTCCGGAAAAAAACACGTATTTAAAAAATTGGTCAGAAAACTCGCCCTTCAAATAAATATCGATCGATTTAAATGGCCTCTTATCTTGACAAGAACTCTAATACCTGGGTCTTCGGCGATATCCCAGGTTTGAAAGTTTTTGTCGAAGATAAATGTCGTTTAAATCGATCGATATTTGAAAGACTTTTCTGGCAAAAAAAATTAAATACATTTCTTTTTAGAGTACGACAGTTAACTAGTTTATTGTTTGTTCTTGTTTGAAGAACGATTTTGGGCCATAAACGTTCTGTTACGAATATTACTCTTAACAAAGAAGAGAAGAAAAATTGATTTTAGTTCAATTCTCAGTCTACAGTCCATAAATAAATATGTCAGCTTAGTACTCGTTCAACCGAAATGGAGAAAGTCTTGGAGACGGGATATCACAATTATATAACAAAATAAAACTCCAAAAATGTTGTGTTCCCATGACAACAAGATAAATTGGGAGTAGATGAAATAAGCGTCCCCCTCCCCATCGGCTATTCTAGTTACCCCCCCCCCCTCTCCCCCACCAACATACCCGTTCCTCCGTTTAAAAAAAAAAGTAGACCGCAATAAGCAGTCAGTAGCAAAACCCATATAAATTCTCAATTTAAATTAAAAAATAAATAATGTATTTATTTTTATTTTTATTTTTCAATTTTTTGGGGGTTGACTTTCTTTGAATAGAAGAGTGACAAAATTATATAATAATGCGATCTTAGCCTCAGGATGGGTTGGGGGGGGGGAAGAGTGGGGGGGGGGGGGGGTGCTTTGGCTCTTAATGGAATATCTTTTTTTCTTTTGTGGATTAGAAAATGAAAGGGGGAATGGAGAGAGGTTGGAAAATTACGATTAACGTACAAAGTAAAGTATAAAGCTTCGTAAGAATAGGGAGTCGACACAGTGAATTTAATAATAATAATAATAATAATAATAATAATATAATAATAATAATAATAATAATAATAATAATAGTAATAATAATAATAATAATAATAATAATAATAATAATAATATAATAATAATAATAATAATAATAATAATAATAATAATAATAATAATAATAATAAAAATAATAATAATAATAATAATAATAATCATAATAATAATAATAATAATAATGTCTAGACACCACAGCAAAATCTAACGCCTTCATCACTATCAAAGACTATCAAAGACCATAAACCAAACTTTCGCAACAACGTACAATGCCGTCTCATAAACCCATGTAAATCACAAATCGGAAAAATAAGTAAACAGATTTTAGACAGAATCAACACCAAAATCGTCAAGAAAACCGAATTCAACCAATGGAGAAACACCACTGAAGTTATCAACTGGTACAGAAACACAGAAAACAAACAACGACAAAACGCAATCATCTTTGACATCTGTAATTTCTACCCTTCAATCACCAAAACCCTACTCCTCAAAGCACTACAGTTCGCAAAAACCTTCGACAACATCACCGAAGAAGAAATACATATTATCCTGCACTCGAAGAATACATCACTTTACAATAATGGAACAGCATGGACAAAAAAATCAACAAACTTTGATGTCACCATGGGGAGCTACGATGGAGCAGAAACATGCGAGCTCGTCGGACTATATCTACTTTCTCAAATGCAAAATCTCGATATAAACATCGGACTATACAGGGACGACGGACTCGCATTGTGCAATAAAACACCGAGACAGACAGAATTAATAAAGAAAAAAATATGCAAAATCTTCCAGGACAACAATCTGAAAATTACAATCGAAGCCAACAAAAAAACATTTGACTTCCTGGACATAACCATCAACCTAAACGACGGCACCTATCAACCATTTTCAAAACCCAACAACATCCCATTGTACGTTCATAGACACAGCAATCATCCGCCATCTATAATAAAAAACATCCCCGAGAGCATTAACAAACGACTATCTAACAACTCTACAAACAACAACATATTCAACGATGCAATCCCACCGTACACAAACGCACTACAAAAAAGTGGATATAACTACAAACTAGAATATGAGGAAGAGACCATTACCACCCCAACAAAAAAACGACAAAGAAAACGACACATAACATGGTTCAACCCACCCTACAGCAAGAATGTGACAACTTCTATCGGTAACAAATTCTTCAATCTACTACAAAAATGCTTCCCTCCGGTCACGTTCTACACCCAATCATGAACAAAAACACCATCAAAATAGGATACACCTGCATGCCAAACATACAAAACATTATTTCATCCAACAATAACCGAAAACTATCACAGCCAGATCAGCCCAGCAACAACCTAGTGAAAAAATGCAACTGTAGGACCCAGACAACATGCCCACTAAACGGCAATTGCCTGACTCAAAACGTAATTTATCAAGCCACAGTAACACGACCAGACACACCAAAACAAGAAACATACATTGGCCTCACCGAGTTTCCATTCAAAACCAGATACAACCTGCATACATCTTCGTTCAGAAACATACACAAACGACATTCCACTACACTAAGCGAACACATTTGGAACCTCAAAGAAAAAAACATACAACACAGCATCACATGGAAAATCATCTCCAGAGCACAGTCGTACTCCCCCTCTTCTAAGATTTGCAACCTCTGCTTGGAAGAAAAATTCTTCATCATCACTAAACCGAACATAGCAACACTCAACAGAAGAAACGAACTAACTTCCTCATGCAGACATAGAAACAAACACCTTTTATGTAATTACGAACCTCCATAAACACGAATCTATAAAAATACGAAAACACAACAATCTACTTTCACTTCCACTTCCTGATGAGAGCAACGCTCGATAACAACGTTGTAGAAGTCAAACTATCTTAATTTCAAATGTTTATAGATAGATAGATAGATAGATAGATAGATAGATAGATAGATAGATAGATAGATAGATAGATAGATAGATAGATAGATAGGTAGAGATATTGGATTAATGGAGGGAGTGAGGAACGAGAGAGAGAGAGAGAGAGAGAGAGAGAGAGAGAGAGAGAGAGAGAGGGGAGAGAGAGATACAGTAAGAGAGACAAAAAGAAAGAGAAAGAGAGAGAGACAGAGAGAGATAAGAGAGAGAGAGAGAGAGAGAGAGAGAGAGAGAGAGGAGAGAGAGAGAGTGAACTAAAATAAAGTGTGGACTATTGTTGGAAAATAAATTCAATGGAATTGGAAATAAATACAAATTGTAAGGGATGTAGGTATTAATATATTAGTGAGAGAGGAGAGAGAGAGATAAGAGAGAGAGAGAGGAGAGAGAGAGAAGAGAGAGAGAGGAGAGAGAGAGAGAAAGAAAGAAAGAGAGAGAGAGAGAGAGAGAGAGAGAGAGAGAGTGCTTGTGGTGGTGAGTATTAGTGTCACTTCGTGGTTTATGAGTGTTATTGTCGCTTTGGGTATATTTGGGAGAAAACGAAATATTATTCCTACCTCCAATAATAATCAACAATGAGAAAAATCACTTGTGATTCTATCTAAGTTGTGTTGTAATGGAATTGAAGATGACAAATAATAAACATGTTTTTTTATAAAAGGTCTAGATCTATTACATTTATATGAATTCAAGACTGGACCTTGAAGATTAATTTGAAAACCGCCGTTATAAAAAATATATAGATATTGTATCTTTATTCGAAGATAGTAGATGGCATTTAGAAACAAAAAAAAAAAAAAAACAAAAAAAAAAACAAACAACAACAAACAAAACAAAAACACAAAAAACAAACAAACAAACAAAACAAAATAAACAAAAAAAAAAAAAAAAGAGGAAGAAAAAAAGATATCGCCGCTAACATTTCAATCTATCCCAAATTGTAATAAGTATTGATGCTATACGTTCAGGTGAAATATTCAAAACATCCGCCAGCCAAATCAAACAAAGTACCAACACACAAAACTGTGTGTAACCTTTAACGGTTATAGTCTGATTGCTATAATTTCCATAGAACTTATCCCTAAAAGGGTGTATAAAAACAATAACAAAGAGCTGAGTGATGTCAAATTTGTCCCTTGTATATAGATAGTATGCAGATGACGTCACTCAGGCCTTTGTTATTGTTTTTGCCATCCGCGTTTGTGAGTTGTTCTCACTAAACTGTATTAACCAGACTATAGATAGAATGCGCTTGGCCAAGGAGTTCACAACATTGCCATCCGGAAGTATAACGGACCAACACACAAACTCTGTGTAACCATGAAGTTTTATAGTCTGGTTAATACAGTTTAGTGAGAACAACTCACAAACGCGGATGGCAAAAACAATAACAAAGGCCTGAGTGACGTCATCTTCGAACTATCTATAATAGTTCTATCTATAGATAGAATGCGCTTGGCCAAGGAGTTCACAACATTGCCATCCGGAAGTATAACGGACCAACACACAAACTCTGTGTTACCATGAACTTTTATAGTCTGGTTAATACAGTTTAGTGAGAACAACTCACAAACGCGGATGGCAAAAACAATAACAAAGGCCTGAGTAACGTCATCTGCATACTATCTATAACGGACCAACACACAAACTCTGTGTAACCATGAACGTTTATAGTCAGATTAATACTGTTTAGTGAGAACAACTCACAAACGCGGATGACAAAAACAATAACAAAGGTCTGAGTGACGTCATCTTCGAACTATCTATATCATAGATAGCATGCGCTTGGTTAAGAAACTCACAACATTGCCATCCAGAAGTAGAACGGACCAACACACAAATCTATGTGTAACCTTGAACGTTTATAGTCTGGTTATTAATTCAGTTTAGTGAGAATTACCCATAAACGCGGATGGCAAAAAGCAATAACAAAGACCTTCGTTTTATCTATACGGCATGTCATGGTTTTATCCTAACATTTATTTGCATCTCAAGTGACTAGCAACTGTGTTAGCGTGGTACAGTAATCAGTAACAATGGAATAACACATAAACAACTACTTAATCATTTTCCCAGATGTTTACGTTTGGGTTTTTGACATTTTTTTTTCTAAAACCAAGAGATCACCTGGAATTTACAGGTGGTAAGACAACAATACCAACGTAGAGACATAATAACTAAAAAAAAACCCCAATAATTATACAATAAAAACTGAACGGCAATCGGAAACAGCTTGTTTTCAATATTATTATAAGACAAGTGTGTAACATTTTCAGAACCCGCTTACCTTGAATTCAAATAATATATTATTGTCAACAACATAAGTCCAGAGAATAATCACAATTTACTGTTGTAACATAGGGTCGACTGCGCACTTTACACATCATAACATCAAATATCTAAAAATAACCCGAAGTAGAATGTGAATATTAAAAAAAACAACTCCATTTTGGACACACCGTCCAGCTAGACTGCGTCGTTTAGATACAAGAGCACAGCTTGAATCAAGGTGAAATGTTCATGAAAGCATGACAACAGCGGTGGCCAAATATTATAATGGATGAAAGGGTGGTGGAGGTAGTCTACTGGCTACTCCCTGGTCGCAGGAACTACGAGGAAGCCAAACGAAAAAAGGAACGAAAAAAAAAAAAAGAAGAAAAATGAGAGAGAGAGAGAGAGAGAGAGAGAGAGAGAGAGAGAGAGAGAGAGAGAGAGAGAGAGAACTGTTACAGGTAACTCGCCAGATGCGGCCTATGTTGTTGTGGATAAGAAAAAGGAACAACATCGCTATATTATTATTATTAATATTATTATTATTATTATTATTATTATTATTATTTATTATTATTATTATTATTATTATTATTATTATTATTATTATTATTATTATTTTATTATTATTATTATTATTATTATTATTATATTATTATTATTATTATTATTATTATTATTATTATTATTATTATTATTATATTATTATTATCATCATTATTATTATTATTATTATTATTGTTATTATTACTATTATCATTATTATTATTATTATTATTACTATTATCATCATCATCATCATCATCATCATCATCATCATCATCATCATCATCATCATTATTATTATTATTATTATTATTATTATTACACAGAGAGGACACACAAGTTGGTTGAAATGTGCACATATCATTTTTTTTTTTTTGGCCACGGACCTTATCGAAAAAGGTTTATCCCTTCCCCCCAGCACATGCACATACATAATACCATTTTTAATCACCTCATTTATTTTTTGGGGGGATGGGGTGTGAGGTGTGGAGGGGATGTCATCATCATCATCATCATCATCATCATCATCATCATCATCATCATCATCTTCATGATCATTAGAATCATTATTATTAATTACAATAATAATAATAATAATAATAATAATAATATAATAATAATAATAATAATAATAATAATAATAATAATAATAATGTTATTGTTTTTTGCCATTATTATTATTATTATTATTATTATTATTATTATTATTATTATTATTATTATTATTATTATTATTAACATCACCATTATCATCATTATTATAATACTAGTATCATTGTCATCATCATCATCATCATCTTCATCATCATCATTATTTTTCTTCTTCTTCTCATCAACATCATCATCATCATTATTATTATTATTAACATATATATATATATATATATATATATATATATATATATATATATATATATATATATATATATTAGAGAGAGAGAGAGAGAGAGAGAGAGAGAGAGAGAGAGAGAGACTTCGCGCATGTCAATGTGCCCGTATGTAAATTTTGTTTTGTTTGTTGTCTATTCGACGTTGCTACTC
>NC_088361.1:4989652-4994652 GCF_034508935.2 Berghia stephanieae | reverse complement strand
TGTCATTATTATTATCATTATCATTATCATTATAATTATTATTATTATTATTATTATTATTATTATTATTATTATTATTATTATTATTATTATTATTATTATTATTATTGTCATTATTATTATCATTATCATTATCATTATTATTATTATTATTATTATTATTATTATTATTATTATTATTATTATTATTGTCATTATTATTATCATTATCATTATTATTATTATTATTATTATTATTATTATTATTATTATTTTATTATTATTATTATTATTATTTTATTATTATTATCATTATGTATAATAATATGTACAATCATGTGCTCTACTGTGTATTCTTATGTACTCCATTATGTATTATGTACAATACTATGCATTATTAATATACTATACTATGTATCATTATTACAGTATGTATTATTATATACTATAAAATGTATTATTATGTCGTTTTTACTATGTATTATTATGTACTACGCTATACATTATTATGTACTATAATGTGCATTATTATGTTTTATCGTATGTATTATTATGTACTATACTATGTATTATTATGTAATATACTATAATATTGTCTTATACTATGCATTATTATGTACTATACTATGCATTATTATGTCTTGTACTATGTATTATTATGTAATGTGCTATCCTATGTATTATTACGTGTTTTACTTTGTATTATTATGCCATATACCATGTATTATTATGCCATATACTATGTATTATTATGTCATAAATTATGTCATATACTATGTATTATTATGCCATATACAATGTATTATTATGTATTATTATGCCATATACTATGTATTATTATGCCATATACTATGTATTATTATGTATTATTATGACATATCCATATACTATGTAGTTTTATGTACTATACTATTTCCAGCGGGTAAACAAGAAATGCTTTCTTCTCTTTCATTTTGGAGGTAAATAGACTTTCTAGAATAGCTGCCACTGACAAAACAACCTTTTACAATTTGGCCAGAAAAGTGACGTCTCGGGTTCAACCTCTTAGACAAACAGTTGGAGGGTCATTTTTAGATCGATGGACAAAGTAATTGTCCTCTGGTCTAAATATGTCGACAATACGTTTGTGCCAATCTACGGTAGAATGGTCAATTTCCACGCTTTGGCAACCAGGTGGAGCAGGCATAAAGGCAACGAAGATGAACAATCTAAACAGGGGAAAAGGCCAAAAAAAAAAAACAAAACAAAAAACAAAAAAAAAAACAAAGAAGTAAAAAAAAAAAAATTAAAACCCCGAAAACCCCAACAAATTATATTAAGTTCCCTTCATTTATCCCCAAGAGGAAAATTGTCTATAGAGTCTATTCCAATGAAAGACTGGAATAACCAAGGCGTCAAACGCATGGCAACATGGCGGAGAGTCGGAACTCATTACCTTCTAGGTGCGTAGCAAAGACCCTACCGCTGTGTCATTCTGCCCCCCCCCCCCCCCCACACCCCTTTCAAAAATCCTTTTATTTATTCCCATGGTGAAATTTTTTGTCTTAGAGGTCTATTCCAATGGAAGACTGGAACAACCTGTAACCCAAGCATTAGCATCCTTCAACTATCGATCGATTTAAATGACCCTCTTCCTGGTAACAACAACAACAAAACCCTTTCAAACCTGGGACTTCGCAAGTTTTCCGGTCAAATTTTTTAATACATGTTTTCCCCCCCCCCCCCCCCCCCCCGAGTATGGCAATTGATTGGATAATAATAGAGTTATGCCGATACAATAAGATGACCCCAACATGCCAAAAACGTCTTTAATCCGAGACTTCTGCATTTTGTTTTTCTTCTACGTCTTCTTCTTCTTTTAAAATCCTAATTGTGCACAAATTTATACATTAAAAAATTAGCATTTTAGTTAAAGATAATATAATGGTATGGAGTTTTAAAATTTTGGATAAAATTGTTGAAAAGCAAATTGTCATTGAATAGCAGTGTTATATCAGTACCGTAACTTGGCACACCCACAACCAACCTGTCCCAAGTTCCTGAATTGAAAAAAACTGACAAAGGAATTGTGACCTCGACAAGAAGTATAATAAAACCTTTTTAAATCCTTATAGGAAACGTGTCTCTTCGTCAAAAGAGGTTGCCAGGCTATCTTGACGAACGCTGCTGCTGCTGCTGGTGGTGCTACCCTTGTCTGTCCTCAAAAAGAATTGGCGTTGAAAGAAATGAATGAACAGGGAATGAATAACCAGGCAGGGGATGAATAGAAGAATGAATCACTTTAATACGGATTGAGCCATGACGGAAGTAAATGGATCAATTAACGAAAGATTGACTGATTGATTGATTGATCAAATGAATAAATGAATGAACGAATGAATGAATGAATGAATGAATGAATGAATGAATGAATGAATGAATATCAAATAAATGAATAAACGAATTGAGGTGTTGATGCGAGTTACAAGGAGACATTTCGATTGTAATTAATTCAAAATCCATTCCATGAAATAAAGGCACTTTTTATAAATCACACTTGATGGCGAACGAAACAAAAAAATCCCTAAGGAAGATGGTCAATATAATATTGTAACGGTGTGTCTGCTTTCTGTATGTCTGACATCGCGTTGTTGGAATAGAGTCGTTAAGATCCCAAAGATCGGAGAGCCGCGAGTTCAAATCCACTGACAATGATACGGTATAAACTTTCTTTGATGCAACAATACGATTCAGTAGTCTGATGCCACGCCGCCCGGCAACGGCGGCCATCTTGGTTCTAAACAAAGAAAATCATTACTTTTTATTTTTCATAATGGCTAGAACTTTTCATATGTCTTGTGATCAGAATGTGTAAAAGTCAAAACATGATCAAATGTATGTGTTTTTTTCTCCTCTGGATACGCTTTTATGCTCGCCGGAGAAATATTTCCTACGGGCGTCCGCCATTGTTCCGATAGTTTAGAGCCAGTGTTACTAAGTTACCATGCGTCATTAGGAAGGAAGTGACGTTACGACTGTTGAAGAGTATTAATTGTAGTCATTCAGGGCCATGGGACCCGTGGAGTCAGTCAGTTTATCTCAATACGCTTCCACAGTCGTGACGTCACTTCCCTCGTAATGACGCATGGTAACTTAGTAACTTGCTCTAAACTATCGGAACAATGGCGGACGCCCTTGTGAAATATTTCTCAGACGAGCATAAAAGCGTATTAGGAGGGAAAAAAACATTATAAATCTGATCATGTTTTGACTTTTACACATTCCGATCACAAGACATATGAAAAGTTCTAAGCCAG
The DNA here is from genome assembly GCF_034508935.2 of Berghia stephanieae. Taxonomy (NCBI): domain Eukaryota; kingdom Metazoa; phylum Mollusca; class Gastropoda; order Nudibranchia; family Aeolidiidae; genus Berghia; species Berghia stephanieae. Next base: position 4,991,377 of record NC_088361.1, on the reverse strand, counting down.
CATGAAGAGTAAAAAGTACCGATTTTCTTTGTTTGGAACCACGATGACGTGACATCAGACTATTGAATCCAATTTCTGCAACGTTGAGGGAGTCCCGATAGCTCACCTGGTAGAGCACTCGATTCACACACAACCGATTCCGTGTGACGTTGAGATTTTTTTTTTTCTTCTGACTCCCTGTCCCACCCAGCATGTTTGGGTAGCTGGATCCGTGAGATTTGGCGGAACGTACTTTGCAATAACTAGCGTCCTATCCAAAGGACAGCAACCAATTGCTATTATCCATTTCACACTATAGAAACCGGAATAAACTCCGGCCCAAAGGCCTTGTGGCTCTGAAGGACTACAATTTCTGCAACGTTAAAGAGACAGTAAGAATTCTGCCGTATTCTTAAAAGAGCATTTTTTGACAAGAAAACCCGTCCTTCAAACAACCGTCGATTAAAATATGGCGCTGATCTTGTCAAAATCTCTCAAATTTGGGACCTCAAGCAAGGTTTGTAAGTTTTTAACGAGAAGAGGGCCATTTCAATCGATCAACATCTGAAGGACACGTCGTCTTCTCACCAAAATCTTTTTAAAATGTGTTTTGCTTTCTCTTTTTTTTTTTCTTTCCAGAGAAAGCAGAGGTAGCATTGCTTGTTTACCCTTAAGTAGAATATTAAGTTTACCGAAGAGTGTGTTCGATCAAATCTCACAGAGCGAGGCTTTCAAAAAGTGGAGGTCAAAAGGAGAAGAGTTAGAAGAAGAAAAAAAACGTAACAAAATAAACAAACCATACAAACAACCAAACACACAAAATACCAAAATAAAAAAAAAATAATAATAATAAAAAATAAAAAACCCAAAAAGATCCGAATAAAATAACAAAAACTAAATATAAACAAAACAAAACAAACCCATTAAAAAAAAATCAAATCAAACAAAAAAACAAAAACAAAACAAAAACAAACAAAAAAAAAACAAAAAAACAAACAACAACAACAACAAACAAACAAACAAACAAAACAAACCAAAAGCAAACTTCAACTCTACCAAAGTTGGGAAATTGTTTTCATTACTAACTATAAGCCAAGAAAGAGGATCTACGACGCGTTAGCTCTCCTCAGATAGAATGCGCTTGGCCAAGGAGTTCACAACATTGCCATCCGGAAGTATAACGGACCAACACACAAACTCTGTGTAACCATGAACTCTTATAGTCAGGTTAATACAGTTTAGTGAGAACGACTCACAAACGCGGATGGCAAAAACAATAACAAAGGCCTGAGTGACGTCATCTGCATACTATCTATAAGTATCGGGCACGTCCTTGACCGATTTATATTTAGACAGACATGCTCTCTACCTGACAACATTTAGAAACATACACGCTCCAATTTACAATCACTGGTTTCGTTTTATTTTGTTGTTCTTGTTCTCCGACCTTCTTTAATAATAATACTAATAATAATAATAATAATAATAATAATAATAATAATAATAATAATAATAATAATAATAATAATAATAATAATAATAAATATAATAATAATAATAATAATAACAATAATAATAATAATAATAATAAAAAGAAGAAGAAGAAGAAGAAGAAGAAGAAGAAGAAGAAGAAGAAGAAGAAGAAGAAGAAGAAGAAAAAGAAGAAGAAGAAGAAGAAGAAGAAGAAGAAGAAGAAGAAGAAGAAGAAGAAGAAGAAGAAGAAGAAGAAGAAGAATGGCGATGTAC
>NC_088361.1:4982152-4984652 GCF_034508935.2 Berghia stephanieae | reverse complement strand
AGAGAGAGAGAGAGACAGAGAGAGGGGGGGGGGAGAAAGGCACAGAGAAAGAGAGAGAGAGAGAGAGAGAGAGAGAGAGAGAGAGAGAGAGAGAGAGAGAGAGAGAGAGAGAGAATTTTGAAAAACCATGGAAAGAATAAATTTTCATCAGTTTTTTTTATTGAATACTGACCACAAGTCCAAAGTATTTTTCAACTTTTTCCACATTTGTTTCGTCACTTTGAGAGCCTATTTTCGATTTACTTTTGGTGCCAGCTTCTTAGATTATTGAGCATTTATTTACCAGTCAGATAAATGATTTATTATTATTATTATTATTATTATATATTATTATTATTATTATTATTATTATTATTATTATTATATTATTATTTATTATTATTATTATCTTATTATTTTTATTATTATTATTATTTTTATTATTATTATTATTTATTATTATTATTATTATTTTATTATTATTTTATTATTATTATTATTATTATTATTATTATTATTATTATTATTATTATTTTATTATTATTATTATTATTATTATTATTATTATTATTATTATTATTATTATATTATTATTATTATTATTATTATTATATTATATATTTTATATATATATATATATATATATATATATATATATATATATATATATATATATATAATATATCCGCCGTGTTCATGTTTATTAGTTTTCATGACGCATTTCGTCCAATTCCTACACGGCACACAAGCATCATCTCATTGACAATACAACCGCGTAGTCTTTCGTGATACAGGACATCTCATCCTGGCCTCTCTTTGATAAGATATTAATAAGTATTGTGTATCACAGTTTTTTTAGAAATAGGTAGGACGGCAATGATGATGATGATGATGATGATGATGATGATGATGATGATGATAATTATGATGACAGTAGTAGTAGTAGTAGTAGTAGTAGTAGTAGTAGTAGTAGTAGTAGTAGTAGTTGTAGTAGTAGTAGTAGTAGTAGAAGTAGTAGTAGTAGTAGTAGTATAGTAGTAATAGTAGTAGTAGTAGTAGTAGTAGTATGTAGTAATAGTAGTAATAGTAAGTAGTATAGTAGTAAGTAGTAGTAAGTAGTATAGTAGTAGTAAGTAGTAGTAGTAGTAAGTAGTAGTAGTATAGTAGTAATAGTAGTAGTATAGTAGTATAGTAGTAGTAGTATAGTAGTAGTAGTAGTAGTAAGTAAATAGTTAGTAGTATGTAGTAGTAGTAGTAGTAGTAGTATAGTAGTAGTAGTAGTAGTAGTAGTATAGTAGTAGTAGTAGTAGTAGTAGTAATGTAGTATAGTAGTATTAGTAGTAGTAGTAGTAGTAGTAGTAGTAGTAGTATGTATAGTAGTATAGTAGTAGTATAGTATAGTAGTAAGTAGTAGTAGTAGTAGTATAGTATGTAGTAATAGTATAGTAGTAAATAGTAGTATAGTAGTAATAGTTATAAGTAAGTAGTATGTAAATAACAGTATAGTTAGTAGAATAATCTGTAAACAATTCTATAACATTTTAAAATGGTAACAAACAGTACTTCCAATTCGATCGATTAAATAACCCTCAATCTTGCAAAAACTCTCCAACCTGGGACTTACCGACCCTTTTCAAAAGGACCATACTTCGACGTTTTCACTGGAAATACTCAGAGGACCGGGGCAAAACCATCTAATTATAGGATAAGGGCAGAGGGAATTGTGGACGGGGGAAACAGTGTGTGTGTGTGTGTGTGTGTGTGTGTGTGTGTGTGTGTGTGTGTGTGTGTAAGGGGGGGGGGGGTAAGAGTTGACCTGATTGATCCGCCATGGAAAGTCATGAGTGTAACAATATTATTGATGCTATGTGTTTAGTTTAAATAATCACAACATCTGCCAGCCGCTCATAACGTACATATCTAACAAAACTATGTGTAGCCGTGAACGTTTGTAGTCTGATTATATAATGTAGTGAGAACTAATCATAAATTTGGCTCCCTAAAAACGATAACGAAAAGCTGAGCGACGTCAATTTCGTTCATTCTATCTGTAATGTGTATTTTATTTACTCTATAGATAGTTCGAAGATGACGTCACTATGGTCTTTGTTATTGTTTTTTGCCATCCGCGTTTATGAGTAATGCTCACTGAACTGTATTAACCTGGCTATAAACGTTCATGGATACACACAGGTTTGTGTGTTGGTCCATTAGATTTCCGGATGGCAATGTTATGAGCTTCTTAGCCAAGCGCATACTATCTATATGGAGGGTAAAGAGAATCCGAATAAGAAACAACTGCTCGAACTCCTCCATCCGAGGTGGAAAAGAAGAGAGTTCACGAGCGAACGCCATACCGTAAACATAATTTATAATTCAGAAAAGTGAGTGGAGCAGGCACTTATGCTGGTAACAACAAGAGATGAAGTGAGTAGAAAAGTGCCAGAAGACAATAGAGAATAAATTTTATTTATTTTATTTTTTTGTTTGTTTCTTTTTTTTTCTACTTTTTCCTTTCGAC
>NC_088361.1:4957152-4974652 GCF_034508935.2 Berghia stephanieae | reverse complement strand
GATAAAATATTCAGGAAGGTCCAATATTACCTCGACATAAAACCATTTCTAGGCACCGGTCACATATTTGCAACAACATCACGTTAGTCATTTGTACCGATAGTAGAGAAGGTAACAATATTGGTAAAAATGTATTTTTTTTAAATTAAAGAAATGCGAGAAACAGACCTGGGGAAAAAATCTCATCACGCCTATGTTAAACTCAAATATAAACATGAAACTAAACAAACAAACAAATACATAAATAAATAAATAAATGAATAAATACATAAAACCCAATAAATATAAAATAAAACAAACAAAAACAAAAAAGAAACAAAAATAAACAAAACAAAGAAAAAACAAAAAACAAAAATAAAAAACAACCCCGCCCCCCCCCCCCCCCTTTAAAAAAAACTTTAACAAAAACAAACAAACCGACAAAAAACAAATTCCATGAATGAATGAATGGAAAAGGTAATAATTGTGGGTCGAAGTTCGGGCATGCTAATATGTCTATTCCTTGGAGTCGATACAATTGCGATAACCTACTACTGGGTTTGGGTCAAGGGTGATTTCTCTGACCTCATTCTATAACCCAGATTCTCTCTCTCTCTCTCTCTCTCTCTCTCTCTCTCTCTCTCTCTCTCTCTCTCTCTCATCCTCTCTCTCCCTCTCCCCCCCCCTCTCTCTCTCTCTCTATCTATCTCTGGTTACAGTAGTTACAATTGAATATGTTATTCAAAGAGAAAACAAAACCGAAAAAAAAATAATAAATAAAGTTTTAAAAAATAAATAAATAAATAAATAAATAAATAAATAAATAAATAAATAATAATAATAATAATAATAATAATAATAATAATAATAATAATAATAATAATAATAATAATAATAATAATAATAATAATAATAAAGTAAATTAAAAATACCAACAACAAAAAACTCCAAAAAAAAACAAAAAACCAACCAACAAAAGAAAAAGTAACATCAAAGGATCCTTCAAAACGCCGCCGTCAGTCTGTTTCGTAATCTACTTCACTAGTCCATCTATATGATGATTGATGATGATGATGATGATGATGATGATGACTATCCCAGAGCTCTAAACAGGCACTTTATATATATATATATATATATATATATATATATATATATATATATATATATATATATATATATAATATATATATAAGTTTGCTGACTTGAATAGAACACTATATCTGCAAAATAAAAACAATAAAAAGAGAAAACTCACCAAGGGTCGGACCGGACCCACAGCCATCATCAATTAAACGCATTTAGTGCTATTACTGTTATAAGAATGTTTGGAATTTGGTCCATTGCAATGATTAGTGTCAAGAGCAGAAAACAAGGCGCGCTGTCCTGTACTCCGTTTGTCTACCGGCTGCATTTGATAAAGTGGAACCAACAAAAAGTCTAGCCAAACATCATTTTCAAAACCGGCGTTACCTATGAAACACGAGTCGCCATTTCCCGACAATTTTTCCCAGCAGACAGGAGGACTTCAACATTTCAGCTCGTCTCCATGGCAACGGCGATACAATTACCTTTCGGATTTAACTCAATGATCGTTCTAACTATGTCACACCAACGAATCAAAAACAAGATCTTGATGAAGAATAACAATGAAACTAAGAAACAAACATTAGAATAGTAAATCCTCATTTCAAACACAAACAAATATCGATCTCTCAATCAATCAGTAGCAGTACATTTGTAGTACCAATAATGATGATGATGATGATGATGATGATGATGATGATGATGATGATGATGATGATGATGATGATGATAATAATAATAATAATAATAATAATAAATCACACACACAACTCAACCTTTAACCCCCCCCCCTCCCCCAAAAAAAATAAAATAAAATAAAATAATAACACCGAAAAAAAAAACCAACAAACGAACAAAAACAACAATAGCAACAACTAAACGACAACAGAAATGGAGTGGTGCCTACAATGCAGTCTGAGGTCTTTGATTGGGCCCAGCAAAATAAAAAACAACAACAAAAAAAAAAACAAAGCAAACAAAATAAATAACTTAGAATGCACCGGCCATTTTCTTCATTTTCTAAAGAATAGTTTCTGCTTTTGTTCTGCTTGTGTCTTTGTTACTTTTCTGCTGAAGACGTACCTCAAAGAGCGACGCCAATTATTCATGTTCGAAATACAATCAATACACGGCAGGGTTATTGAGAATCGAGTTTAATTGTCATAGGAGATCCCGGAATTAAATGTATGAAATGAAATGCCTTTTGACCGCGGAATTAATTACCTTTCTCGTGTACTAGAAGCGAACTGTCCTCGGATAACACCTTCCTACAACCATTCATTGACGTCGCACAATTTCTCGGCCTACATTCTAAGATATTATATTATAGAGAAGACGTGCTGAATATTTCTCTGCCGTCAATCTGAATTTATTTTTTTATTTTTTTTAAAGTAATGTATGTTTTCATTCTTTTTTTTTTTTTTGGTCGACTGAAGAAGGGTTTCGAGTCCGAAAATATAAGTGTGTGTGTGTGTGTGTGTGTGTGTGTGTGTGTGTGTAGAGTTAATGATCTAAGAAGTCAACAACGGTATACCACGATATCAGTAACCATTAATTTATGCAAATTTTGATTTCTTCGAGGTGACATTTCGCCACTTTCATGTTCCCACCCCAAGCATAGTACAGCATTTGAAACACGTGAAAACAGATGTGAAAGTTTCTATTCTTGGTATTTCTGATAATCAGTGAGTACTGGTTTCCTTTTAAAAGACATTTCAAATATTGACTACTGCCCAACCAATGTCGACACAACGCGGTTACTTGGCGATAAGTTCTCGATGAAACGATGTGCGCCCCTGATAGTCTGCCACTGAATTAACATTGTGCACGTTCATTCATATGTGACCCCTCGACTCAAAACGGTATTATGTCGGGATGGACCAGATGCTAAAACGTCAAATTATAGTTAAACTGGTCAAAAATATGAAACGTTGGTATTTAGCACAGTAAAATATGATATTCCTTCTCCTCTATAAAGCATATAAACTCAACTTAAGTCTGATATTTCTGGCTACAAATTCCATTTTCAGCATCTTAATCATCCCGACTTAATACCGTTTTGAGAAGAGGGGTCACATATGGTTAATTTCCACGGATTTACCATGCTCAATGCATTTCACTAATTTCCCATTGGTGGGTTCCATATTGGAGCCAACTTTCAATTTCATGCAACACAAGTATAAGTCGTCACCGAAACGCCCAGTTACGAACGAGTATTTTTTTTACAATTTTCGTCACTGGATGCGTCCTCCTTTACACTTGAGTCAAGTGCATGGTGTGATGTGTAAAAATTAATCTTGAGCCGAATCCGGAGGTGCAATTATTTACACCCATCCGGTCACTGAACAAACTTTCCATCGTTTGACTTTGATTTGAAAAATCGAATCGCTCGCTCTGCTACCAAAGCAACATAGACATTCCAGAATCTCCACCAGGATTCGAACTCGCGACTTTTTGATCCACCCAAGACGGCTTGTTGTCTGCAATGCCATTGGCTAGCCTCATCACCATTTTCGATCCGACAGGAAAATACTTTACAATTAGATTAGACGTCTTTGTCAGCAACGGCGACAAGCAATCAATTTTTGTGTGGTTGTGTGTGTGTGTGTGTGTGTGTGTGTGTGTGTGTGTGTGTGTCAAGCAGGGCTTCCCCAAGCCGGGTAACTCGAAATAAACTTAAAACTAGACATAAAGAAATAAAAAACAATATTAAAAAAAAAGAAGAAGACATGTGCTGACAATGCTATCTCAAAAATAGAATAATTTCTTAACCAGTTAACTGCCGTACCCGGAAAGACACGTGTTTAAAAAATATTGCCAGAAAACCTGGTTTTCAAATATCGATCGATTTAAATGACCCTCGTCTTGGCAAAAACTCTCAAACCTGGGACCTCGTAAAAGTCCCAGGTTTGAGAGTGTTTGCCAAGGTGAGGGTCATTTAGATCGATCAGTAATTGAAGTATAAGTTTTCTGGCAACATTTTTTAAACACGTGTCATTCCGGGTACGGCAGTTAACGGGTTAATCAAGGTAATATTGGGTTTGTCGACTGAAGATAAGAGAGCGAGAATATAGTATTTATTGATAACATTCACACAACTCAATTAATTCGAGCTGACTCGAGGAGCAGAAAAATGATAGGATTGAAAACACACACACACACACACACACACACACACACACACAACAGCGTCAAGTATTTCGTTTCCTCGTTTTTTGTTTGTTTGTTTGTTTGTTTGTTTTTTGTGTTTTTGTTTTGTTAAAAAAAAAATCAAGGTAAGTGTACACGACAGAAGTTGATGACAATGTAAGTAGTCGTTAAAAATAACGTTTGGTTCACCCGCCCCGCCATCCGCCCAGCCGTACCACCCATCATTAAATAAAGCGCTGAATGTCGTAAAATTGAGTGAGTCCTAATTGTGTGTTTTGCGCGGCTATAAATAACGTTGTCTAGTGGTACAGTACTCTCTGTATTCTAGCACGCTCTCGATAGAAGCAAAAAAGCGTGCTAGACTCTCTGCGTGCCGAAATGAAGAGGATGACTACGCACAGAGCTGCACATACGAGATGGAAGTCGGTTTGGACGAATTCAATCCCTCGTGGGGGCGGGGACGTAGCCTCCTCCAAGCTTGGTGAGGTGTTGCCAGGCTTTGATACTAGTAAGAGGAGACACTGGGTGACTGCGAATCGGCTTCGGTCGAGGAGCTGCCTCACGGCCAGTGCGCTTCATCGGTGGGGTCTTTCTACCTGTCCAACATGTACCCGCTGTGGGCAAGAACCTGAGACGGCAGAGCATCTAGTCGAACGGTGTGTTGTGACGATGCTACCCTGCGGGTTTGCGACGGTGCACGAATGCGGACCGGACTTTGCTGATTGCGTCGATCGTCATAACATAGTAGTGTGAAAACCATAAGAGGCTGCTGCCATAGCAGGTAATGACTGCGACTAATGTAGATCTTGTAGAGCCTGTTTGTTGTTCACCATGCTAGAAACCATCCAGCGAGTACTGCATAACTTGCCCTCGGACCGGAAGGTCCAGGGTTCGAGTCCTACTCTGAGCGGCGCATAATTGAGTCCTTGGAAAAGGGCTCTTTACTCCCATTACCTCACCGTACTCGGGGGAATAATGAGGAACTTGCAGTAGACCGCCTTGTCGGAAAACATTGCCATGTCTCGTCATGTCTTAGTCCAAAGCTCCCAGGTTTGAGAGTTTGCGCCAAGGTGAGGGTCATTTAAATCGATCAATACTAGGAAGGTTGAGTTTTCTTGCCAAAACTTTAAATACTTGTTTCATAATACGGCAGATTAATGCATGATTCATATCGTGCTTGTCTGTAGATTGAGCTTTGAGCTTTTTTTTTTTACATTAGCGCAATATCCACTAAACGTGCTCAAAGCGCTTTACAAGGGGTCCCCTGGCCAACAGTAACACTTAACATGTAGGACGGGACATGATGTCTTTTAGGCGATATTACAATTTTTTTCGGACAGAAACAGTATTTTTCATCTATCTATCCCTCTCACTTGGATAGTCACTATAGACCCTCTCTCTCTCTCTCTCTCTCTCTCTCTCTCTCTCTCTCTCTCTCTCACACACACACACTACTTGTAATACAGAATAATAATTATTATGCAGCATTGTTGCTGTTATTGTACGTTTGTGTGTGTGAGGGGTTTGGGGGGGGGGGGGGGGGGGGGGTATGTGCGTGTCCGCCCGTTCGTATTATCATAGCTATGTTGTAATGCAATCTTGGTTTTGTTTCAGAAAAGTGAGTGGAGCAGGCACTTATGTTGGTAACAACAAGATATGAAGTGAGTAGAAAAGTGCCAGAAGACAATAGAGAATAAAATTTTTTTTTTTTTCGCGGCGGTGGTGGGGTATGAACCTGCGACCTTATTGGTACGACAACTCCGCCTGGCAGGTGAGAGCGTGGCTCTACCGTGTGAGCTATCCACGAACACAAAAATATTCGTTTCAAACCCAAAGTCATTTCTAGATCCCTCTCTCACCCACTTCTTGAGATCGCCGATTCGTTCACCACCATCGCGAAGTAATTATGACCAGCAGTTAAGCTTAATAGCCAATATTCTCATCACAAACATATAACATAGAAACGATTGAGACATTGAGTATGCTCCGGTGTATGGGGTGAATTTTTAATTCAGAAAAGTGAGTGGAGCAGGCACTTATGTTGGTAACAACAAGATATGAAGTGAGTAGAAGACAATAGAGAATAAATTTTTTTTTTTTAATTCACCCCATACACCGGAGCATACTCAATGTCTCAATCGTTTCTATGTTATATGTTTGTGATGAGAATATTGGCTATTAAGCTTAACTGCTGGTCATAATTACTTCGCGATGGTGGTGAACGAATCGGCGATCTCAAGAAGTGGGTGAGAGAGGGATCTAGAAATGACTTTGGGTTTGAAACGAATATTTTTGTGTTCGTGGATAGCTCACACGGTAGAGCCACGCTCTCACCTGCCAGGCGGAGTTGTCGTACCAATAAGGTCGCAGGTTCAAACCCACCACCGCCGCGAAAAAAATTTTTATTCTCTATTGTCTTCTGGCACTTTTCTACTCACTTCATATCTTGTTGTTACCAACATAAGTGCCTGCTCCACTCACTTTTCTGAATTAAAAATTCACCCCATACACCGGAGCATACTCAATGTCTCAATCGTTTCTATGTTATATGTTTGTGATGAGAATATTGGCTATTAAGCTTAACTGCTGGTCATAATTACTTCGCGATGGTGGTGAAGGAATCGGCGATCTCAAGAAGTGGGTGAGAGAGGGATCTAGAAATGACTTTGGGTTTGAAACGAATATTTTTGTGTTCGTGGATAGCTCACACGGTAGAGCCACGCTCTCACCTGCCAGGCGGAGTTGTCGTACCAATAAGGTCGCAGGTTCAAACCCCACCACCGCCGCGAAAAAATTTTTTATTCTCTATTGTCTTCTGGCACTTTTCTACTCACTTCATATCTTGTTGTTAATCTTGGTTTTGACCACTTTGACTCCCTGCCAAGAATAGCCAGTACTCTTAATAGGGATGGATATGAACGGGGGGTGGGGTAGACGGGGGGAGCGCAGAGAGGGGACCGTGCGGTCAAGGCTAACCAGCCGGCCGGCCGCATAGTTGACCAGGTCCTTGGCTTGACTCCACTCCACTTGAGTCTTGCATCCTTTTATTTTATGCCTAAGTCACTGAGTGTATCAGCCCGTGGGGCAGTGAGTGACTGATGACCCGACTCGGGTCGAGGCAATTTTAACGATTTTTTTGTCACCGACTTATCATTGGAATGACCAACTTATATACGTAACCACCGTAACCAGTAGGTAATTGAAGTAATTGAGCTTTATATAGCGCAATATCCACTAAATGTGCTCAAAGCGCTTTACAAGGGATCCCTGACCAACAGCAACATACATATAGGACGGGACATGACGCCTGATAGTCGATATTACAATTTTTCGGATAAAGAAAACGCTGTCAACGGCTAGGTACTCATTTTACACCTGAGTATGGTGAGAGAATGTGAGTTAAGAGCCTTTTCCAAGGACTCAACTATGCGCCGAGCGCGAGGCTCGAACCCAGGACCGTCCGATCCGAAAGCGAGTGTCATACCACTAGACGACATAGCCGCACATAGTGACATATTTGTATTCCATGGAGAAAGAAGATGGAAGATGAGAATATATTGTAGATAGTAATATGTTACAGTGAATAACATAATCAGTCAGATGGTGAAAATATTTGAACTGAGATATTGCCAAGTTTATTTAGAATTGAGTTCTTGTCATAAATGATTAAATCAACCCCTTTTTCACAACTTCGGGAAATATCAAAGCTTAATTTCACTTCTAAATATTTTTTTACGGCTAGTCAAGTTGGAAATGTATGACATTTGAGAAAAGTTGCAGGATACCTTTCCCATACATCTGGCCATAACTTCATGAAATTTTCACCTTCCGACTGATAATTTCATGCACTGATACATATATCGTGCGTTGATGATGATGATGATGGTGATGATGATCATGATGATGATGATCATGATGAAGATGACGACGACGACATTACGGAGATGGTGAAGATACAGTCTACCTATAATTAATATAATAAGAACGTCACATAAAAGGCAAACGGTCCTTAAATGCAAGGTATACTTAAGAGGAAACACAAAATTCAAGCATCTTTGTACTGACAGTCCTGGCGACAACAGGCGTGTATAACTTAGATACATATTTGCTGGTCTGGTAACTCAAATTTTTAATTGTCTATTATTCCATAACAATGAGTTACTACTAACAACTTTCTAAATGTTATACGGGCTGGGCAACAACTCCCGAGCAGGGATTCCCTGAACTCCTCGAGATATGCAAAAAATTTTCGAGAAAACCGTAGTTTGAGGAAATCGTTTACAAAGAATAATAAGGATAAAGAATGTGGAAATCGTGTTCAAGAAAACCGTTCTTGGGTGAAATTCATTGAAAATTTCCGAAAGTTTAACATGGAACTAATGCATTGTAATTGGATTCAATAGTCTGATGTCACGTCGCCCAGCAACGGCGGCCATCGTGGTTCTAAACAAAGAAAATCGGTACTTGTTATTCTTCATGCTGGCGAGAACTTTTCATATGTGATCAGAATGTGTAAAAGTCAAAACATGATCAGATTTATAATGGGTTTTTTTTTCCCTCTGGATACGCTTTTATGCTCGTCGGAGAAATATTTCTTAAAGGCGTCCGCCATTGTTCCAATAGTTTAGAGCCAGTTACTAAGGTGACATGCGTCATTACGAGGGAAGTGACGTTACGACTGTTGAAGCGTATTGCCAGTAAGATTACATAAAACGAGACAAACGACTAGTTTTACAAATAAAATACCTTCAAAAACATATACGACAACAAAATGTATTTCAATCAGAATGTCATTTGAAGGCCAAGGGTAGTTGAAAAATAATCTTGCTCTTTCGCTCCAAAAATCGTGTAGCGTTTGAGAACGCACTCGAGATTCCAAACCGGGGAAGTCATCTGTATTAAAACGTGGTTTGTAATGTAAACAAACGTGAACATTCGTTGCAGGATGGGTTGTAAATAATGAATCGTAAATGAACTTAATTTGTCAAAGAAATGAGGAGTTGGGGAAACTGACAATGGGGATGGGAGGGGGGGGGGAGGGGGGGAGCATAGAGAATACAGGACCCTGGGTGGGAGTAGGGGTGGGGGGGGGGGGTGAGAAGACGGTCATAACGACCATGATGATGCTAAGAAAGAGGGCAAGAAATAGGGTAGAACTCTGTTCTCGGTTAACTCATGCCACTTTATATCAGATCAACGACGACAACATTTGTAGGACGCACAGAAAAATTATAGTCATTTTGTCATTTAAAAAGATCAAAAACGGTAAGAAAGAAAAACACTTGAAGGAGATGAACAAAAAAAAAAAAAAAACACCCTAGAATTCGAAATTCGTTGAGCACAAAATGCAACATTTCTCTGTGAAAATGTCGGTGGAAGGTGGCTACAGAAATTAAAAACCCAAATGACCTTGACACGACAATGTTCCTTGCGTTCATTTTTGTTGTTGTTATCATGTAGCTATGTATTATTCTTTCAGAGCAGACGAATTGCTTCTTGATGCTGTATCGAAAAAACTTTGCGTGCTCGGGGATACTTGCCACTATGAAGAGCAACATCAATGTACTACAAGTTGTTCTCTCTCTATAGATAGTATGTGCTTGGCTAAGAAGCTCACAAAATTGCCATCCGGAAGTATAACGGACCAACACACAAAACTCTTGTGTAACCTTGAGCGTTTATAGTCTGGATAATACAGTTAAGTGAGAATTATTCATAAACGTGGATGGCAAAAAGCAATAACAAAGACCCGAGTGACGTCAACTTCATTCTATCTTTACAAGAATACACTCCGCTTTAATCAAATAAGTTGTAAAAGCTTCTCGAGTTTTCTTCTTTTTTTTTTTTTGTTTGGAATCTAACACCGCCTTGCAAACGAAAGTTCTATTCAGTATTCAGCCGGAGAATGATCATATTATATAAAAGTTGCTTTTTGTCATTTTGACAAAAGCTCTACAACAACAATACTGATAAGTTAAGATCATGTACAACTTTCACAAATGAGAGAGAGGAGTCTCAGGTTCAAGACTTTTTGACAGGTCTGGATTCAATTCATCGCTTTATTCTTTATTATAATATCTATTATGAAGTAAAAGTTTACAGGCCAAAATTTAAAAAAAATTGTCATGTCATTGCACGTCTGTATATTGATAAACCGATTTTAATATTTTATAAACGACTGCCTGGCAGCGCTGTTCGCGACAATTTAATTCACCGGTCCCGATGAGATGAGCAACGTCCGGTAGAGCTGAAAGAAGTTATATATAGACACGTCACCAGAATGTGTTTTTCTCCTCGAGCAGTCTTCGCCGTCATCTTCCTGTTTTTGTTTTTTGTTATTGTTGTTGTTCATTCTTTCTAAGTCGTCGTCGTCGTCGTCGTCGTTGTCGTCCTTTTCTCCGGTTTAGAGGGGGATGCACCGAGGCTTAGGGATGTTTCATATTGATTTGGTGCATGTTATTTCCTAGGTGTGACCAATAATTCATGACATTGTATTAAGAAAACGCAACTAGAGAATGGAAGATAATTCACGGACATAACTTAAATGGGCACAAAACCAAAACAACAAAAAGCAAACAAAAAACAACAAACACACAAAAAGAAAAAAACAACACCCCCCCCCCCCGACACACACACACAACAATAACCAAACCAACAGAAAACCCCCTTTTTTTTTTCTTTAACTCACTCAACCCCAACACCGACTATATCCGTAGTTTACCCGGGTTACCTTTACCCCATGCCTATTTATTACATAGAGAGACAAATTATAGGCATAGCATCAAAGCTAATGTTTTTCATTTTTACATATTAATGGAAGTTGAATAAAAAAATATATATATGCACATGCTCATTTTTAATACATTGTTTTCCAATCTTGAAAAGAATTTAAAATCTCTAGGATCGAATGAGTTAATGCAGCATTTTTTGGGGTCTAATAGATGACCATTGATATTAGATTCAGATGACAGCTCAGGGAATGTGTTAAATGGGAACGTGGCAGTACGGTTTGACGAGACGATAAGACATTCTACGGAACACGATAAGATGACGGCACAACGGGAATTAGATTTACAGAACAGTTAGATGGTTATGAAGCCCGAGAGATTTCGAGAATATTGAGGAAAGAATCAAGATATGAAGTGAGTAGAAAAGTGCCAGAAGACAATAGAGAATAAAAAATTTTTTCGCGGCGGTGGTGGGGTTTGAACCTGCGACCTTATTGGTACGACAACTCGCCTGGCAGGTGAGAGCGTGGCTCTACCGTTGTGAGCTATCACGAACACAAAAAATATTCGTTTCAAACCCAAAGTCATTTCTAGATCCTCTCTCAAACCCCCTTCTTGAGATCGCCGATTCGTTCACCACCATCGCGAAGTAATTTTGACCAGCAGTTAAGCTTAATAGCCAATATTCTATCACAAACATATAACATAGAAACGATTGAGACATTGAGTATGCTCCGGTGTATGGGGTGAATTTTTAATTCAGAAAAGTGAGTGGAGCAGGCACTTATGTTGGTAACAACAAGATATGAAGTGAGTAGAAAAGTGCCAGAAGACAATAGAGAATAAAATTTTTTTTCGCGGCGGTGGTGAGGAAAGAATCAAACGGCTAACAGAAAATGGGTAAATATGGGTACTTGACGTTGAGAATATAGTTGGTATTTCAACTGGTGCATTTTAAAATGAAAGGCTTGTTTTCAGCGATATCTACGCAGAGAATATCGTATACTGCACACAAAACGAACGAAGAAGTGCTAAAACAAACATACCAACAAAGGAAACTAATGCCCTTAATAGCGGATCGACAACTATCCTTTTTCGGACACATAGTAAGGAAAAATAAAAATGAATACCTGGCAAGTTGTGGAAAAATACCTGGTAAACGCGCCCGGGGGAGACAAAGAAAAACACTCATAGACCAACTGAAGGGCTTCACCAACCTAACAATCCAAGAGCTGTTTGAAAAAGCAAGAGACAGGGAGGAATGGAGAGAGATAATTCATGCAGTATCCGAAGCCTAGACCAGGCATGGAACCTAGAAGAAGAAGAATCTACGCATGCCAAAATCTAAAGAATAAGCTGTAATTTCTACTGACGAAAAAAAGCTTGATGTTAAAAGAATAACCTTGATAAAAGCAACGAATAGTTGCTAAATAAATGAGATTGAGAAAGATATCAAAGCAACAAGACAAACGGATGTCCCATACTACCCTTGTCTGATAAATACAGTAAGGCCCTGGGAACGTGGAGTAGTAGATAACCACCAGAGACAGGCTGTTTCGTCCTGTAATTTTCCTGGATCTATTCGCTCTTTTAAAACCAAGAAAGAAATTAAAAACTCCGCGCTCTATTTATTGTCGAGTTTGACAGGCATCTTACGCGTTACGCTTACAGTCAGCAGATTTTACCAGCCTGCAATATGGACGCCCCTTAAGGCGAGATGCCCGGGTCAACGTCAGTTTGAGGTCGTCCTGAGGGAACGACAATCCGATCTTCATAGTTGGTCATTTATTTATTTATTGCAGCGCATGTCATCTTCTTTCAATCTCCCGTAGCATAATATTCTTTTCCGTGGTTGTAGACTCGTCATACACACAACGGGAGACTGGTCAGTAAGACGTGACCTCACCTTGTGTCCTCGTCTCATAGTCGTCTTGACGGGTGATGAAACCCGAGGATAGATGAGGAGAGGACGGCAGGGTTGTCAGATATTTTTTTGCAAAGTCGCAAAGGTATAAGCTAAAAGTCGCAAAATTAAGAAAAAAGTCGCAAACTTCGATATTCCTCTATTCCCCCCCCCCCCCCTCCCCCCTTATGGATGAATATAACTTTTATTTTATAGCTGGATATTATTGTTCATTCTCTGGCCCTATCACATCGCCTCAGATACATTTTGGCCTTTTTATTGTCGAGTTTTTTTTTGTTTTTTTTTTTTAATCTAATGATTTTATTCGCTATATTAGCATTGTTCTTAATATTTTAGTTATAATATAGTTATAGCCCAAAATTTGCAAAACATAATAAAAAGTAGCCCAAAAAGTCGAAAGTCGCAAATTTATATTTTTTGGCGCAAACAGTATGAAAAAGTAGCCCAATTCGCGACTTGTCGCCCGATCTGGCAACTCTGGAGGACGGATGAATGGGTGTGTTGTGAACTTGAATAAAGATGAGAGAGAATGAAAGTTGGTGAAATTGGTGAGTTGGAATGAAAGAAGGACCAACCCCAAGTGAGTGGCCGAGCGGTTAAAGTGACGGTGACTCGGGGCTATTGCCGTCACAGTCGTAAGACCTTGGGTTCAATGTCTTCTCACTGTCACGATTAGTTTGCATTGCTGCTTCATTCGTGCAGTTGAGTTAGTTCGGGGCGACATGAACATGGTCAAACTGTTGAGGTAGTAGCAAGTTAACTTGCTATTAAAATTGCATGCGTCCCGTTATTTCAACATTGTCATGGCGTTTGTTACCCGAGTGATGAGATCTTGCGATTATTTAAAAGTCAGTAAAGCGATGGTGAACATGGTCAGAGTCTAGACTGAGCGTAATATTGCTCAATTCTACTCTTGAGAGGATAAGAAGGAAATATATTCTAGCCGACCTGAGAGATAGAGCTCAATAACATGATTATAATTTTTTTAATGTCACCATCATCATCATCATCATCATCATCATCATCATCATCATCATCATCATCATCATCATCATCATCATCGTCATCATTATCATCATCATTGCTGTTGTTGATATCGGTAGTAGTAGTAGTAGTAGTAGTAGTAGTAGTAGTAGTAGTAGTAGTAGTAGTAGTAGTAGTAGTAGTAGTAGTAGTAGTAGTAGTAGTAGTAGTAGTAGTAGTAGTAGTAGTAGAGTAGTAGTAGTAGTAGTAGTAGTAGTAGTAGTAGTAGTAGTAGTAGTAGTAGTAGTAGTAGTAGTAGTAGTAGTAGTAGTAGTAGTAGTAGGAGTAGTAGTAGTAGGAGTAGTAGTAGTAGTAGTAGTAGTAGTAGTAGTAGTATTCTTCAAACATCGATCGATTTAAAAGACTCTCATTTTTGAAAAAAAGGTCAAACCTGAGACTTCACGACAGTTAAAAGCTTTAAAAAATACTTTCAACACAGATCCATAGTTACCAACTAGATCGACAGTTACCAACTTTTCGATCCCCTAATCCAAATAACGCCGTGAATTTGTGTTTTTCTTTTTTTATTGAAAACTGGTCATAGGAAAAGCCAATGGCACAGCATCGACAACAGTCACTGAGTGATGCGGCGATGAGGTTTGACATCATTAACTTAGTCAGTAAAGGTGAAAATCCGGTCAAACAGCCTTACCTGACTGAGTCTATTATGGTCTAGCTATAGCGAGGTGATAAACAAGTTAAGTCCATCTATCAAAGCAATAATATGTATTAATGACCTGTATCCCCGAATGTTGTTGCCCGCAAGCAAGTGTGTGCGTATATATATATATATATATATATATTATATATATATATATATATATATATATATATATATATATATATATATAACTTTATATAAATATAAATAAAGTCACTCACATATTTTTGGCCGATACATACATATGTTTCGATGATCCCCATGTCGTCAGTCGGCATAATGTCAGTAGTCCATTTATATATGGTCAAAAATAAGTGAGTATACGCATTTGAAATAGTCCTTATATTTTTATTTTGAAACGTAGCAGTTGGGCTAGTCTATGGAGCTTTTGATCTTACGAACTGCGTCATTGTGGTATCTACAAGATTTTTGTTTTTACCTCAATCTTTCTTCTCCATGATATCCGTGTTAACCTTTTCGCAACCTATAGATAGTATGCGCTTGGCAAAGAAGCTCACAATATTGTCATCCGGAAGTATAACGGACCAATACACAAAACTGTGTGTAACCTTGAACGTTTATAGTCTGGTTAATACAGTTTAGTGAGAATTACTCATAAATGCGGATGGCAAAAAATAATAACAAAGACCTGAGTGACGTCAATTCCATACCATACTATCTATACAAAGTGGAACCGTACCTGTATTTCGGGATTCTACTTAAAGTATCACGATTTTTATATAGTTTTCGGTTATTCCAGAACTAGGATTTTGAGTATGATTCGTGATCCACGTCAGTATTTTGTGCAATTTTTAAAAATCTTATATAGGTCATTCCTTTTTTTTTTTTTTTTGTTTGCCTGTGTGTGTGTGTGTGTGTGTGTGTGTGTGTGTTTTGTCGGTTTTTTGGTTTATTTTTTTTGTTTTATATTTTGTTTTCGTTCATACTAATATTAACATCACTCGACGATCGGATAATTGATACGAATAAGACGCAAGATTAATAGTCTTCAACAATCATGACGTCACTTCCTTCGCAATGACGCATGGTAACTTAGTAACTGGCTCTAAACTATCGGAACAATGACGGACGCCCTTATGAAATATTTCTCCGACGAGCATAAAAGTGTATCCAGAGGAGAAAAACTTTATAAATATGATCATGTTTTGACTTTTATACATTCTGATCACATGACGTTTGAAAGGTTCTAGCCAGCATGAAGAATAAAAAGTACCGATTTTCTTTGTTTAGAATCCGGCTGCTCGTCGTTGCTCTCTCTCTCTCTCTCTCTCTCTCTCTCTCTCTCTCTCTCTCTCTCTCTCTCTCTGCTCTGCTCTCTCTCTCTCTCTCTCTCTCTCTATATATATATATATATATAGAGAGAGAGAGAGAGACAGATAGACAGAAAGATAGATAGATAGATAGATAGATAGATAGATAGATAGATAGATAGATAGATAGATAGATAGATAGATAGATAGATAGATAGATAGGTAGGTGGATAGATAGATAGGTAGGTAGGTAGGTAGGTATGTAGGTAGGCAGGTAGGTAGATAGATGGATGGATGATGGATGGATGGATGGATGGATAGACAGACAGACAGACAGATAGATAGATAGATAGATAGATAGATAGATAGATAGATAGATAGATAGATAGATAGATAGATAGATAGATAGATAGATAGATGCATGCATACATAGATACAAAGATAGATAGACAGAGATGTAATTAAATGACTTCCAGCAGCAAATCTCTGCTACTCACGTGGGTTGTTGTAACCACACAAGATGTTGTTGACAGATAGGTGTGAGGGAAACACGTCATGCTCCCATTCGGCTGGCCACATTATTCATCAACCTTTTCCAGGAAAAATAAAAAATCTTGCGCGACAGCACAATGTTAATTATTCTTCTGCTTCAGAATCAATCGATCTTACAATGTTAGGTAAACTATATTTTGATTGAAATCGTTCCAACAAAGCAATGGCCATTGGATCTAGAACGTGTAAACGGGTGTAATCATTTATATTATAATTTCGTGTCCAAATCATGTGTTTACTCAAACTCAAATCAATTTCTTACTAAAGAGTTTAACAAATAATAGACCATTCATAAATAAATCGACAAAAGAATAAGAATATAATATATTAATAAATAAATTAATAAATAACTGAAAAAATATATTAATTAAATAAATATATGAACAAGGAAATAAATAAAATAAATATATACATAAGAATATAAAGAACTATATAAATACACCAAAATATAAACATAAACAAATAAATCAATCATTATTAACAAATTAATTAAATAAACAAATATATAAACAAATAAATAAATAAGTAAGTAAATAAATAAATAAATAAATAAATAAGTAAATAAATAAATAAGAAATAAATAAATAAAATAAATAAATACACTATATCAATGTGTCTGGATTCACGAATTACACAAGTGTTCCAAAAACGACCGAAATCCAATTAACAAATTACAGTTGACAGAATAGGAAATAAATCCACGGATCAATGAAAACACATGGAAACCATCACTTCAACCATTCACTTCCCGTGCAATCAATTACAACCACGAAGAGATCCCACCGGTGTAAAGAATCACTCAATGTCTTTGGCTAGCACGTTTCAATTGATTCACCAATTTTGTTTCTTTTTCATTTCTAATTTTTCTAAAACAGATTAATAAATAACACTCCCGAATAGCATCCGACATTTTTTTTTTCACGAAATGCACTGTATAATGGAATAAAATATGCAATCGACATTGTACACATATCGAATGGCGATTAAACAATGTAAAGGTTACGTCTCTCTAATCCGGATCTCCACGATCCGGATGTCTTCATTATCCGGACAGGTTGTCTGGGGACGGATCTCTTTTACTTCTTTATTTAAATTTGTACTCTTTATGGACTGATTCCACTATCCG
>NC_088361.1:4869652-4949652 GCF_034508935.2 Berghia stephanieae | reverse complement strand
GAGAAACCTAAATAAATAAATAAATAAATAAATGAGCTTTTATATAGCGCTGTGTCCACTAAAAGTGCTCAAAGCGCTTTACAAAGGGCCCCCAACACTTCAAACGTAGGACGGGACTTGACGCCACCACGATTTGGTTGCTGGTCTTATTTTGAATTGCCAGTAAACAACCGGCTTTTGAGAGAAGCGTCCTAAAAAGGGGATATCTTGCAATCGTTATTATCCATTGTATACTAAATCAAGTAGGATTGATTCCAGACACCAGGGTCAGAACAATCTCTGTATCCCCCCGAACAACAACAACAACAACAACAACAACAACAACAACAACAACAACAACATCATCAACAAAAAAGGTTAGCGTTATATCCAAAGGGGTCAAAATGAGATAATATTATTGCCGTTTGCAATATTACCATCACGCTCTCTCTGTCTTGCGATTCAAAAAGCATAGTTAGGCCGCGTGTCCACCGCCACGGAAGCGATCAAAAAACGACCAGTTTTGTTTTTTTTGGTGCAAAATCGACCCGTTTATTGAGAAGAAGAAGAAGAAGAAGAAGAAGAAGAAGAAGAAGAAGAAGAAGAAAAAGAAGAAGAAGAAGAAGAAGAAGAAGAAGAAGAGAAGAAGAAGAAGAAGAAGAAGAAGAAGAAGAAGAAGAAGAAGAAGAAGAGAAGAAGAAGATGGATGATATGATGAGAGGAAGAAGAAGAAAGAAGAGAAGAAGAAGAAGAGAGAAGAAGAAGAAGAAGAGAAGAAGAAGAAAGAAGAAGAAGAAGAAGAAGAAGAAGAAGAGAGAAGAAAAGAGAGTAGAGTAGTAGTAGTAGTAGTAGTAGTAGTTAGTAGTAGTAGTAGTAGTATAGTAGTAGTACAGTAGTAGTAGTAGTAGTAGTAGTAGTAGTAGTAGTAGTAGTAGTAGTAGTAGTAGTAGTAGTAGTAGTAGTGGTGGTGGTGGTGGTGGTGTTAACAGTAGTTTTTAGTAGTAGTAGTAGTAGTAGTAGTAGTAGTAGTAGTAGTAGTAGTAGTAGTAGTAGTAGTAGTAGTAGTAGTAGTAGTAGTAGTAGTAGTAGTAGTAGTAGTAGTAGTAGTAGTAGTAGTAAAGAAACAAGATGAATGAAAGAGTGCGTACCATAGTAAAAAAAGAACACACACACACACACACACAAAAGGAATGGATGGGAAATCCAATGAAAACTGTGTCACAAGGTCATTCTTGACTGAATAAAAAAATAAATACCATATAAAATTGAAATATGGTAAAGTAGGCATTAAAAAAAAGCGCACACGCGTCGGCTTGACTGATTTTGAGGTGGTGAGTTCGATTCTGATAACATTTTTTAGATTAGAGCATAAAATTGTGTTTTTAAAAAAATAAATCTCAGACGAAGGAAATGGCTGATGACTCATCACACGATCCGTCCAAAATAGTGCATGAACTATTCCCAGCGTCTTGCCGGAAATGGGCTAATGACGTAGCGTTCCGGATCGGTGCTAGTGGACACGGGTTGCTTTTCCTTTAGGCGTCAGGCGTAGGAAAATAATGGTGCCCTAAATTTTTCGAAAGACTTTTAGTCGGTTCGATTTCGTTTTGGTGCACAAGGGAAGGGGCCTTATGATTATTTCAGCCAATGCTGCTTAAATGTGACCCTACGCCTCAATGCGGTATTAAGTCGGATTTGGAAAATGAAGAAGTGGAAATGGTCAAAATTATCAAATTTCAGTTTTTGATTTTTTCAGAAACTACAATAATTTTTCTACATGAAAACATAATAATTCGACATAAATGTTGACAATAAGTTATATAAATTTTAAGTTTAAAAATGCAAACTATCAGTGAAACATTCAAAACGAGGGTTGACTTTCTCTCAGAGAGCCACCATTTCCAAGGCTTAGTAATATTAAGTCTTTTCCTCCACCAATACCATGTAAGATACCACAACAAAGGGCGTGTCCTTATCTATCTCAGAGAAAGCATGACTGTTTCCACAATTTCATGGTTTAACCAATAATGAACTTTAAAAACTGTTAACAAGTCTAGATTTTTTCCCTGACAACCTTACAAATGAATGATTCTGATTGGTCAACGCTCATCACATGCGCCTGTTGACCATTAAAATGCCCGGCGATGTGTCATGATGTCAGCATGCGTGTGCTACATAATATGTGTGTGTTTGTGCATTTTGATACACACCACGTGCTACTATTTCTTTGTCTAGCTGCATTGGTTAAAGATCGAGGTGAGGATCCTTTGTCCCTCTTTCTTTATTCATGAAATTATAGGACATGCTACGACTTTAATAGGGCAACAGTTGCCTAATCTTACACTTAAAAATATTGTTGTAGGATAAACATTTAATTTTAAGCAGAATAGTATATAGAGCCTTCAACAAGTCTTTTTAGACGATCAATAATGTGGGTGAAAGCTAAAAAAAACGTGTTTTCATGTAAGTCATTACACAATAAGCCCCACCCCCTCCTCCTCAAGCTGTCATCTGTCTCAAAATGGAAACAACGCAATGAATAATTTGGCCAGCCCATTTCTTTAATTGCAATCTCATTGGTCAATATGTTTCCAGGTGATTGACTATGACTTACTTTGAAACAATATGATTTCTTAAACTATCCCTACAATTCTTTGCTCCGCCACCATCCCTTTATTCATGTCTACCTCACTCTCTCCGTCTCCCTTTTGTTTCTTTCACACATACAAACACACATACACACACACACACACACACACACACACACACACACACAAACACTTATACAGTCAGGCTTCAATCTTTACTCTATTTCCCTCCTGCCCTCTTAATGCACAAGGAGTCTCTCTACCCTCACCCTCTCGCTCCTCTCTCTCTCTCTCTCTCTCTCTCTCTCTCTCTCTCTCTCTCTCTCTCTCTCTCTCCTCTCTTGCTCGCTCTCTCACGTGTGTGTATGTGTGTGTGCGTGTGTGTGTGTGTGTGTGTGTGTGTGTGTGTATTTTACTCTCTCATTCTTTCTCTTCCTCTCCCATCCTGTTTCTTGATATTTCTTTCCCTGCCCACCCGGCTTCACATGAGGAAACTGTACTTTGAAATTATAAACTTCTTTAACTTTTGGCGTTTTGAAATCGGATTTCCTCTGATAAATAAGACAAAAATGTCACATTAATAATTCTTATTTCATTGATTCTTTATTTAAATATCAAAATTTCTTCAAAAAGTGAGCAATGTCATAAAGTTGTCAGATTTCAAAAAATATTTTTTGTGTATTATTTATTTTAAGGACATCTTACATAATAATGAATAACTTCAAAAGTAATAATTGGATTATTTAAAAAAAATGTGTATGTACATTATCAAATGTATATTCTAAGTTCATGCCAATTCAGTGATGCCAAAACTCGGTTTCACCATCCCTGCAACTACTATTACAACCACAACAACGTCACCCCTACCACCAACAATACTACTGTAATCAGTGTTGCAAGCGCCGGAAAAACCTTTCAAACAAATTTAGCTCAAATCTCTCTCTCTATCTCTCTCTCTCTCTCTCTCTCTCTCTCTCTCTCTCTCTCTCTCTCTCTCTCTCTCTCTCTCTTTCTCTCTCTCTCTCTCTTTTTTTTTTTCTTTCTTTCTCTCTCTCTCTCTCCCTCTCTCCCTCTCTCTCTCTCTCTCTCTCTCTCTCTCTCTCTTCACACAAACACACACATACACGCGCGCGCGCACACACACACACACACACGCATATAAACATCAATAAATTGCGCTCACTGGATTAATTTTCATGTTCACCTTCCTGCACTTGCCAGTAATACTTTACCCTCAAACATTGGCCTCGTTTTTCAATTTCATGTTGCTCTTCTTATCACTACATGCACTTTCAGCACTCTCTCTCTCTCTCTCTCTCTCTCTCTCTCTCTCTCTCTCTCTCTCTATATATATTATTATATATAATATATATATATATATATAAATAATATATCTCCAACACACACACACACACACACACACACACACTACAACCATCACCACCGCATCTTCATCACTACCACTACTACTACAACCACCACCACCGCATCATCATCACTACTACTACTACCACCACCCACACCACATTATCACTACTACTACAACCACTGCCACTACTACAACCACAACCACGACCACCACCACCACATCATCACTACCACCACCACCACCACTACTACTACTACTACTACTACTACTACTACTACTACTACTTCTACTACTACTACTACTACTACTACTACTACTACTACTACTACTACTACTACTACTACTACTACTACTACTACAACCACCACCAACACAACATCATCCTCACTACCACCATTAGGTTTTGGAGCTTTACTTCATTTGAAATAAGGAAACTTTGGAGTTGTCTTTGGCAATGTTTTCATATATCCTACAATAGTTCTGATCAGTTATCTATTTAGATCTATACAATATTTAAACACAATACGAAATATCATCCCAATTCCCTTTTTTGTGTGCGGAAATTCCTCTTTCGGCATTGAAATTCCTCCGAGTGGTGTCTGAAATTCTTGTGAGTCAAATTGAAAATTGGCGTCTCTGCAAATTTTACTATTCTCGTCAAATTTTCAATGCCCCTATCTAAGAAGTTATCTTTGCCCATTGATTTGACTATGCGTGAAAACGGTGCTTCACTTCCAAGTCGATTTTCTCAAAACTTGGTTTTTACACTCTCCCCACTTTAAACGGTCATAGTTGGGCAATGAATAATCAGAATTTTATAAATTTGGTATCAAATTTTAAAGCATAAAATAAGCTATGATTGGGTATCAAAAACCCAAAATTAAAAAATCCGACTTAATACCGTTTCGAGGCGGAGGGTCACAAATGTAGAAAACAGCCAGAGAGCATGACGTCAAGATTATTTTAATCGAAATGGAACAGGCACACTTAAAAAAAACAACAACAACAGAAAACAAACTCTTTTATAATGTCACATATTAATGGGGGGGGGGGGGGGGGTTCCTCCCCGTTGCCTATATAAAAAAAAGTAGGGCTCGAATTAAATGTATGCACCGAGGGTTGTAAAAGAAAACTGCATATCAAATTAACATGCCAATGGTTTCCGTTTTTAATTAAATCGATTAAACATTGTTGCGGTTTTTTCACTAATTAAAATTTCGAAAAATTACATAACATTTTAAATATTGGCCATCATGACCATAATATCGAAATCGATATGACTTTTTTTTTTGGATAATCGAAATATCGGAGTCCCGTTCTTTGTTCTTGCCCACACTAAATAATAAAGAAAATTAAAAAACATAGTACTTCCGTGGATTCATCATGCTCAACGCGCTTCGTAATGCCTTTTCAAGGTTAATTGTCAAAGAAGGATTTGATCCACATTGTTCAGAACGTAGCCACGTTCAGACACGCCATTGGTCTATATATTCTTTTAAAATATCGATACTTATCGTCAATGACGTACATGACAAAAACAGGTCGCGCCAGACATCATCTCAGACAGGCACACAGTGATATAATTAAAGGAACAGAAATATACGATGCACTTTTCATATCTATCCTCATCATCATTATTATCTTCGTCATCATCATCATCATCATCATCATCATCATCATCATCATCATCATCATCATCATCATCATTATTATTATTATTATTATTATTATTATTATTATTATTATCATCATCATTATTTTCATCATCTTTATTATTATCATTCCTCCTCCTCCTCCTCCTCCTCCTCCTCCTCCTATTACTACTACTACTACTACTACTACTACTACTACTACTACTACTACTACTACTATTACTAATTACTAACTGCTACTACTACTACTACTACTACTACTACTACTACTACTACTACTACTACTACTACTGCTACTA
Organism: Berghia stephanieae; assembly: GCF_034508935.2. Classification (NCBI taxonomy): domain Eukaryota; kingdom Metazoa; phylum Mollusca; class Gastropoda; order Nudibranchia; family Aeolidiidae; genus Berghia; species Berghia stephanieae. The sequence goes on along the minus strand of NC_088361.1, from coordinate 4,943,765 downwards.
CACGTACGGTGCTTTTGTTCAACGGAGATTATCATCTATATCTCCTATCATTTTCGTGAGTACATACGCACCCCAGGCAGGTTGTACGCAAGACAAGAAGGAGGAATGCTGGAAGGAGATTGATAAACACATGGAAAAGTTCGACAGATCAGAAAGAGTTTTCATCGGTGCAGACTTGAATGGGCACGTTGGAGAAAGCACTATAGGAAAGGAGAGATGGTTGGGAAAGTATGCATATGGCAGCAGAAATGTAGAAGGCGAAGATATTGTAAGATTTGCAATACTAAATACATATCTTCGAAAGAAAGATGAGTACAGAGTGGCGTATTCAAGTGGTACGAGAAAGACACAAGTGGATTACATGTTGTGCTGGAGGAGAAATTTGAAGGAAGTATCAGATTGTGGCAGTTTACTGAGGGAGAGAAAGTGGCAACACAGCATACGCAGCATCAGATTGTTTTTGTGAAAGTGGCATTTGGAAAGAGGAAGGTAAAAGAGAAACAAAGTGAAGGGAAAACATGATGGTGGAAACAAAAAGAGGAAGAGCAATGAGAAATATTTGCTACAACGGTGAAAGGAAGACCAGGAGTTGATTTCCCAAAGGAATGGAAAATAACCGCTGATGCAATCCTTGAAGTGGCCAAAGAAGTGCTAGGGGTGAACTTGGGAAACGGAAAAGTTTTAAAAGAAACATGGTGGTGGAATGAAGAAGTCCAAGAAGCAATTTTTGAAAAAGAGGAAAGCAATGAAGATTACAGAGACAAACAGGGATGCTATGAAAGTAGATGAATATAAATAGGCAAAGAGAGAATCAAAAAGAGCTGTTGAAAAGCAAAGTCCGAGACATTCAAAGATATGTATGAGCAATCAGAAAGTAAAGAAGGCCAGAACAATATTTTCAGAATATCGAAGCAGAGGGACAAGAAGAGGAGAGAAATACAACATATTAAGATGATCAAAGATGAGAATGGAAGATTATTGGGCAAAGATGAAGAGATTCGAGACGATGGAAAACATACTTCGAACGCCTCATGAATGAAGAGAATGACAGGGAGAGGAGAAGTGCAGTTATACAGCCTAAAGAGAAGATAGTAGATGAGATTAGCAAGAACGAGGTGTGGAGTGCAGTGCGCAAGATGAATAGAGGGAAAGCAGTTGGACCAGACGAGAGACCAGCAGAAGTCTGGAAATCTCTTGGAGATGAAGGGTTGAATTTTCTGGTGCGGTTATTCAACATCTTTCAGAAAGAAAAAAAATGCCAGAAGAATGGACAAAAAGTACGTTGATCCCCATATACAAAAATAAGGGAGATGTTCAAGAATGTGGTAACTATAGTGGCATCAAGTTAATGAGCCACACACTGAATTTATGGGAAAGAGTAATTGATAAGAGGATTAGAATAGATGTAGACAAAAGTGAAGATCAGTTTGGATTTGTTGCTGGTAAAAGTATTACGGATGCTATATTTGCTCTAAAAGTGACCGCAGAGAAGTATAGAGAAAAGCAAAGAGAATTACATTGTGCGTACATTGAGCCGGCGAAAGCATATTATGATAAGGTACAAAGAGAAGAAATGTGGTACTGTCTAAGACCAAAGGGGGTAACAGAGAAATATATCAAAGTCATCCCAGATATGTATGAAGGAAACAAGACAGTGGTCAGGACACCTGTTGGCTCAACTGAGCCATTTAATGTAAATGAGGAGAGTGGCTCTAGATAGACTAAGGTTTGAAGCGACTTTTTTCGGGTTCGTGGATAGCTCATACGGTAGAGTCACGATCTCCCCGGTTAGGCGGAGTTGTACCAGTAAGGTCGCGGGGTTCGAGCCCACATCGCCGCCATCTCTGTTGTCTTCTGTCACTTTCCTACCCACTTCATTTCTTGTTATTATCAACATAAGTGCCTGCTCCACTCACTTTTCTGGATTAAGGGTAAGCAGATCGAAAACAAAGTGTTTGTGCATCGGACAACAGAGAGCAGGACCACCAATAAAGATAGGAGGATAGGATTGTTCCTTAGACAAACCAATTCAAATACTTAGGAACAACTGTAAATTGAGATGGGTGCAATGAGATGGAAGTTAATATGAGAATACAGGCAGGCTGGAATAATTGGAGGAAGGAAACTGGAGTTATGTGTGACAAACGAATTTCCGCAAAAGCTGAAAGGAAAAATATATACATCTGGTGTAAGACCAGCAATCTTGTATGGAGTACAGACAGCAGCTACAACAACAACAACAAAAAACAAGATAAAGATATTGAGGTGGACAAGAAAGTATAAAGTAAGAAATGAACGAATTCGAAGGTTGAGTGAAGTGAAGAATGTATCAATAAAGATGAGAGAAGATAGATTGAATGGTTCGGACATGTTAAGAAACGAGAGAGTGAGTACGTGGGAAGGAAAGTATTGGATATAAAATTAGAGGGAAAGAGGAAAAAGGGACGCCCAAAGACTAGATAGTTGGATAGGGTAAAGGACGATATGAAAGAACTGGGCCTGGAGGAAGATGATGCGATGAACCGAGATGGATGGAGATGTGGCATTCATTATGGCAATCCTGCAAAATGCGGGTTAAGCTGAAAGAAGATTTCATTTTACTTTTTAAAATACTGGAAATGCCGTGGAAAAAAAAAGACGAAAAACGTTGTCATAAATGTCAATCGATTGAATGTTGAATGAGTGCATAGACGCGTAGAAAATAGAAATATCTATGGAATAATTTCTGCAAAGGACCGTATCGTTCCCAATGAGTTAAGCAGACAATCCACGGCAGCCTTCGTATTGATCTAAATCTGCAATCAAAACATGTCTAAATTTAGCAAGCCGTACTTGATCAGAATCATGTTCGATCCACCCTTTTCACCTGACTGTACGGACTCCACTGGTGGGTGTTGATTTCGTCATAGAGAGCGACCCGCAGAGATTTTCATAATATATTGGTCACAATTACGTCATTGACAAATAAATTTGTTTGAATCTCTTTAAACTCTCCCCACCCCCCTTTGCCCTTCTTCTTCTTCTTCTTCTTATTATTATTATTTTTCTTCTTCTACTACTATTACTACTACTACCACCACTACTACTACTACTACTACTACTACTACTACTACTACTACTACTACTACTACTACTACTACTACTACTACTACTACTACTCTACTACTACTACCACTACTACTACTATACTATATACTACTACTACTACTACCACTACTACTTATTATTATTATTATTATTATTATTATTATTATTATTATTATTATTATTATTATTATTATTATTATTATTATTATTATTATTATTACTTGTCCACCGTAATTTGCCTTTTGCGACAATCATTCCTTTTCAACATAAATTGTATAAGGGGCGATACGCGTACACGAGACTAATGAAAAAATCATAAGAGATTTAAGGTCAACCAGCGGCGCTTTCCGTTACTTTCGTTTTCACAAACCAAGCAAATTGGGGTAAATGAAACAAAATGCAGCATTTTGATTGTTTTTTTTTTTGGATACTAAAGTAAGGCAAATCACCGCGGTCGAACGCTGACGATGCTCGAGGCGTTGATCTCCTAATCGCGAACCATAATTATAAAAAGTCTAAAAACAAAGGAGAAAATGACAAAATTAAAATTTAATAATCAATTTGGAAAATTAACTGATCAAAGACATAAACCAACGAAAATACAATGCAAGCAAACAATTGAAACAAAATGTTCAAAGTGAACAGGAAAACAAATCAAGACAAACAAATAATAATAATTTTTTTTTAAATAGAAAAAACACACAACAAACACCCAATAAATAAAAGTTTATAAGTTCTGGCAAGCTCATTTTTAAAAAAAAGGGAGGGGGGGGGGCATACATTAAAAAAAAAACATTGACCTGAAGAAAAAAAAACCCAACAAAAAAAAATTATTGTGGCCGATCAAAAGCAATAATCACCACATTGTTTACATTCCATAACTGACTCTAGATTGGCAAACGAGCCGGAAGAACTACGATTCTTAGACTCCTGCATTTTTTGGAATCCCAGACGTTATCCCAATCGCTGGGAACAAAGTTCGAATTCCAAACCGCAAGAGTATTAAGAAATCTTTTATATTCAATCGCTCAATCGGTTCCGATTTCGTTATTTCTGAATAAACTACATTTTTTTTTTTAATATTAAAATCCTCCTTTTTAAAAAAAATTCTAATTTTAGTGAAATTTAACGATTGATAATCTGGCGTCACAAATAATTATAATAAACTTGCTATCATTAAGCGTGACTATATATGGGGAAGAGTAGAATAATACTGATTGATTACTTCCAACTGTTCGATATGACGTATTCAGACATCCGAACGCAATAGGCTTCAACTCGTTACGTCACTTTCCTCGTAATGACGCATAGTAACTTAGCAACTAGTTCTAAACTATCGGGACAATGGCGACGAGCATAAAAGTGTATACAAAGGAGAAAAACATAAATTTGATCATGTTTTGACTTGTATACATTCTGATTACGTAACATGTGAAGAAGTTCTAGCCAGCATGAAGAATAAAGAGAACCTATTTTCTTTGCTTAGAACCACGATGGCCGCCGTTGCTGGGCGACGTGACATCAGACTATTGAATCCAATTACCGGCCTAGTTTAACATTGGTGTAATGGACCATAATATTTTGCGTCTTTTTTCAAATTTCCACTACATCAATGAGCCCATAATGAATTAGACTATCGGCCTACAAATAAATGCACGTCGATTCGAGCCATTATCCTAATAAATAAACATCTAAATAGGCAAGGAATAGTCTGACATGGGGGATATCATTATAGAATGTGATAAATTAATTTATACAATATTACTCTGCAAATTATCACTCGTTACAGTGGTGATACCCTGGCCACTTTCAACACCAACCGGTATTTTTTTTTTTTTTTTATTATTATTTTTTTTTTTGTCTTTTTTTGTTTGGTCAGACTGTGTCTTTCATGTAGATGCGGGGTGAGTTTAACTGTTCTATATTTAGACCACCAGCGGAATTTAGCAGAAGGAGTTTGCCGTGAGATAAATAGATCAACTGGCAAGAAAATGTAAAAATGAAAAAAAAAAAGGTAGAGAAACAGAGAAACAAAGAAATCTTGTTAACAAGGTAGCCATTATCTATACAAGGGTGAAAACAATATTTAATTACAATTTAGTAGTAATAATGAATCATTGTCTTACCTTTTCCCATTGCAGATGGATGGCCAGCTTTGTTGGATTTATCAAAGAGGTCTGAAAAGTGCCCATGCATAATTTTGCAATTGGAACACCAGAACAGACATTTCCGAACACGAAAAAGTAATTAGGATAAAACAACACAATCCACTTTCTTGTGTTGGGCAGTTCCTCGAATAAAAAGAAGAAAAAATGGTATAGCTGGAATAATATATCCAGAAATAAAAAAAAAAAAAATATTAAATAAATGTTCCACGACGAGTGATGATAGAATAGATCCAAAAAGAATTACAAAATTATATTAATGGTAAGCACACAATGACGACTCTCGAGTTCCTCGTGAATAAAACTATCCGGGGGTCCAGAAAATTCTTGAGCCGTAATAGTAATAGAGAATCACTGGGAAACGATGTCTGAAATACAAACAATCAAAAGAAGGAATGAAGATTAGAAATCAAAACAAAAAGAAAATTTAAAAAAACACAAACACACACATATACACACAAACACACACACACACACACACACACACACACACACAAACACAAAACAGACAATTGAGGTTTTTCATCTTGTCAGTAGGTCAGCCGATTTCTGAGCGTATTATCCGCTCTATTTATTCTTCACTGTGACATATTTAAAGACCAAATTTGCATCTCATTAATAACAACATTGTGCAAAGGTTATATTAAAAAGCAACGCCTCCAATGCCATAATATCTTCTATGTATCAGCATTCTGATAGGCCATACTATTTTCTAATGCTGTCCAAGGCATAAATCTGTAATCAAGCCAACACACATGCTTTCAAAATGAGTTGTAACGTTTGTGGAAAATGTCAAGCATAGATTTTTGACGCCATAAATGCAGACAGTTCATCGCATCATTAATCAAAACGCAAAAATTGATGTTTGTTTGCGGATTTGAATTTGAAACAGAGGGATGTGATCATCGAAATTTTGACAGCAGAGTGATGTTGTCCGATGCAAATTCACACCAGACTGAAAGCATTTTTTTTTTCTCCAACATGAAACATGCGTAAACGTTAGCACAATGAGACGATAGGCTTGAAAGAAAGCACACCAGTCAAGTGTGTATTGTGATCAACTCTGTTCAAGGTGACCGAGTTCGCATCCAATTCAGAGCACCAAACTCGCATAGATGATATGATTCGCCAAGTTAAGTCGATGAACATCAATGCTGAGATAGGGATATCCCAAGTGCGTGTTCGACGAAACAAAAGTCATAAGACCTCTCCCATCATCTTAAAAATTCACCAAAAGAAAGAAAATAAAGTTACGCTGACCATCTTTCTGGACTGGGGAGTTGTTGCCGGTATAGATAGTATGCGCTTGTCTAAGAAGCTCATAACATTGCCATCCGGAAGTATAACGGACCTACACACAAAACGGTGTGTAACCATGAACATTTATAGGCTGGTTGATACAGTTTAGTGAAAATTATTCATAAACGCGGATGGCAAAAATAAACAATAACAAAGACCCAAGTGACGTCATCTTCGAACTATCTATAGAATTTCTCCAACAAAAGCACACAGCCAATTCAACGTGATACGTACAACGTTAGAGAGGCTTAGGTTGAGGCGAGTGAGTAGTGGTAAAGCGTGGCCTTCGTGAACTCTAGTATAACGAAGGCCACGGGTAAAGCCACCGTCGTCCATCATGGCAATCACCTCCCCGCAGAAGTAAAACATAATCAATAAGCTTTGGATCATTTGGGACATACATCCCTGCCATATCCCTCATGCACCCAGGCCTTGCTTCATCCGATATTTCCCTCTATTACAAATCTCAGTGTCTTTTAGGAAACCATTATCAAAATCAAATAAATGACAACCAAGTGATCTTAAATAGCTTTTGCAGAGATGAATCGATTGTTTCAATGAGAAAGATATCGTTAATCGTTAATTAATCTTCTTCAAATGTGACCCATCATCTCAAAACGGTATTATGTCGGAACGAACCATATGCTTATAAGTCGAATCAAATGTTAAAACTGGTCGAAAATATAAATTGTTGGCATTAGCACCCTAAAATATGGTATCCATTCTCCTCAACAAAATATACAACGTCAACACAAGTCTGATATTTCTGGCTATAAATTCAACCATCCCGACTTAATACTTAATACAAATTTGAGGCGAAGGGTCACAAATAACGAACTCAATGGTTAAATGATGAATGGGTGGGCATAGCAGTAAAAACACTAAAAAGCGCTCAGTTAAACTAGGAAGATGTGATGAATTTCAAGGTTGTTTAATTAATTGGATTGCAATGGAATTGACCAAGTTGGTCCCGGCCCGGCTAGCCGACTAACATCAACAGGATACACATCACAATAGATAAGATAACCCTTGACCAAGATGTACTGTTTATGATAAACAGCGGAATCAATAGCCTATTAGCCTAAAATATGGAAACGAGAGGCAACCCAGATGCATCCAAACAATATGCATTCATATTTCCAAATACTCGAATACACCGTCTAAACAAGAACATTTGATTGATTTTTATCGATACATATAGGCCTATGTCAATTAAAACGAATGTCTTGCCATTTACGTCACGGCACAACGCCGATTTTGTATGTGTTGTATCTAATCCGATAAACATACTACCCCCCCCCCACCCCCCTCCCCCTCTTTCTCATTACACGCATACACACACCCATTCAACCCCCCCCCCCCCTCCCCCCTCTTTCTCATTACACGCATACACACACCCATTCAACCCCCCTCCCCCCCTGTTTTTTATCTTTTTTTTTCCGAGTTGTTGGTCACGGTGGAGAGAAAGAGGGGGGGGGGCAGAAAGAGAGAGAGAGAGAGAGAGAGAGAGAGAGAGAGAGAGAGAGAGAGAGAGAGAGAGAGAGAGAGAGAGAGAGAGTAGAACGAATTATAGGAGGTGACGTCAAAAAATGTGGTTCAACGCCCCAGTAGAGACATTTTTAAAAAGCCGTCCCTCTTTTCAAAAACTCGTCTGCTGAAGAATGACAGTAGACCTATCAGAGTTTTAAAATCTCCCAGCTTTGAAATTTACAACTAAGACCGCGCTGTGATTCATTTTCTCCAATCTTTCATTTATAAAAAAAAAAGTTAGTGAGGGATAAGTAAAACACAAAAAACGTAATGTGCCTGAATTGGGGGGGGGGGGGGGTTATAACTTTATTGTGTGCTGACATTTTCATATTATAGGAATGAAAGCAAATGAAAGCAATAAACCACCCCTTAAACGGGACATCGCAGCAAATTAAATTAAACAATGTTATAAACAGCTGACAAACTAGACAATCGATACTGTTACCTTCGCTCACCCAGTAAAATGTGTTAATCCCCGGGAGACACAAACGGTAGGACAGAAGATGTAAGAGAAAGGGATAAAAACAATGTGAGGACGCGGCACGGCATGAGTCTACACAATATCTTGTTTCAGGAAGGATGTTGGTTGCCTTTATGGCAAAAATACCCCCTCCCTCCCCCCTATCAGAAACGGAAAATATCAATATGGCCTTTTACCGCCCAACGACAACTACAATCTGTTAATTGGATTCTCGCGCAATACCCACGGAGAAATCTGACGGTCTGTTTATACTTATATCAAACCAGATTTCGATCCATTCCTGGTTTGGTCATAGGAAGAGCTGGCCAACCTCACCTCAAACGGGACCTCTACAACCTGAAGCAGAGAGACGGCCAGTTCGGCTAAGGACTTCAGCTGCTACCAAGATAAGAATCACAATTAAAAAATATTGTGGTTTTGTACTTCATTTCTTAGTGCCCATTGATGAATAATAAACATTAAAACATGTATACATCTTCCATACTATTTAAAACAGAATACATCTGACTTACTTTTCTTTTTACTTTTATAAGTGGGACTGGGATTTTATATTTATTGCTTATTGCATTATGAAGACAGCTATACGAGCCAATAATCATTGCTGTTTATAATTCTATGTAATATGTAACGGAGAAATAATAGGGTTTGCTTACCTCTATAACTTAATTCTAATTAATAGGGCGATTCTGTGACTGCAGGAGCTGACAACTTATGTAAAACGCTCGTGTGAAGTGGAGAAGTATTACATTGATTTTCTATAATTTTAAAATTTAATCTCCACCTTAAATACCACATTACACCCCCCCCCCCCCGACCGCCATCCCCAAATAAATAAATAAATAAAAAATCTCGGAGAATCTTTTCAAAAGAGGAGCAGTTCTGTCGACCGTTTAGATTGTACTGAATTAACCCTCTCCTTACCAACCACAGGTAACTCGTCACATTCGTTACGGAGTTACGATGCAATTAAATTTCTCATTCTGATTTCCTAAGTACATCGCAAAAATTAAAGAAAAGTTCTTGAATCTTGACACCGTTGCAAAGCTCGTTTTGCAGAACAATATTATGTATAGAATGTAGTATTTGATGTTTTTTCTGTTTGTGTAAGAAAAGTCAATTTTCGTGTTAGGTGGGTGTGAACTGTCGTGGAAAATTCTGAAAAAGCCTGGTAAGGAGAAAGTTTAATAGAAAAGTTTAATCGTTATTTATGCCACGAAAAAAAAAAAAACGATATGAAAGAATGTGATTGATATATCTAGTCAAACAGTATTAAATAATCGCATTATAAAATTATTTGGAGTGTTGGTGTATCAATAAACACAAATGGAGTAGCTTCTAAAAGAGCCAGTAGCTCTCTCTCTCTCTCTCTCACACACACACACACACACATACACACACACACACACACTCATACAGAGGAACATTATACATTGATTAACCTGAAGCTTTGACAAAATTGCTTCGGGAGCAAAAATAGGATATGGTTTATTTCTTTGGTTTCGAACGTGCCTGTTAGTATCAATAAAAGTTAAAACGACACGATAGTAGGAATTGTGATGTTCTTCATTTCAGTGTCTGATTTGTCAACCACAAAGTTGCAGGTAATAAAAGTAACGCTGTGATTATCCCCAGACACCTGTCTGGGGATAATAAAAATTCGTTATCCCCAGACACCTGTCTGGGGATAACGAATTTTCATTATCCCCAGACGCATATTTGAAACTCCGCTCTTTTAAACAATTATCCACATTCCAGAATATGGAATGTTTCCAAATGCACATAGAAATAAGGAAAGTTAATAAAATATCTATAAAGACATAAAATTAACCAACATTAAAATCAGTTGTTACTACATATACACAATATGCGTCGACTTCGAAGTGGGTGTCATGGCCGAATGGTTTAGTCGTCTGCCCTGGAAGTTTGACCAGAGTCGACGTTGTGGGTTCGAATCCTGGTAACGTCACTTTTTTTATTTTTATTTTTTTAAATTCCGTCTTCTTTTTACAGAACGTTGAACATCCATCCTCCCCCACCTCTTTTTTTTAAATATTAAACTCTCTCTCTCTCTCTCTCTCTCTCTCTCTCTCTCTCTCTCTCTCTCTCTCTCTCTCTCTCTCTCTCTCTTGTTTTTTTTCTAGTTTCTAGCAAATATATTCGTCCCCACTCCGATCTCAAATAGTGTCTAAAAAGAATAAATAATTAAAAAGCAAACAAACAGAAATATTCAGAGAGCGACCAAATGGTCAGATAGAGGATAGATATAATAATAATAATAATAATAATAATAATAATAATAATAATAATAATAATAATAATAATAATAATAATAATAATAATAATAACAGTTATAATGATGATAGTAATAATAATAATGATAATAATAATAATAATAATAATAATAATAATAATAATAATAATAATAATAATAATAATAATAATAATAATAATAATAGTAATAGTATGATAATAAGAGTATTAATAATAAAAATAATATTATTATTGATAATAATATAATAATGATATTGATGGTAATAGTAATAATAATAACAATCATTACAATTATTATTATTATTATTATTATTATTATTATTATTATTATTATTATTATTATTATTATTATTATTAATATTATCATTTGACCAAAACAAAAACAAAACAATAATAGATCTAGACCAAATTAAATAATGAAATAATATTATCGGAGAAATAAAAAATTCAACTGATTAAAAAAACTCTTGCTCGGAACTCGGAACAAAAGTGAAAACAATGAACGTCAATTGGAAAGAAAGAAAGAAAAAGTAAAAAAAAAAAGTTTGTGTGTGAGGGGGGGGGGGGGGTCGCAACTGGTTCGAATCTGTGCAGCTAAAAGTAAAAGGAGTAAAATGAAAGGTGGCCTAACCCACTGAGCTGTCTATCCACACCGCTATCGGAATATCTTAAATTCATATATGAGCTAAACATATTTCCACCATTTTTGCTTCCTTGTTTTGGTAGTTAATTTCATCTCTGATTCGAATAAAAATATGTTGTTGGATCAAGTTTTGTGGACGTGTGATACTAAATTATATTGTCTTGTGAGAAGAAGAAAGGAAAATAACAGGTGTCGGTTTTGGGCTTTGGGGCGAACAACACCATGGCCTAGGAATTCGTCCGCGAAATAAAAAATAATTCCCGGTCATCCCCAAAATTGTGGCCAGAATGAGCAAATTATAGAAACAAGAGAATATCAATAAAGTTAACAGGTAGGTAGGTAGTGAAAATTTAAATGGTTGGTGGACTATAAACAGATTTGATGATTAACAACTTTCTTCCTGGTTGAAAATAAAAAGTCGAATTGCCAGTTTGACGTTTTCAGATCAAAGTAACAAAAGAAATTTCATTGATCCATTTGCTTTAAAATAATTTTTTTAAAAGAGCTGGATTTGACATTTGATCATTATTTACTTTCATCTTGTGTTAAATATCACTTGATATATTAACTGTTTTGGGACACAACCACTAGTATTTTTTCCAGAATATTTGGTATTTTTCACGCCTAGTTTGGCATTTTGCATAAAATCTTTCTGCCCACTTGCTACATGCGTCTGGGGATAACAAATTTTCTTGGTGTCTGGGGATAACAAAAATTGGTTATCCCCAGACACCTGTCTGGGGATAACGAATTTTTATTATCCCCAGACAGGCGTCTGGGAATAATGACAGCCTAAAAGTAATCTTCGATTCCCCTTAATAGATAGGTGGCACAACAAACACTTCAGCGAACCTTCTAACTGATAATAATGGACCTGGTTCTACTTCAAGTATGTGCGTTCTCTGTTACAATAATAAAAATCAAGAGATTATTAAGTTACATGTTGTAAAATATCGTTAAAAGAGATCAAATATTTATATAATTACTTCGAGACAACCCGCATATCCCCGTTTAGACTGAATATAGACACACGTACACACGAGTTTCTATTTTCAGCCCTCGGGTGGTTGATAAAATAATTCGACTATCTGGACATTTATCATCTAACAAAGTGATATTATACATACCAAAACAATAGTAATCCTTTGAGGTGGAGAGAACGACAACTATTCATATACTTAATGAATATTAACAGTTTATTCGGGTTTTTATTATTATTATTTGTTTTGTTTTTTTGTTCTACACACCCTGTCTTTACGATTTGATAAGAATTCTACACACCACACCGACAACTTGGTTTCGTCCTTGACCTGTTGATGTTCGTTTGTGCGCAACGTGCCGTGTGTTCAAAACTATGTGTGTTTCTGAGGACGGCGTTTTCTGGCTATCATCACACACTTCCAACCAAGTTTACAGTGGCTGCATCCAACGGTGATTCTCTGCCGCTCTCTGCGTTGCGATCCTCGCGAGAGGGTTTCAGCTCTCACTCATAAACTGCGAAGCGACGAACAATGAGGTCAACAATGTAACGTGCTATTATTGATTTATTAAATTTTTCTCTTCCGCTACTGTAAATAAACACTGCAAGGTACTTATCGAAGCTTGAGTCGAGTGGCTCAATGTGATAAAAATCTCTCATCTCAGGATTGAACGTTTTGAAACCACCAAAATACTATTAAAAGCAGATGCTTAAACAGCTTCTACTCACGATATATAGGTACATGTTAAATTATTCACTTTGTTGTGCTCTGACTCCAACACGAAACACCATTACCCCTCCACTTCTCCTTTCTCCTCCGATGCGCAATAAAAAAACACGCGTCTTGAAAAAAAAAAAACAACTAAACAATATTGAAACGTAGTCTGATCTAGTTTGCCTTAAATGCTAAACCATTTTTCTTCTTCTCACAATCGTATCATATAATATTAATGTCCTCATTTTTCTCTTTTATTGTTGAAAAAGAATTAATACACATTTAAGTCTCGAGACAAAACTATAGATAGAATTAAGTTGACGTCACTGGGATCTTTGTTATTGTTTCTTGCCATCCACGTTTATGAGTAATTCTCACTTAATCGATTAAGGCGTAAAACCGTGGCCTTCGTAAAGTTATGGCCTGATACTGACCAAAAAATGACGTCAAAATGCCAGCCTTATGCCACAAAAGAAAACAAAACGTGAGTTGTATTCAATAGTTTAACCAATGAAATAACTTGTTTCCATGAGCACTACTAACGACAACTCACTAGGCGTTGCAAAATCCAAATAATGACGTCAAAATGCCAGTCCTTTTGGATTTCAGTGTCAGGCTATAGATAGTATGCGCTTGGCTAAGAAGCTCATCCATTCGGAAGTATAACGGACCAACACACAAAACTGTGTGTGACCATGAACGTTTATAGTCAGGTTAATTTTGTTTAATGAGAATTACTCACAAACGCGGATGGCAAAAAATAATAACAAAGACCGGAGTGACGTCAACTTCGATCTATCTATATATAGTATGCGCTTGGCTAAGAAGCTCATAACATTGCCATCAGGAAGTATAACGGACCAACACACAAAGTTGTGTGTATCCATGAACGTTTATAGTCGGGTTAATACAGTTCAGGGAGCTTTACTCATAAACGCGGATGGCAAAAAACAATAACAAAGACCGGAGTGACGTCAACTTTGATCTATCTATAGATAGAATGCGCTTGGCCAAGGAGTTCACAACATTGCCATCCGGAAGTATAACGGACCAACACACAAACTGTGTAACCATGAACTTTTATAGTCTGGTTAATACAGTTTAGTGAGAACAACTCACAAACGCGGATGGCAAAAACAATAATAAAGGCCTGAGTGACGTCATCTGCATACTATCTATAACATAACGATGGCTACGGTAAAACAGTGGGTGTTTTACTTAGACACGTGCTATCAATGGTAAAACCTGTGTAGTTCGCGATGGTTACCAATCACGGTCATTGTTTACATTATGACAACTGTCCGTGAAGCGTGGTCATCTATGTGTCTGTTGATGCACGATCTTATGTTATTTTCATTATGTTTAAACACTCAAAGCATTGTCTACATTAAATAATACACATATAATGAGCCCATTTTTTATACCATTTATAGACATATTATTATACAATCTTAATAATGATGAATTGGCTATGCGATGCGCGTAGCGTAAATAACCCTCACCTAGTGTAGGGGTCCTGTTGTGTCTGACGTGCACTTTTTTGCAGGTCTGATAACCCAATTTATTATGGGCTCAACGTTGTAATGGAAATCGCAAACAACAACAAAATGTTACGACGCAAAATATTGTCCATTACAGCAATGTTAAACTAGGCCCATAATTACGTTCGGATGTCAGACCTGCATAATATAAACACGTCGGTTGTGTCCAATTACATACCAGCTTGCACTATTGCGTCTAATTAAAGTAGAGTTGATGTAACCATTTCCATTAATGATTAACATTATTATCATTGTGGAATTGTAACTAGATCAATCAGTTTATAAACAAACAACATTTGTCATAAACAACTAATATTCTTTGTTATACAATCTCGAGGAATCAAAGTTGCATATAATAATCAAACATTAATATACACCATAAAACATTGAAAAATATGATAAAAATTATTTTTATTTTCATTGTCTTTATTTTAGTGTACTACTACTACTACTACTACTACTACTACTACTACTACTACTACTACTACTACTACTACTACTACTACTACTACTACTACTACTACTACTACTACTACTACTACTACTACTACTACTACTACTACTATACTACTACTACTACTACTACTACTACTACTACTACTACTACTACTACTACTACTACTACTACTACTACTACTACTACTACTACTACTACTACTACTACTACTACTACTACTACTACTACTACTACTACTACTACTACTACTACTACTACTACTACTACTATTACTACTATACTGACTTATTATTATTATTATTATTATTATTATTATTATTATTATTATTATTATTATTATTATTATTATTATAATCATCATTATCATCATCATCATCATCATCATCATCATCATCATCATCATCATCATCATCGTCACAATTATACTTATAGATAGATGGATGAAAAGATGCCCGGATTGATCGCTCAGGAAGAACCCACACTGTCATTATGACTCACTGAACTTTATTATATATATATATATATATATATATATATATATATATATATATATATATATATATATATATATATATATATATACATATATATATTAACATATTATTATTATTTTTTAAAATATATCTTTATCTTATTGTGTAAATTATAACATGTCTGTACAAAAAAAAATCCTTTTTGGGATACAATAAAGTATTATTATTATTATTATTATTATTATTATTATTATTATTATTATTATTATTATTATTATTATTATTATTATTATTATTATTATTGCCACCGAAACTCCCATAGTTTGGTATTGTTTGATTCAGAACCTTTTTTTAAAAAATGTTTTCTCACGTGTTTGTACGATTCCAGGCTTCAGGCATCCCTATATTGCCGATCTCTGATCAGTACAAGAGTCATTCCCATCCCAACCTGGATGGTGACTTGAATCGATAGGGCAGAGCAGTCGTGACGTCACACCTCTACTCTTCCGGTTCTAACTCCATGGAAGTGTGTATGTAACCAGTCCTTCGGAGGACTAACAATGAATAGGATACATATTGAATCATTAGGTGGCATATCTGTTTTATTAGCAGAATGTATATGTAGCTTCTTAAGATTTCGGGACGTAAAATAACGAGGATGAATAATCTTCATTGACGACCAGCGTTAGACTGGAAAATAAGATGCCATCACTCGGAAACCAGAAGATTAATTACACGCGGTATAAATCCTATTTCTCATGTAAAATGGTTTTACCCTTCCAATGATATTGGAACCAGTTTTATTTTTGACATCCCACTTTTGTTCCCTAGAAAAGTAGGTGATGTTTGACATGCAGATATACGGACGATAATATTATTCAATACACCCACATATTACATTCTGTTCATGAGTTAACTGTAGGTGACGTATAAATAGAATGAAGTTGACGTCACTAGGGTCTTTGTTATTATTTTTTGCCATCCACGTTTATGAGTAATTCTCACTTGACTGTATTATCAGACTATAAACGTTCATGGTTACACAGAGTCCTGTGTGTTGGTCTGTTATATTTCTGGATGGCAATGTTGCGAGCCAACCGCATACTATCTATATTTAATTTCAAATATTGTGCACGCCGCCCTACACATTCTATCTCGACAGATTTCGATTGGAGAATATTTTATTAAGGATAAAAATGGTTTGCTATTTTATCTTAGGTATTTCTTCCCTTAAGTGAACCTCCATTATTCTTTCAAGCTATACATTGATCTCAAATAAACCTTCTACAGTGAGTCACGTGTTGCGAAATTTCTCATGCTCAATAGATAAAGGGTTATATAAATTTCACTTGTCCAACAATTCTAAGATATTCGTTGTAAAACTATTATCACACTTCAGACTGTATATTCATCGGTTGATTTTGTGAACAATGATAAAAAATGTATTCCAAGTCATTTGTCAAACTGAAAAATATGACCCACCGTCTCAAAACAGTATTATGTCGGGAGGAACGAGGGGCTGAAAATTGAATTTATAGTCACAAATATGAAACTTGAGGTTAAGTTCTATTCGTTACAGTGTGGGAATAAATACAATTAAAACATTGAAAAAAAATATTTTAAAAATTATTTAAAAAAAATAAATGTTGAAACAAAAAGACAAAAACACCTCTCAAATTCGTATTTTTTTAAATCACAAATTCTATTATATATGAAGTTACTGGAGTCTGACTCATCCCGACATAATACAATTTTGAGACGAAGTACACAAATATCATAATGGATAATGTGAGACGCAGATAAACATGGATGATCAATAATTTATAGAAGACAAAACACAGGAAGAAAAATTACAGCTTTGTTAAGTTGTAATCATTCCTTGTTCAGTCATAGCCTGTTTACTTCCGGATTCTGGAAAGGCATGTTTTAAAATTTGGCCAGAAAACCCGCCCTTCAAATATCGATCGATTTAATTGACCCTCATTTGGCAAAGACTCCCAAACCTGGGACCTTGTGAGTTACTTCGATTATTGGACGAAGCTTGTTTTCTGGTCAATTAAACCTGTCTCGGTAAATTTGTTGTTATGGATAGGTATGGTTTCGAACATTGAACACTCATTCACTCTTTGAGCGCCCCCCCCCCTCCTCTCTCTCTCTCTCTCTCTCTCTCTCTCTCTCCTCTCTCTCTCTCTCTCTCTCTGTCTGTCGTCGCTGGTATGACCCGTAAAGGTATAGATAGAATGCGCTTGGCCAAGGAGTTCACAACATTGCCATCCGGAAGTATAATGGACCAACACACAAACTCTGTGTAACCATGAACTTTTATAGTCTGGTTAATACAGTTTAGTGAGAACAACTCACAAACGCGGATGGCAATAACAATAACAAAGGCCTGAGTGACGTCATCTGCATACTATCTATTGAGAGCGCAATTAAAATTCAATAACAAAAATAAATTCTAGATTTTCTCGTACAGTTGGTCATTCAATGATCTTTGGATCTCAGAACTTTAACCTTCAATCTACTGTACTCTGGAAAAAATACACGTATTTAAAATCTTGGTCAGAAAACTCGTTATTCAAATATCGATGTCGATTAAAATGATCCTTATCTTAGCAAGAACTCTCAAACCTGGGACCTCGTCTGAAGGAAGAGTTTTCTTGCTAAAGATTTAAATACGTGTTTTGCCAGGGTGCAGTGGAATAGCTGTGCGGCAGCAATGCAAATCATTTCACTAGGAATAGGCTTGTAGCTATCAAATAAATCTTTCGTAATACAATGCCCTTACATAATTCAGAGAGGCGGTAGGTTCACTCAACGAACGGTCACCTACACGGTCAGTAACAAGATATGAAGCAGTGGAACATTGGGTGACCCTTAGTTGACCCTTTGGCTTGCCCATGGCAATCAATGAGTGTTTTTCCTGCCTGCCTAAACCTTGCCTCGACCGCCTTCCACTTTCTGACCATTTCGAACCGAGAGCAGGCGAGTGGGGCAAGCATAAAAATAGTGGCCAGTGATTCACCCTTGACCCCGATGTCCTCGCCTTCCCCTCTTGCAACTACACACTTCAGTTGTTCGACTGCAGGATGGAAAGTTAATGTGCGGTCAATATGCTCTCTGTTAGTGACGTCTCTTGGTAGTGGCAGGCGATTGTTTTCACGTTTTCAATCCATTAGGAGAATGCGTTTATCACTGATTGTGTCCCTTAGTTGAGTCCAATAGATAGTATGCGTTTGGATAATAAACTCACAACATTGCCATCCGGAAGTAAAACAGACCAACACACAAAACTATGTGTAACCATGAACGTCTATAGTCTGTTTAATACAGTTTAGTGAGAATTACTCATAAACGTGGATGGCAAAAAACAATAACAAAGACCCGAGTGACGTCGACTTCATTCTTTCTATACTATTATAAGGACAACTTAGTTGTTAACAACATTTCTCAGGCTTGGTGCTTTCTACGAGTGAATGAAAATCACAAACACCATTTCATTCGAACGCATATGACTGTCCATTGCGTTTCTTTCCTTGATTTTGTCACCTATCAAGGCCCTGAATAAGGCAGCAAATGCATTCACTCAATCGCATTTGACGATTTAACTTGCATCTCGCCTCATATTAATTGTGACACTTCGTCTCAAAACAGTATTAAGTCGGGATGGTTAAGATATTGAAAATTGAATTTATAGCCAGAAATATCAGATTTGTGTTGAGTTTATATGTTTTATTGAGGAGAATGGATATCATATTTTAGGGTGCTAATGCCAACAATTAAAATTTTTGACCAGTTTAACATTTAATTCCGACATAATACCGTTTTGAGACGACGGGTCACAATTATGCTTTTAAAATCCGCCATTCTCCCTCGATTTTTTAAAGAAGGAAGATAGAAAAAGAAATACTGAGAGAAAGAAAGGGGGGAAAACAAACTAAGATAAGAAACATACTTTTTCAAAATGGATTGATAAATGGGATATTTTACTTGTATTCGATAAAAATAAAATAAAACGTTTAAAATATACTCTTTAGCCATTATTATAATTTAATTAAATGACACCTCCATTTCCATTATTTTGAGCCCAAAAGGAATTGGGTTGTCAGACCTGAAAATAAGTGCACGTCGGCTTGTTGCTGATAGCCTTTATTTCTCCGCAAATATTGCGGGTTCTCCACTTGTAATGATGATGATGATGATGATGATGATGATGATGATGATGATGATGATAATGATGATGGTGATGATGATGATGATGATGATGATCATGATAATAATAATAATAATACTAATAAGAATAATAATAATAATAATAATAATAATAATAATAATAAATAATAATAATGATAATAATAATAATAATAATAATAATAATAATAATAATAATAATAATAATAATAATAAATAACAATAATGATGATGATGATGATGATGATGATGATGATGATGATGATGATGGTGATAATATAATAATAATAATAATAATAATAATAATAATAATAATAATAATAATAATAATGTAAGAGAGTTAGCTTATAGCAAGTGGGTTTAATGAGTTCACAGTGCTTGTATATCAGTTAAACTTGGTCATTATAGTGAGTAGTTTAATGAGTTCACAGTGCTTGTATATCAGTTAAACTTGGTCATTATAGTGAGTAGTCTAGGACAGTTTTACGTTCCAAAGTTAAAGGATTGGTCATTATATTGAGTACTAGAAAATTACTTTCTTTGATCGGTGTTACTTGGTTATTGGGGATAATAGCATCAAATTATAGTTGGAATTTATTATTTGGGCGTACAGATTATTTGGGCGTACTGAACTAACGTTTACCAAAAGTAATATTATATCATAAAAGGCGGGGTTTAACACCAATATGTAGGAATTGACGTTTCAGGTTTGATTATGATTTGGTCTTACTCTTAGGGGTTGGATTATAGACTGACAGGGAACTGCCAAAACTGCAAGGGGGCGTGGAAACAATGGAACTGTGGGTAAAATTTTGATAGGGATAAAAGAGGATGTTTCGAGGAAAAGGGTAGGATTCAACTTGACCATGAGCTGCACACTTTAAACCTTTTGTGCTCACCATCTTTTATTTGAATATTTTTGGACATAGAATTTGTTTGGTTGCAATTTGTGAAAATGTAAGTTGGATTGTTAAACAACGCAATAAAAATCGCTATATAAGATCACAAGCCTTTACATATGTATTTGCTACACCACATATGTATCTAATTTGGTGCCGTGACCAGGATTCTTATATATCTTTTTTTGGAGCCATGGTACCAGGATGTAAAGATGTTATTATTCCGAACCATGGATACACAAGAAATGTGTATTGTTGCGGTGTTAATATCTATTGAAGTTTTTGTGAGACTCGAATTTTGAAGTGAAAATTGTGAACAGATAGGAAAATATTTTTATTTGGAAAAGAAAATGAATATCAATATTGAAGGTGAAGTAGTATAATTTTTTGTAATGAAATGTTGAAAAAAATTATTGAAATTATAGATGATTCCTAAAATTCCGATAAAAGACGGTATTTAAAAAAAAAATTAAACGAAATAATATTGAAATTAAGAACCATAGATGGAACAAGAAATATATTAAAAACTAAAAGCAATATATTATAGAACGGCAAAATAATAATAATAATAATAATAATAATAATAATAATAATAATAATAATAATAATAATAATAATAATAATAATAATAATAATAATATCATATTGATGCTATATGTATTTTAAATATTTAAAAAGAGGAGAGGGAGAGATGAAGAAAAATTGCAGAATTTAAATGAATATTTTAGTGCGTTTTATTTTTCAAAATAAATGAAAATCCGTTTACTTATAATCGGGCGTTTCGGAACAAATCTTCGAATATTAATTTGTACCGTTAATGGCAATGTTTTGTTAATATCAGTAACAAAGATGTGTCGATTTTTATTTCAATTTTTGTATGTTACTGTTGGAATTACATAAACAGTTGGTCCATTATTTAATGTTGTTACGTTTTATTTTATGTCAAAATGACTCAAGAAGATGATGGCAATAAAAACACGTAAATTATAAGTTTTGATAATTGAAAAATGTCTTATGGTATTTATTGTTATATTACAACATCATTGATTATATTTTTCTCCCGTCAATAGGGATGAATTGGTAAGTTGATATTGACTCTTTGAGATTCATGGGTTCATGACAAAGAGCAAAGTTTTATATCTGTTTGTATTCTTGGTAATAAATGTGTGGTTAACGCAGCCAAGTAATCGACAACAGAGCTAATTATATATTTGTAATGAGAAATGGCGTTATAATAGATTACATGAGACATTTTGATTTTATCACCGAAAATTAAGTTGAGTCACTATGAGTCAATCGTTGTTTTGTTTAGTTTTGTTTTGAAACGCGTTTCATCGTGATTTTTAAAAGGAGACATATTCTCATAATAACGGAATAACGGTCTTTTGGTTTAAAGTCGGAGAACAAATAAAATGACGGAGTATTAATTATTATGAAAGACTAATGTCTTGTAATGGGAGTTAAAATGTTATTACGGAAGAATAACAAAATATTGAAAATGCTTTATCATGTCATGTGAGCTGATAATATTTGACACAAGTGGTTAACTTGTTAAGAATCAGCGAATTATAAGTAACCCATATGGTAAAATGCTGTTAATGCATATTGGGGAAATAAGCGCAATGATGTAAGACGCGGTGATTAAAGTGCACATGATTTAAATTACGAGACGCAGGAATGAGGCGTTCGGGAATATTTTATTTTGCGTTTGATTAAAGCGCATTGTTTAACATTATGAAATGATACAGAAGGCGGATAATTTTTATAAATACGATGCGCGTGGTTAAAGCGCACACAATTATCAATGCTATATTAAGAGGCGCGAGATAACGTCGCAATGAGTTATATGAATATTTTTATAAGCCGAGGGCAAAGGCGCGAAACATTGAATTTTTATTGACCAGAGTGTATATCGTTTCTGCAAATATTTTGATTATCATATTTTTCTCCTATAGATTCGCTGTTGTAATTGTAATCAATATTTACTGCGTGGTTTGAATTTAACATTTATATCATAAAGTGTGTAACTGAGTTGAAGAAGAAGTTATGTTCAATTGTCAAATCTTAAGTGTGTAATCAATCGGCAATCAGTTGAAATGGTAGGAAGTGCTACGATAACATAAACAAAATCATATTTCATTAAATTAGGGATTTTCTAAGGGGAATAATTCGAGTTAATCAAAGGCAGAAGTAGTGTTTGCACTAAAACATGATACAGTCATCACGAAAGAGGACACTTGCAACCATCAGTCATAACGGGAACGCTGATGACAACGACAGAGGCAACTCAAACACAGCCACAACAGAGTCGGGAAATGTCCTAATCCCTTTGGTCTATCCACGAATACATTAAAATGGAGTAACAATCTCGACTACGCCATTGATACGTCCAGAATCAACACAATCTACAGACTACAAATACACAACAACCTCAATTACATCGTACCTTTCAACTTATACAAACTTGACAGAATTCATAAAATAATATCTGTATCAACACAGATTTCTTCCATGAACCTTTTTTATATTTACATTATTTACTGAACAATTGGATTACTTGTATTCACTTCTACGACAACAATACCCAACGATGTACGACGTCAATAATTACATAAACGTTCAAGATACGATTGTTTGTACAAAATGATGTCAAATTGTGAACAATATTACTTCCTTCATGTGCAGTGGTGAGCGTATTCAAATTTAAACTTATGTTAATATACAAGTGTGCAGCACCCATATCTACAACTTATAAACATTGAATATTATAATAAAGCCTGCCTTAGTATCATTGTAAAGATAAAGGCTATATATGTATATAAGACAATGCAGGAAAAATTATCGCAAAACGCCACATGAGCAATTTCCTTGGATTCATTATCGTATGATATTCAACAACCTGCGTTCAAATAACGAAAATATTGTTGACCTTATTCGACCCTACTACATACACTACTAGACTACGTTATTATTACATCATCTACCTGGTGTGTGGACTCACATCACCCACCGGAACTCTGCAAGATTACATAATCTACCTGGTGTTTGGACTCACGTCACCCACCGGTACTCTACAGATTACATCATCTACCTGGTGTGTACTCACATGCCACCTCATCAAAACTCGATCAACAAACACAGACAATTACAATACACGACCTCTGTCGACTACTACACACGAACTCTGTGTCAACACATGGCTGAGTTCACAACTTTCTTTTGACTTGCTGGATAAGTCAAACTTCATTTAAATTCAAGATCTCGCACACAGTTAATCTTGAATTTTTACAATTTCATCTACAATGAGATTCAACATATACACAAGACAACCACAAATATCAACGAGGAGAATCGACCCAGATGCCGGAGATGAATGGATTACAGCGACGTCACAAGACCAAGAAACAACCCAACAGGTTAAGCATACGTTTGCTACCTGTAGAGTCTTTTTTCGTCCAAATTCAAAAGACTCGAACAAATACAACACACTAATTACAAAAGTTGGTCACTTTAGTAACAGCCCACAATCACATACTGTGTTAGATTTTACTTATTTAGTTATTTACACTGTACTAAATATGAATAAGTCGGACAGACTAATGACTGATTATTTACTAAACACTAAATATGTGATGTGAACAAGTCGGACAGACTAATGTCTGATTATTTATTAAACACTAAATATTTGAATGTGAAGACATTATGGTGATAATTCGAAGACATTTACAGAGGAAAAAGTTTTTAATTAATTAACAATAATTAAAGTGAATTTATGACACTTGGGCTATTCAGTGACCACAACACACACAACAATGCAACACGTAGACTAGATACAATCACCTCAACTCTTATAGTTGATATATTTTTTTCATTACATGAAAACTCATTCTAAATGGAGACAATGACTTAATTAACAATTACTGACAATTTTTACAGGATGATCATTCTCAACACTAACGGATTACCGAGAAATGTGACCTCTGATAGATGATCACAAAGAACAATTTGACTTCATTGTAGTTGTAAACTACCCCCTGATGACTTAAAAAGCTTAAAAAATTGAAACATCAACAATGAACAATGAATGATAATAATTTCAACTTGAATTTTAAAATGATGATAATGCTATTATTATGATTTATTTTTTTAAATATTTTTTTTTATTACTAATTGAAATGTAATCCTTCGTATATGGATTTAGATGTCTATAATACATTATTTGTACCACATATTATAAGTAGGAATTAATGTAATAATGTTGTTTAAATGGAATCATACAATATAAGGGAATATACAAGGTACTGGTTTTGATATGTCAGTAAATGGAATCATACAATATAAGGGAATATACAAGGTACTGGTTTTGATATGTCAGTAAATGAGTAGACATACATGGAAGCTGAAATTATCACCCATGTCGTGAAGAGTTGAATTTGAGATTGAATAAGACAACGTGAGTATATCACAAATGGAATTTGAACCATCCTTTTTCACGCAATACTATTTATGTGTGATGGGATATGACGAGAATTAAACACTTTTATTGCTATGAAGATGGAAGTTAAGGTGAAAAGATATTTTTTCTTTGAACTTTTAATTACTTGATATCTTACTGTCAATGTTGTAATGCCTTAAAAAGTATAATCGATAAATATATAAATGTTTAATCAACTTTCGTGTTGGTAAATTTAAATTTTAATCACTTTTAAATGATAGATACCTTACTGTTGATGTTGTAATTTGAAAGGAAAAAAAATAATCTATAATCGATATATATATATCTATTTAGATGTTGTAATCAAATTTGATGTTTGTGAATTTATCAATGTTGTAATACTATAAAACCTATAATTGATATATATGAATGTTGTAATCAACTTTGGTGTTTTTGAATTTAAAGTTTAAAGTTTTTAAATATTTAACTGGTATAAGTATTATCATTTTAACATTTATTTATTACATTTTAGTTGGACATTACATATATATTTAATCTCTCACTGTAATTTTTTTGAATTGAAATTGTTTTAAAGTCAATTTAAATTCTAAGAAAGGGGCGTATGTAAGAGAGTTAGCTTATAGCAAGTGGGTTTAATGAGTTCACAGTGCTTGTATATCAGTTAAACTTGGTCATTATAGTGAGTAGTTTAATGAGTTCACAGTGCTTGTATATCAGTTAAACTTGGTCATTATAGTGAGTAGTCTAGGACAGTTTTACGTTCCAAAGTTAAAGGATTGGTCATTATATTGAGTACTAGAAAATTACTTTCTTTGATCGGTGTTACTTGGTTATTGGGGATAATAGCATCAAATTATAGTTGGAATTTATTATTTGGCGTACAGATTATTTGGGCGTACTGAACTAACGTTTACCAAAAGTAATATTATATCATAAAAGGCGGGGTTTAACACCAATATGTAGGAATTGACGTTTCAGGTTTGATTATGATTTGGTCTTACTCTTAGGGGTTGGATTATAGACTGACAGGGAACTGCCAAAACTGCAAGGGGGCGTGGAAACAATGGAACTGTGGGTAAAATTTTGATAGGGATAAAAGAGGATGTTTCGAGGAAAAGGGTAGGATTCAACTTGACCATGAGCTGCACACTTTAAACCTTTTGTGCTCACCATCTTTTATTTGAATATTTTTGGACATAGAATTTGTTTGGTTGCAATTTGTGAAAATGTAAGTTGGATTGTTAAACAACGCAATAAAAATCGCTATATAAGATCACAAGCCTTTACATATGTATTTGCTACACCACAATAATAATAATAATAATAATAATAATAATAATAATAATAATAATAATAATAATAATAATAATAATAATAATAATAATAATAAAAGTGGGTTTACAATGATATTATAAAATTTATAGACGCCCTAACGATTCATCGTCCCTTTTCAGATAAAACTTGCCGACAACGAAAACGTATAGACCGATACATTAAAACTATTCATGACAAATTATTAAATGAAGGTAGATAGGGAATGAGATTAGCGGAAGAGTAGCGTCCCTTGATTGGACGTTACCAATAGTCTGTGACGTCACCGGCGGAAAAGTTATTAGAGAGAGAACGTCATGTTGGTTGTGCGCGCGAGGACGAGAGACGCATGCGCACAACCAACATGACGTTCTCTCTCTAATAACTTTTCCGCCGGTGACGTCACAGACTATGGGTGACGTCCAATCAAGGGACGCTACTCTTCCGCTAATCTCATTCCCTATTGAGGTAGATTGATTTTTTGGGATGTTATTTTCTTCTTGTATTTTTCTTTGTTGATTTGTCTGGCTCCATTCATACACGCTTGTTAAGATTTTTATGTGACAAAATATCGCGTGTTAGCCTCGATCTCATTTGTTATTTTCAATAAGATGATTACTGAGAGAAAGTAGGTCATGAAATGATTACGTTGGTCTACATGTGCGGCAATGTGTCTTGTTGTATGACACTCGCTTTCGGATCGGAATTTCCTGGATAGTTTAGTCCTTGGAAAAAGCTCTTTACTCACATTCTCTCACCGTACTCAGGTGTAAAATGAGTACCTAGCCGTTAACAGCGTTGTCTCTGTCCGAAAAAAAATGTGATATCGCCTAACAGGCCTCATGTCTCGTTTACATGTTAAGTGTTGCTGTTGGTCAGGGACCCCTTGTAAAGCGCTTTGAGCACATTTAGTGGATATTGCGTTATATAAAAGCTCAATTTTTAAATTTATTTATTTGTTTTTTTTTTAAATCTCATTTGTTATTTTCAATAAGATGATTACTGAGGGAAAATAGGTCATGAAATGATTACGTTGGTCTACGCGTGTCTATTAGTATAAGATGTCGGTTTGGGTAGATGGAACTTGTATTGTGCAGAGATATTATGTGGTCTTGTAATGGCACTAGCCTTCGGATCAGAAAAATCCCGCTCTTTGTGGCGCATAGTTGAGTACTTGGAAAAGTCTCTTTACTTTCATTCTCTCCCTTTACTCGGGTGTAAAATGAGTTCCTAGTCGTAAACAGCGTTGGCCCTGACACATAATATAGAAGACACATTAAGTACCTCCCTGCCCACTATGGGAGGTAGGAACCATACCCAGACAGCAGCGTTAAGTTAGGATACAAGGTCAATGGTGTATTCTCATTAAAAGCAAAGCTCTGGAAAGGTGCCAGTGCCAGACAAAGCAAACAGAAAAATACAAGGAATAATCCCCCCCCCCCCCCCCCACCCGAAACAAAAATAAAAATTAAATAAATAAATAAATCAGCCTGCCTGGGGATAGAACCTCAGAACTCCTGTTTACCGGTCAGTTGAGCTACCATCACACCAAGGCGGTTACAAAGCAAGAACGAAAAATACAAGAAAGAAGCATCCCAAAAATACAAGAAAAAAAAAACATCCCAAAAAAGCAGCCTGCCTCGACTAGGGATTGAACCTCAGACTTCCTGATTATCGGTCAGACGTGCTAGCATTTCATCATAGAGGTTATCCAATAATTGGGAAGAGTTCGTTTGCGTTTCCGCTATGAACCGCATCAAAATACACAACGTTGAACAGGAGAGGACGAGGGCGGAGACATCCGAAAAGGTGTGCATGTAACAGTGTCAGACAAAGCAGAAAGCTATAGATTCTAAACATGACTGTTTCCCTCACAACCAAGGACTCCAACCAGGGCCAGGACAAAATAAGGCAATCTAATTCCAAATTAAAATGCAATCTGGAAAAAAAGATATGGAGGGATTAGAGGAGAGAGAGAGAGAGAGAGAGAGAGAGAGAGAGAGAGAGAGAGAGAGAGAGAGAGAGAGAGAGAGAGAGAGAGAGAGAGAGAGAGAGAGAGAGAGAGAGAGAGAGAGAGAGAGAGACTTTTTTGTTTGTTTTTTTACGGCGCTTGCAACACATTTAGGTCATGTCAGCGTCAGTAAAAATGAAGAAAATAGGATGGTAAACAGTTCTTGAATTACAATTAAAATACCCAAGTAAAAGTGAAGTTTATTGTTTTTAAGAGTTTTAGGGCGCTTGCAACACATTTAGGTTATATCAGCGCCAGTAAAATGGAAGAAAATTGGAAAGCAAAAATATTCGAGATGTACAATTAAAAGGACTTGAGGAAAAAGTAAGACAAAGGGGAATGGTTCAAATTGGGAACAGATGTAGATTCCAAGAGCACACTTTCCGTATACTTAGTTTGAGATAACCTAAAAGTCTCACCCAAACATCAGCATAAGATCCCACTAAGAGGAATACACTCAAATGTTTACAAATCATGAGAGATGATTTACAAGGAAAAAATATATCATCTCCCAAAACTATAACTATACATTCGACTGTTTCCCTTCCAGCTAAGGACTCCGGTCAGGGTCAGGACAAAACCAAGTAATCTCATTCCGAGACAAAGACAGAAAGCGATTGGAAAACAGATGCAGGGGGATAGAAGTGCAGCAAGTACCTCCCTTTCCACTATGGGAGATCTGGAACCCCACCCAGTGGTAAAAATGAGACAAAGGGGAATTAGTTCAAATAGGGAGGGCACTATCAGTGTACTTAGTTTGAGATTACCTGAATGTCTCATCCTGACACAAGCATAAGTCCCCACTAAGAGGAACACACTCAAATGTTTACAAATCACACACACATATATATATATTATGTTCAAAAAAACAAAATAATACAGCGCATAACAGAGAGATGATTTACAAGGGAAAAAATTACATCATCTCTCAAAACTAGAACTCTACATTTGACTGTTTTCCTCCCTGAGCGAGGACAAAACCAAGTAACCGCATTCCAAGATAAAGACAGAAAGCATGTTGGAAATCTGCTTTAGGGGTATAGAAGACACAGCAAGTGCTTCCCTGTCCATCATTGGGAGAAGGGGGGGGGGGGGAAATGAGATAGAGGGATAGAGAGAGAGAGAGAGAGAGAGAGAGAGAGAGAGAGAGAGAGAGAGAGAGAGAGAGAGAGAGTTAATATGTATAAACAAAACAATCAAGATCATTTGATGGTTTCATAATGATTTTTTAAAACATTTTTTATTTCAAGGATTTATGAGAACAAGAACAAGGGATAAATGATATTGTTATTATAATTCTTGTTATGGTTATTTGAATAGTAATTTTTATTCATACATCAAATAGCTGAGGAGTAATGAAAGCACCCATGTGTGTCTAGGAATTAGGAAGGAATTTTCGCACTTTCATACAATAATTATTGTCACAAACAAACATAGTCACTCTTTAAAAAAAAAAAATAAATAAAAAGACACTTGTCAACTTTGACCATCCATTTATAAATCCAGTAAGAATACCTATACTCTCATGCGCTATTTTTGTTGACGACTGAACAAGAGTGGGAGCTCGAATCGTTCCTTACACCCCCCCCCCCCCACCTCTCTCTCTCTCTCTCTCTTTCATCTTCCTTTCCTCCTCTCTCTCTCTCTCACTCTCTCTAAAATATTACATTCAATTTTGGTCCAATTCAAAGTAAAAGCATAACATTTTGACCAAACACAAATTAATATTCATCACCAAGATTACTCACACACTCGTTTCTATATTTAAAAAAAAAAAAAAGAACAAATAGAAAACATCTCGTATTACCACTGCTAACACTATTTCCCTGCATACTCAACTATTCAGGCTTAGATCAATTCAACAAAATCACTACATTTCTAATTTGTTTCATAAAACTTCGAAAATTTAATTTTAAAAATATTATAGAGTAAAATAGATGTAGGTATGGTGAATTCAAATCGCAATACATTTCACGAATGCAACACATGTCCAATACAAAGCAACGATACACAAGCATATTTTAAAAACTTATTCATTTATTTACTTAGATTTAACATATTTTTTACTTATTTATTCTATTAAATATTTGTCTAACATGAAAACTGTAGTGAAAAAAATAATTAAGATAGAAATAAAATCTTACAAACTACATTAAAAAAAAAAATAGATGTAGTAGGTAAATTACAGGGTGATAGAATGTTACATTTGTCCCGTACAGTGTAATCAAGGCGAGACACTCAATACTGTAAGATTGTGTCATTGAGGGAAGAATATGAAAGAAAGAAAAAAAAGCACAAACTACTTACTCCAAATCCACGAGCAATAACTCAAACATCACCAGCTCTAATGTTTTGTTTTTAATGTTTTTAAGGGTTTTACGGCGCTTGCAACACATTAAGGTTATATCAGCGCCAGTAAAAAGGAAGAAAATGGGATAGTAAAAAGTTCTAGAATTACAATTAAAGCACAAAAGAAAAGGTGAGACAAAGGGGAATTGGTTCAAATAGGGAACAGATGTAGATTCCAAGAGCACACCGTCAAAGTACTTGGTTTGAGATCACCTAAAAGTCTCATCCAGACACAAGCACAGGTCCCAACTAAGAGGAATACACTCAAATGTTTACAAATCATATAATATAATATGTAAACTAAACATAATACAATGCATAACAGAGAGATGATTTACAAGGAAAAAAATATCATCTCCCAAAACTATAACTATACATTCGACTGTTTCCCTCACAGCCAAGGAACCCCGGCCGGGGTCAGGACAAAACTAAGTAATCTCATTCCAAGACAATGACAGGAAACAATTGGAAAACGGGTACAGGGGGATAGAAGACACAGCATGTACCTCCCTGCCCACTATGGGAGTCACCAGCTCTAAGGAATATTATAAATATGTGAAGTTTAATATTATATATTAAGATCTTAAAATAAATACCTATCAACTACTGAATAGTTCATTGCAATAGTTCATTTTTTTTTCCATTTTGTGTTAGAGGTTTAAAAACGTTTGGGTTGCCCCTAAGGTCGTATCATTGCCAGGAGAGAAACGAACATGAAAAGACAGTCTAAAAACTATACGTAGATCAACAGCTTAGCGCCAAAGAAAAAGTAAGGCATATATGGACCTGGTTCAAACTGACTACAAAAGTCCAAGAGCCATTCTTTTGTTTTGCTTTTTTTCTCCTTTTTTTTTTCTTCTTCTGTTATGGTATAGAGGTTTTACAAGGCTTTCGACACTATTAGGTCATTTAAGCACCAGTAAAAAGGTAAATGATAAAGTGAAGTTGTAGATCTGAAGTTAAAAGCACCAAAGAAAAGGCAAGACTGGTTCAAATCGGGAACAGTAAATTCCACGAGCCAGTCCACCAATGTGCCTATTTTAAAATCTAGGCCCAAGCCAGGAAGAGGTGATTTTTATAAAAGATATTAACCTCTACTTTGGGAGCGTGGGGGGTGGAGAATCAAAACATAAATTTGACAGCTGACGTTTAGGTGGGTGATTCTGAAATGACTGAAGCAAAACCAAGTAGTCTAATCACAGAACAAGAACAGGAAGTTTGATGAATAAATAGGGAGATAGAAGGGATGGGAGTGTTGACCGCAATAATCAACACGAAATGGTCTAGTGCTCCTACCCTACAAGCTTACAACACTAGAATGAAAAGAAAAATGACAATTGATATGTGTATGTAATACTTAATGATATTGGGCGCCATGACAAACCTTTACTTATCAATTTAATCGAAAAACAAGCACATCAAGAGTTTACTTTCTATATTGATACAGTTCCATAACTCCATGTTGTAATTTGGGATGAAAATTTCAATCTTTCCCTGCAAAAAAATCCCAAAAAAGTTTATCATATAATAAATCGTGCTAAATGTCTTTTTCATCACTCCATAATTCTTTTTCAAAACAATTGGAATAGAATTCATCCAAAATCACAACAGTAAACCAAACACGTACTTGAAGCACATACAATCAAGCTAGCAAAACAAACCACCAAGCAAAGATGTCCTTATTCTCAGACATATGAAGTGGTTCTCTTATACCCGGTTAAACATTTCTGTATTCTTTCAATGCAGAAAATCTCAAATTCACTGATATCTTATGACTTGCTGTCTGTCCAAACCTGATGGTGATAATCATTCTACACACACACACACACACACACACACACACACACACACACACACACACACACACACACACACATATTATATGAAGTTAGCGTAAAAATCCTCAGGTATACGTTCATCCCTTTTAATCGCAATGTAGGGTGGTTGAGGCCATACAGGATGACAAAGGTAGTCATTTGAACAAAATCCGTCCTTCCCCTAGCGGCCTTAGTCACCTCAGATTACTGTCCCTTTCACTTCAAAGGGTTTTTAAAAGGTTTTTAAGGGTTTTACGGCGCTTGCAACACATTTAGGTTATATCAGCGCCAGTAAAAAGGAAGAAAATGGGATAGTAAAAAGTTCTAGAATTACAGTTAAAACACCCAAGAGAAAGTAAGACAAAGGGGAACTGGGAACAAATAGAGATCAGATGTAGATTCCAAGAGCAAACCACCAATGTACTTAGTTTGAGATCACCAAAAATTCCCATCCAGACACAAGCACAAGATCCAACAAAGAGTAATACACTCAAATGCTTACATTATACATTCAAAATAAATATAATAATACATAACAGTAAAAGAGAGATGATTTACAAGGAAAAAAATATCATCTCCCAAAACAATAACTATGCATTTGACTGTTTCCCTCCCAGCCAGGGCCAGAACAAAACCAAGTTATCTCATTCCAAGACAAAGACAGAGAGCATGTTGGAAAACATATTTAAGGGGATAGAAGACACAGTATGTACCTCCCTGCCCACTATGGGAGGTCAGGAACCCCACCCAGCTTTCACTTCAAAGCCAAGAAATGACAGGACTATTTCACACAACATGTAGATTATAAAAGGAAAGCAATTATGGCATTACATTCATTCATTATTAAGGTTATAATATGGGTTGATGGCGCACATTTTCAAAATAAATCGAATTATGAATAGCAGTGGATTACAGTAAGGATCTGGTATATTGTTGTAATGATAATAATGACAATAATAATAATAATAATAATAATAATAATAATAATAATAATAATAATAATAATAAAGATAAAGATAAAACATTTCATTTACAAATATTTGAAATTATCACTAGCAGCTTTCACAACCGTCTAGCACAAAGAAAAAAAGAATAAAACTAAAAATATTAGATAACACACCGTGTGTAAACCTGATGGTAAATGCAGCTCCATATCAAAATACGGAGAATATTATTATGTACATATACGAATGCTATAAAATGTGAAATGGTGGCATTGGCATTTTATCACTGAACTACATGTATGACAAGGGTTACATAATGGTTGTATAGCATAAAATTATAAAGGCAAATAAACATGAAATGAGGGAGATGTTAATAAATTTATGATATTGTTAAATTGGAATGCTGTGCAACAGGAACAATAATTATCTATGGCAGTTCTGTCGTCCTCTGGAAAAACCCATACTGTAAAATTTGGCCAGAAAACTCGGCCTTCAAATATTGATTGATTTAAATGACCCTCATCTTGGCAACAACTCTCAAACCTGGGACTTCGCAAAGTCCCAGGTTTGAGAGTTTTGGCAAGATGAGGGTCATTTAAATCGATCGATATTTGAAGGTTGAGTTTTCTGGCCAAATTTTACAATATGGGTTTTTCCAGAGTTTGGCAAAGTTGTAGTATCAAGTTGAAATGACTTGTCAAAAAAATGTATTACAGAAACTTCAACTAAAAAGGTAATGAAAGTCCTGGAACTTTATTTTGAAAGGTTGGAATTATTAGAAAATATTGACTTAAATACATTGAAATAATATTCTTTTTTATTTGTAACATGATAATTTTTGAGTCCGTATATTATACGGACTC
This sequence comes from Berghia stephanieae, assembly GCF_034508935.2. Lineage (NCBI taxonomy): Eukaryota > Metazoa > Mollusca > Gastropoda > Nudibranchia > Aeolidiidae > Berghia > Berghia stephanieae. Next base: position 4,909,283 of record NC_088361.1, on the reverse strand, counting down.
AAAAATTATCATGTTACAAATAAATAATATATAATATGTCAAGTAGAGAACATGTAACGAAAAACTGATCTATAAAAATACAAGTTGGTTGGAAACATATCTTCTTTTTTCTTTCTTGTTTGATGCAAAACCAGTAATTCCAAAAGAGGAAGCCAAGGTTTTCCCCACAAAAGTTGTAATATGGTTAAATATTGTAGTAAAATTAGCAGTGATACCAAGAGTTGATTGCAAGGACATCAAGGAGAGGGATGGCAGTATTGGCACATACTGCTGATGGTGACTGGTGACAGCACTGGCAGCAGTAGTGATTGTGCATATGAATGTGTTCTCATTTCAAGCAAATATTTTAAAATATATATTATAAAAATTCATAACGATAACAAAAATTCTCTACATTCAAAGATATAAAGTACAAAGCAAACGTAGTCAACAGAAAAGCTTAACCATTCAACACGTGACGGGTTATTATGATTATTAGCTACAATAAGCAAGCAAGCAAGCAAGCAAAGGAAAGCAAGGGAGATAAATAAAAGCCTGTACATTGTGGAGAGTGGATCTCAAGGTCGCACTCACGGCGAAGCGTAAGCAAAGCGAAGCATGATATAATATATGCATTTCAATGGTATAATACAGAACTTCTTTTTTTTGAATGTCTCAGCTGACCCAAAGATAAAATTATTTTTTTCCCCCATTAACCTGTTAACTGCCGTACTCAGCAAAAGCATTCATTTAAAAATTTGGTCAGAAAACTTCTCCTTCAAATATCAATCGATTTAAATCACCCTCATCTTGGCAAAAAGTCTCAAACCTGGAGCCTCATGATGTCCCAGGTTTGAGATTTTTTGCCACGATGAGGGTCATTTAACTCGATCGATATATGAAGGATGAGTTTTCTGACCAAATTTTTGAATACATGTTTTGTTTGTTTTTAAGGGTTTTACGGCGCTTGCAACACATTAAGGTCATATCAGCGCCAGTAAAAAGGAAGAAAATGGGATAGTAAAAAGTTCTAGAATTACAATTAAAGCACAAAAGAAAAGGTAAGACAAAGGGGAACTGGGAACAAATAGGGAACAGATGTAGATTCCAAGAGCACACCGTCAAAGTACTTAGTTTGAGATCACCTAAAAGTCTCATCCAGACACAAACACAGGTCCCAACTAAGAGGAATACACTCAAATGTTTACCAATCATATAATATAATATTTAAACTAAACATAATACAATGCATAACAGAGAGATGATTTACAAGGAAAAAAATATCATCTCCCAAAACTATAACTATACATTCGACTGTTTCCCTCCCAGCCAAGGAACTCCGGCAAGGATCAGGACAAAACTAAGTAATCTCATTCCAAGACAATGACAGGAAACAATTGGAAAACGAGTATTGGGGGATAGAAGACACAGCATGTATCTCCCTGCCCACTTGAATACATGTTTTTCCTGAGTACAGCAGTGAACAGATTAAACTCCAATCATCATCTCTATATCAATTCATTTTGTATTTAGGCTGATATACTTTCATCAATATAATCAGAAGCTTTTTCAACTTCTATCTATAAATATTGTGTATTTGAAATGGTTGGAGATTTTATTTTTGGATCACTTGAGACACAATTAAATGCTTTATATATATATATATATATATATATATATATATATATATATATATATATATATATATATATATATATATATATATATATATATATATATATATATATTATATATAAAGAAAACTTACATAAAAACAATTTTTATATTTTTCGATATTGTCAATGTAATCCAAACCATCACATCCCAATGGTAAAAATAAAATAAAAACAAATAAAACCCCCTTTTAAAAACTGATATAGAACATCCACAACTCAAGTTTTGTATAGAAGGAACGAAATTGACATAACTTAGCTCTTTGTTGTTTTTAGCCAGCCATTTTTATGAGTAGTTCTCACTAAAATGTATCAATCATACGATAAACGATTAAGGTTACACATAGTTTTGTATGTTGGTATGTTATATCCGGCTGGTGGATGTTGTGAGTAATTTAGTATAGCATTAAATGGATGAAACAGAGAATACTAGAGTCAGAATGATGGAGTAGCATGAGTTAAGTACTGAGATCTTAAAGACTCACTCATGTCCAAGTTGTGCTACCTATTCTCAAAATGATCCCTCACTCATGATTCTGATACCCAGGGACGGCCTATGTTTTGTTTGTTTTTAAGGGTTTTACGGCGCTGGCAACACATTTAGGTCATTTCAGCACCAGTAATAGCGAAAAGATTCTACAATTACGATTAAAAGGACATGATAAAAAGTAAGACAAAGGGGTTTGGTTCAAATAGGGAACAGGTGTAGATTCCAAGAGAATACCATCAATGTACTTAGTTTGAGATCACCTAAAATTCTCATCAAGACACTAACAGAGGATTCCACCATGAGGAATACACTCAAATGTTTACAAACTTATCCAAAACAGAATACATAACTATCAATACATCACAGAAAGATGATTTACAAGGAAAAAATCATCTCTCAGAACTAATACTAAACATTTGACAGTTTCCTTCTCAGCTAAGGACTCCGCAGAAGGACGGCTTCATAATTCCAGCAAATTCAAATAGCACCAAAATAGTCTAATCTAAAATAATTCCAATGTTACAAATTATTTAGGATAAAGCGTCTTAGAGCTTAAAAGACATTTCATCACCTGCATTCAGTTACTTACCTTGACATTGAAAATATGTCAATTTAAGTCAGTATCGATGCTTATGTGAGTTCTTTTTTCTTTTTTAAGTTCACTTTTATGGTAACTGTGACATTTTCAAGTCATATCAGCATCAGTTTAATCAAAATTTATTTTTTAGATTTTGAGTTTGGCGGCATTTACAATACAAGCTCCCATGGAAAAGTAAGGCAATGTAACTCGTGCAAACAGAAAGGAAGTAGATCTCAGGAGAAATCTTTTTTTAGTATGTGTCCTAGTCTGGCGCCAAATATAAAACGCTGAATTCTCATAATTAGTACAATGTATCAATTCATTCACAATAAAATATGAATATCATAGGATGACTTAAATGTAAAAAATAAAGATAATCCCCCCCCCCCCTCCTCCCACCCCCTTCCTATCAAAAAACAAACAATACAAATAAATATATGTTTAACTTCATTCCTTTCAATGAGGGATCCCAGTCAAGCTTAGGGCAAGACTTTATACAAGGATTGAACAGAAAACAATGTGAAAAGAGAAAACAGATGCAAAGGAATAGAAAAATCAACGTGACGATTTCACTGACCCTCCGTATGAGAAGTCACAGCCACAGACACAAGTAATGATGTTTAAGCAGTGTTGCACATAATAAAAAAAAACTTAGATACACAGACACATCTTCTGAGCCTTATACACTTATTCAATCACAGTATAAGATTTGCATATACCTCCGACCTGATTATTCAAGGTAGCACAGAATTCATTGTACAAATATAAATATGTAAATATTATTTATTAAATAAAGCATTAAAAACTCTTAAATTCTAAACAGACTATTTACACGTATATACAATTGCCTGAAATTCATTCCGAATAAGTTACTAGAGTAAATTGAGAAATTTACTTAGACTAAAATCATGCCAGAGTACTCAACAGCAAAAAAATCTTCATGCTGAAAGTAAGAAATTTTATGTTTAATTAATACAGTACCAGACTAAGGACAAAAAAAAATTTAAAAAATTAGCCTTCCTCGGTTAGTATCAATCACAGACCTCAGGTCTCCACATTCACTTCCCAGTCAATGAAAACTCGATTTTTTGGGAAGAATTTTCTTGACCTATGAAATAGTCTCTAAGTGAATATATTTGTGAGAGTCATAGAGAATAAAATGGTGACTGTAGACATTAATAGTATGTTGACATCCATCATTAAAAGATGATTGACATGGCCATAATATGTGGATCTCATTATCTACTTCCTAAAAATAATCTGAATACGAAAGGATTACGCCAATGTCCCATGCGACTGACAGCAATGATATAGATAATCAGATACAAACAATAAAGATTAATTTTTTTTAACGAGTTAAAATCTAAACCATGAATGAACCACAAACAGTTCTCAAAATTCTCTGCCAGAACCAGTTAACTGCTGTACCCTGGAAAGACACGTATTTTGAAAAAAAATTTGGCCAGGAAACTGGTCCTTCAAATATCAATCCATTTAAATAACCCTCAACTTGGCAAAAAAAAACTCTCAAATCCGAGACCTCGCAAAGTTCCAGGTTTGAGAGTTTTTCCAAGATGAGGGTCATTTAAATTGATTGATATTCAAAAGACGAGTTTTCTGACCAAATCTTTAAATACGTGTCTTTCCAGAAGACAGCAGTTACCTTGTTAAATAATTCTTAGACATTATCTCTGTCCTACACAGCAGATCCCGCATTAGGAATAAAGTTACTAGTAGTCACATGTTTTACCATTTCATAAAATATATGTATTGCTATAGGCATGTTCAAAATTAAAATTAAATTGCATTATATATTAATAATATCTATAAGGCAGTGTGAATAATGGTTAACAAATACAAACAAAAATAAACGAGAGAGAGAGAGAGAGAGAGAGAGAGAGAGAGAGAGAGAGAGAGAGAGAGAGAGAGAGAGGAGAGAGAGAGAGAGAGAGAGAGAGGAAAGAGAGAGAGAGAGAGAGAGAGAGAAGAGAGGAAGAGAGAGAGAGGAGAGAGAAGAGAGAGAGAGAGAGAGAGAGAGAGAGAGAGAGAGAGAGAGAGAAATAATATTCAGTAAACTCCAGTAAGTTTCTCGTGTTAGTGTTAGTTTTTTTTTTTCCAATGAGTTCATTGGTCGAGTCTGGCCTTTATTACTTCTCTGTCGATTTACATTTATAACTCAAATCAAAATCGCGTGTAACTAATCATATTACCTTTGAACATGGGAAAGGCGAATATCATCATTCAGCATTCAAACTCTTAGATCAAACATTTTGAAGATATGATGAGAATACATGGGAAAGGCGAATATCATCATTCAGCATTCAAACTCCTAGATCAAACATTTTGAAGATATGATGAGAATATCATTTGAGATATCCTTATTGATATAAACATCTTAAACATCAGCATATTCAGTATGATAATTAAAGATAAGATAATGTTGAAAATAAAAACATATTTTGTCTGGAATATTCTAGAGTGTGATTGGCATATTACAGTCTTAAACACAAATGACTTTTTGTAATGAATAAAATAATATAAAACATTTCCATACACACAATTCGTATACAAGATGTCACACAAACATCCGCATGATTACCTATATAAATATATTCAATCAGAGCACAATAACAGTTCATCATGGTTTATTTTAACAATACAATAATATGGTTCAGCTGGTTTGCCAAGTTGTGAAGTCTGAATGATAAAAGTTGAGAAAATCTGTGACTCAAACTAAAGTTGTTATTAAGCTCGTCAAAATTTGCGCATTTATTATTGCTGTGAAATATAAGTTAGTCTTTTTTTTATACCTTCTCCAGCAACCTGTAAACTTCTTCTGGTCTAAAGCAGTGGATGGAAGGGGAGATGCAATGGTTTTAATATTAATGTTCAAAAGCTATCCTTTAGAGTTTCCATATTGGAGGCATTTGCAACATTTGCAGATTTGTAAACTATTAAACAAAACCTAATGGTACTGAAAGCTTTTCAAGGCACTTGATTACTCTGTAAATGAACTCTTATAGTGAAAGCTGTTGACATTAATTTTCAAATCTCGATAGCGTGATGCATGATTTTATACGTCATTGCCATCTTTGTGTTTCTTCTTTTGTCTGTATAATAACTCAAACGTCATAATGCAATTTTAATCCTAGAAAACATTTCAATAATTAAATATTTTTTTAATTTCAACATTTTCCATTGCAAAACGTCAGTATCAGCTCTTGGTTTCATCCTTTCAAGCCAACAGTTAAACCAATCCCATTGGCAAAATAAAGCAAATACGTTAGATAATTTTTAATCACCAGACCTCTTTTTCATCATTCAACATTCACAACCAGGTATAATTTATGATAATGAAGCATTTAATGCTTTAGGTGATAATATGGAACTGTATAAGCTGATTGAATGAATGCCATTGAAGTTATTTTTATAATTTTTGCTATAATCATTCACTTTAAACAAATTTACCTAAGGAGAATTAGAAGAAAGTGTAGTCTGTAAAAGCATTGTAGCCAACATTAAGATTAGTCTTTACAATGTTTGCATTTGCTTGGTTATATTAACATTGAACTTTGCACATTTCCATTTAATTAATTTTGTGATGGATAGTCATTGCTCCTCTTATTGGTAACAGCTTGTTATTAGAGAGTAATTCTTATTGCAATATGAAATAATTGGTGACTTATTAAATGATGAGAAAACCTGTTTAACAGATAAAAATAGATTTCAGACTATTTGTTAATTTCTTTGTTTCTGTTTAATTCATTTGATTAAATTTAGATAGACTTTTTCAAGCAGACAGCCCAACATGTTGAAAATGGCCACGACAATGAAAAAAACAAAAACAACCCAAATCCCATTCTTCAATGCGTCATTTTATGGAAAAGTAAAAAAAAATCATAGAAAATGAATCAGTGTAAAAAAAAAATTGTAGAAAATAAATCAGTGTAATTGAATGCATGAAATTAAATAATGAAACAAAATGGTATATTAAAAAATCCTCAAAAACGATTTCTACAAAGAGAAATATATGAATATATCAAATTATATGGGTGGCAACGAACTAAATGTTCGGCTCATAATATGAGCAGAACAACCAATAAAATTTGTTTTTTTAAACTCGGTAGTTGGTAAAATGAATGAAACAAACCTTGATCTAAGTATGAATGTGAAAGGACGGCATGATTCATATAGTTTGATATTATCACACATTGAGCGATTTGAATACATTTCTATAGTTGCTTAATAAACCATTCTTTAACAATCCACAGATTCCCCGTATTGGAACTGAAAATTTCTATCTAAGGCATATTTTACTTTTTTGTCTTCTCCAGTATACAAAACATTAAGCTCAAGCTCAGGTTCTTACAATGAAAAATACAGGTCTTAGGTCTCATTAAGGTCCAAACATGTCGGCCTTAATTCAAATATAACAAAGAGTTGAGAGTACAAATTCTAGTCTCTCTTTTCTCAATTGCGCATTTTCAAATAAGAAAATTTTATTGACAGTCTCTAAGTATAGAATCAACAGGGGATGCAAGCAAGGTGTCTTTCTAACATTTTTATTGAAATCCTCACAAGGATCATTACGCAACTCACTGGGAAGGAAACAAATTTTCTGATTTCAGTCAATATCGTTGAACGCATCCTGTTTTTTTGTTTGTTTATTGCTTTAGGTCTCTTCCAACACAAATGAGGTTATATGAGAGACCGCTGAAACAAAAAAACAAGCAATCTAACAAAAATAGTACAAATGTAAATCAAAATCATAACCTAAAGATATCATAAGCTAAATTATAAATAACTAAGAACAAACAGGCAGAAGATTTACAGAAAAAAAAATATCCCCTGTCAAAAATACAATCACAAACCAAAGAAGCAGGATAGGCAGTAAAGAGAAGAAGAAACGACATCACTATCGGATCGTACACCCATGCGAACATCATAGGTATATGATTCAAGGGTGATGCTCCCATCCAACCACCCGCATCCTGTGGTGTTCAGGCAAGCATGAAAGAGAAGGCAATTTAAGCAAACCAAAAAAAAAAAAGAAAAAGAACTAAAAAAGAAAATTAATAAATTGGAAAGGCGCTGATACAATGTGTTTTTATAATTTAAAAATATGTATATTTGAAAACAATAGTTTTTCTACATCTCATAAATTAGAGCAAAGACGTTACATAAAATGGAATGTTCATAACAACCTGTGCTCCTGTGTTAATGTTCTAGATGTAGATTTTATCAACAAAATCAAATATTGTAAGCCAAACTAAATAGATCAGTGGTAAGTGAGTAAATTATGAATGTATAAACATGACAAAAACATTTGATAAAAAATTAAACTGGTATTAAAGATAACAAATTGAAATAAAAGTTGACAGTTTTCGGAATCAATAACAAACCCTATACAAATTTAAGGTGATTGAGTGAAATCTGATGAATAAATTCAGGCAAATCATTTCATTAACAGCCATGATTTTTTCTATTTTAAAGACTAAGTAAAAACAAAAATTCAGAATTTCACATAAACAAAAATATGAATCAGCTATCCAACCTGTTGCTGCAATGCAAGCTTCTCAAATATCAATTTTTATCTGCACTTGTTACTCATGGAGAATAACTGCTACAATGCAATGAGACCTAAAGAATTTACGGCATTTATGTTTTGAATGTCATGGCTCAGCAACAGAATACATTGCAGCACAGAAATTTTGAACATGCAAAACTAAAACATAACGGAAATCTCAAACATGTCTCAATTCCCCTTTTTTTATCCCTCTATTTTCATAGTATTAGCTATACAAAAACCTTGAAACCTTACTGAGGCTATCATGGAAATCTCAAACAAACTGGACATTCGCTTGCGTGATCGTGTTCGAGGATAAAATTATTTTGCCTTGTTCGTATTGATTGAAACAAAGGCATATGACATTAATGACTTCACAAAACAAAACAAACATGACCATAACAACACAACAAGAACAACAAAAATAAAAAGAGACCATTATGTTGTATACAGGCCACTAAATAAAATGAAAACTAAAATGGAATGCATGAAACCGTAATGGTGGTTGGTGCATTGTAAAAATGGGAGAAAAAAAATCTAACAAGTTTTTTTATTTGATAAAATACCATTAATTTTTTCCTTCAGGCAGCCCAATGGCTTTGCTGTCTAAACAGTGACTGGTGTTATTAAGGTGGAAAAGTCTCAATTCAAGAACGTGTTGTCATTATGATATCTAAATTCTGTAAGTTCCATTTGAGAACAAGTTACAATGTTTTGCTCCTCTGTAAGACAAATTCAGTAATTTCCTCCTTCCGTTAACTCTCTTGAGTTCATATGCATGGAAAAATCGAACAAATTTGTTCGGTTTTCAATCATGGTGAACTCAAGAGAGTTAATTGCAGCAGTTGAAGAAAACTTCTGTTTCTGATAAAATTGTTAACACTATTTACATAAATTTTCAGAAAACATTGTGTGGTTAAAAGTAAGATCTTTTTTTTTCAACAAGATAATTTATATGCCTGGGATTTTAAAGTCCATCATCATAATCTGTCAACATTGCTTGTTGTTTCTTCTCTGCTTTGTACATCTTCATCTCTTCAGGACGTTTCCGTCGGAAAAAGCCAACCTAAATAAATAAAATATCAACATTTATTAAAGACTTCTTGAATTCTAAAAATGGAGGATTTAAAACAAATGAAGATGGCTAGAAAAATTGATTTTGCTTTTACTTTACTTATGAATTGAAAATACCTAACCTAAAAACGAAAGATGACATGAACAGGAAATGTTTAATTTATTGCATAATTAAAAGATAAAATGATGAAACATCGAAATATTATATAAATATAAGGCAGGTCTCTTTATTAATCAAGTACAGTTCAAAATTTCTGCTTTTAGTGGAAAACTTTGTTTATTCTTTTTTAATGGCTGCTTTAGACAAGTGGCCTTGACGATGAGATCTGAAGTACAGTTAGTAAAATGTTCCAACAATGTACAAGTGTGTTTAAGACTTCTATCAATCAAATCAAAAGAGAGAGAGAGAGAGACAGAGAGAGAGAGAGAGAGAAAGAGAGAGAGAGAGAAAGAGAGAGAGAGAGAGAGAGAGAGAGAGGGGGGAGACAGAGAGAGGAGGGAGACAGAGAGAGAGAAGAGAGAGAGGAGAGAGAGAGAGAGAGAGAGGGAGGAGAGAGAGAGAGAGAGAGAGAGGGAGAGAGAGAGAGAGAGAGAGAGAGAGAGGGGGAGAAGAGAGAGAGAGAGAGAGAAGAGAAGAGACAGAGAGAGAGAGAGAGAGAGAGAGAGAGAGAGAGAGAGAGAGAGAGAGAGAGAGAGAGAGAGAGAGAGAGAACAAGAACGTTTTGGAAAGATTACAAATATGAAAACGAAGATTTGAAATCATAGTGTCATGGAGAAAGGAGAAAAATGTATCCAAAAAGAAATTAAATAAACTCATTCAGAGATATACTTCTTTATTTTTATTTTTTAAAATGAAAACAAGACAGTCTGAGCCTAGTTTGAATTCTCTGTGAAAACAATTTCTTGACAACATTTAAAAATGACATAGAATGTTTCTGAATTCTATTGGAGCAGTAAACCTCTGCTATTAGTACAGATGGTCGCTATTAAGAGGTAACCCCCACAAGCGGGTTTGATTTGCATCAATTACTTACAAAATTGAAGTTATTTATTTTAAATGGAAAAAAAAAAGATATTGAAAAAATGCATCTTCCAAATGTGAAAAGCCTCTCATAATCTTACCTTGTACAAAATCAAAATGACGACAAGAAGCAAGATGATGCCTACGATGACAGCCACTAGGATGATCCACCATTTGATCTTCTGGCCTGATATCTCTTTATAGTCTGGAATAGCTCTTGTGATGGCCTGCGTTAACATAAATTAATATAGTAATGAACAAAAATAATGGAAACATGTTTGGCGATGGAATAGCATTATTGGTTTTTATAAGAAATTTATAACTTAAAATAAAACGAATACATAGAATTTAAAATATACAATAAAATTTGTAAACAATTTTTTTTTAAAAAATTGACCAGATAAAAAATGACCTACTCTTTGATAGTCGTTGCTTGTATCTGTTTGTTGAATCATGGAATTTTTGGGGAGGGTTAAGTTACCGAATGAGATAATTTGGACATCCGTTGCCTTACGATAGTCCTGTGTAATGAAAGATATGAACAAGATTGAAAAAAGTGAACATTTCAGAGTCATGAGGGAAGGGAAAAGGTGAATGAGATAAGAATAATCTTTTTTATATTGTACATTCATGTTATATCAAACCCTGATGAATGTTTCATCGGAAGAAAGACTCTTCTAACAAATGTTTTCTTCCTTACATTCTTATACTCCTAGATCATGTATCTTTAATTCCCTTTGAAACATACACAGCTATGTCATGTATGACTTAAAAAGACAATCAAATGGTTTCATTCTTTGGGTTAAGAAAAACAACTCTTCTAACAGTTTCAATTCAAGTCTGTTGCCCATGCCTTATAATTCAATTTTATTTCAATTTATGTCACTTTGTAGTTTATATTATCCAAAAATATTGGCCTTTATGGGACTGCGTGGCTCAGCAGTACAGTCTTTGCTTCGTACCTGAAAGGTACCGAGTTCGACTACCCGCCACGTTGTGTGGCCTTGAGCAAGTCACCTAGCCTTAGCTCAATTTGCGGCGCTACACTGTGACTGACGCCTGGGTTATTCCAGTCTTTCCTTGGAATAGACCCTAAAGAAAAATTTCCCTTTAGGGATGAATAAAGGGAATTTATTAATTTTTTTTTTATATATAGCAGACTCACTTTGAAGATTATCAATTCTAAATATTGCTTCTTTCTTCTTATTCAAATTAAAATCTCATACACTCTACAATTTGCCACTGCTAGCTCCACTACTTGAAATTTTCTTGAATGAGAAAATGGCAGCAACTTCGTAAGTCATATAGTAAAAACAAAATGGAAGGACAACTTACAGACAAGAGAGTACTTTCCCAGAGCCTTGAGTCCATGGTGATCTGTACCCAACCCACGCCTGGCTCCAGCTTGCCCAGTTTACATTTGAATTCAAAACACTTGGCTGTCTTGTCCATGCAACTCTACAATGGATTATGTGTATATAATGATATACAAAATAGACATAACACAGTTGACGTCACTCAGGTCTTTGTAATTTTTTTTTTTTGCTATCCATTTTTATGAGTAATTCTTACTAAACTGTATTAAGCAGACTATAAACCTTCAAGGCCATACATAGTTTTGTGTGTTGGTCCATTATATTTCTGGATGGCAATGTTGTGAGTTTCTTAGCCAAGCACACAGTATCTATTCTATCTTAATCTAGAGGCCCATCCAAAGTTTCGCTGGCCCAAGGTCTCCACTGATAGTGAAATACTTCCGTGATTTCTAGGGACTCATGGATATTTACAACAAATAAAATAACATCTTTCACTCAAAAACATTTCATCACAGAAAACCCAGCCTCCGTGTCTCGTTCATGGGCACGGATAGAACAGCTACAGGGGGTTAGACACAATCAGCTCAGTTACTAAGATCTAAATCATAATTCTCACCATGATGACAAATCCAACGCTTCTTTTCTTTGCCTCCGCTTGTCTTTTGGTTCTTGACTTGGGGAATGTGCTAGAAGAATTGGATTTGTCCCCACCGGTGGCTTCATTGTAAGGAAATAAAATATTGCTGGGGTCTTGAACTGCTTCTGGTTCTGTCTCCCTCACCTCCTGTTTAAAAGGAACAAAAAAAAAAAAAATCTGCTTTATCCAAAGGTGGTCAAAACATTCAAAGTTTGAGATTGACAAAGATTTGATTTGCCTTTAAGTTAGATTATTTCATAGTCCCAAGTCCACCAAACCATGACTAGATATTTGCGTCTTTTTCATAAAGACTAATTATTAAATTAATGAAGTTTAAGTCAAAGAATTGTATGTCTAAGCCGGTACGGTAGCTTAAATCTTATTAAAAGGCAAAAAGTGGTCGGCTCAATGACTTTAAAGGAAAATCATCATACATTGCTTTTGCATACTAGTTTTTAAAGGTAAAAAATAGCAACCAAGCCTCGGTATTAGATTTTTAAAGAAAAGCTCAAATACTGACAGTGCAATGGAAAAATATCTGATCTAAAAAATAAACAAATTTTCATCTAAAGAAATATGAATAAGCTATTTCTGCTGTTCTTTTTATGCTAGACTCACAGATTTTGGAATATTTCTTATTATTTACCCCAGGAACAAATAAAAAAGTAACAATAACTAAGCATCTATACAGTGCAATATCTATGCCCAAAGCACTCTACAAGGAGTCCCTAACCAACAGCAACACTTAACACGTAGGACAAGATAAGACGATGCCTGTTAGGCGATATTACAATTTTTCCGACAGAGACAATGATGTTAATGGCCAGGAACTCAGTTTACATCTGAATATAATTACAGAATATGAGCCTTCTCCACAGACCTCGAACCCTGGACCGTCTGATCCGATGAGTCATACCATTAGACCATATAGCTGTACAATAGGAACTTGACCCTGAGATCCTTAATTTCAATTAGAGTTATAATACATGTCAGTATGTCAAATCTTGTTTGAACTATACAACCACTTGCATTACTTTTTGACTCCTCATTGTAAAGAATAAAGCCATAACAATGACTAATCTCATTTTAAATTTGTTTTAGACCGAAGAATTCAGAATTCATCCTTTCATGTCAATAAAAAACGTTTTTCTAGTTTTATACCCCCTAGACTCACTTATTCAGTCAATGTTGTAAACAAAGAATCAAGACATACAAACTTTTGGACACATTGAGTAATTTTCAAACTATTAGCACCTCTAATGGTACAAAGACTAACAAGAAACAAACATAATATGACAAAAAACATCCAGTAGACAGACTCAGCAGCCCTGTAGTTTTTTTTCTAACTTACCCGAATGTTGAGAGGATTGACATACTGCTCAATGTCTTTGTCATTACACTGGACTTTCACAGAACCACTTATCTAGGGAAGAAAGTGATGCCATCAAATGTATCGTGATTCATAATATATGTAAATGTTGCTGCTCTAAGCTCAAAGAAATAAATAACAATGTGAAATTGAATGTAAGCTTCAATTTAATTTACGAAAACAGATAAAATAGACGTTTCAGGTTTCCCCTTATCAACAAAACAGGATGAATGAAACACTACAGACGAATGAGATAATGCGGTAGTGGCGTTGTTATTAACAACTACCAAATTATCTCATTCGTCTGTAGTGTTTCATTCATCCTGTTTTGTTGATAAGGGGAAACCCGAAACGTCCATTTTATGTTTTTGTATATTAAATTGAAGCTTACATTCAATTTCACATTGTTATTTATTTCATACAATATGGTGTAAAAAACTCTTGTCAAACAATTATTTGTTGTTTTCAATATCAAAACAATCATTCAGGATATAAATAATTAAAACAATACATTTGTTGGTGAATTTCAACAGCGACATGAACATTTAAAAGTAATAACATGTCTGTGAGGTATGCTGGTATTATAGAAGAGATATTTTTAAAAACACAAAATGAGGTCTGTATTAGATGAATTTCTAAAAGCCTTACATTCTTGCCTACCTTTGGCTTACGCATCAAGTAGAGAAGGTATTTCCCATTACTGCCATCGCTTCCTGCCACTTCATAAGGCCAGTAGATGGTGATGTAAGACTCAGAAATGACACCCGGGCCATAGTTCTTTACCTGAAGAAAGAAAACATAATTTATGTCGGGTATCCATTTTATTTCTTTTTAGGGATGTTACAGTGCTGAATCTGAAAGTGGGGTGGATTGGGTACACCCTTTGGAAGCCAGCATCCAGTATCACGCATCAGGCACTTCTATGGTAGTGAGATGAAGGAATAAGGCATTGTACTTGCATCTCATCTGATGGACCCCTGTTTAGCCAGCATCATGTTTGTTTGTTTTTCCTTGAGCTTGAAACTGTGTTGCTTTGCTGTCCTGCACTGTCGCTGCAACCTGTTTCTCCCCCCCCCCCCCCCCCCCCCCCCCCCCCCCCCCCCCCCCCCCCCCCCCCCCCCCCCCCCGAGAAGGCAGAGGAGGTGGGGGATGAGAAGAGAGAAGAAGAAGAAGAAGAAGAAGAAGAAGAAGAAGAAGAAGAAGAAGAAGAAGAAGAAGAAGAAGAAGAAGAAGACCACCAACAACACCAACAACACCAACAACAACAAGTAGAAGGAAAAGGATGAGGAGAGAAGGAGGACGACGACGATGGCGAGGAAGATGAGAAAATGGAGGATGAGATGGAAGAGGAGGAGGATGAAGAGATAGTAGAGGAGATTTAGGAAAAGAAGAGGGAAGAGGAAGGTGAGGAAGCAAAAAAAAAAAAAAAACAAAAAAAAAAAAACAAAAACAATTAAATAAGCTAAAGGAGAATCCATCCTTGAAGATAACAAAAACTAATGCTTGGTTTCCATGTGGTCAAACTGAGAGAGAATAGTTACAGAGATATAAGAAGTAGGTTGGGATCAGGTAAAGGGAGTAGCCTCGGCAGACAACAATGATAGGGTGGTCCATTAGATATTGACAGACTATTTTTGTTTACCTTTGATAGGGGGATGATATGTGTTTATGTTTAGCTTTTGTTTTTAGTGGTTTTAAGGCGCTTGAAGTTGCAATTAACCAAAGTTGAGTTTCCATTGCAACATTTTACACATATATGGTAAACTAAAGGTGAAAGGCTAACAGGGGTAAATCCTTTAAGTGCTTTTGATAAAAACAAGTAAATATAGAAAGTGAGTGCAGTTAAAATAACAATTTTAAAAAATCCATAGCCATCAAAGAATACCTTTATTCCACCAATCAAAATAAGATCCTTAAATATTTCGTAACCAATAAGTTGTAAAAGGTTTTATTTTGCAAATGAATTCAAGTTATATATCGTGATGACATAAAAAAATAGTTGCTTCTTCATCATCATACATATCACCCCCATTTTCCCTTGCAAGATAAATATATCAATGGGTAAAAACAAAAATGGGTATTATAAAGGCAATTTGACTCAGCTGTCTAAAGAAAAAGCACATAATTTTCACTTTTTATATTTTGTGTATGAGGGAGAGGGAGCAGAAGATAATTCAGCGACAGTCACTTAGCGTATATCATTCAATGATCTTCTTCATATCAAATAACCATTCTGTTGTTTTTCTCCATCTGCTAGAATGACAATTTTGACCCTAAAAAAATTATGGATTTATACTCATATACGACAAGTGGTTATTTCATATGGCCCATCACCCATCTTTTCAATCTTTATTTAAGACATAAAATGAACAAAAATGTTATGCAATCATTGAATGTAATTTTTATTCAACATTCAATGGTTGTGCTTTTTTTTTTAATTAAGAAATGATAGGGTTTTCCACAATTAAAAAAAAACAAAGATCAAAATAATATTCATTATCTCCTCAGTCAAAAAGATATCTTAAATTTCTTGTCATTTGATTAACAAGAATTTTAAAATGATCAAGAAACAACTTTATTCTCAAACTTAGCTTAAAATGTTAAGAACAAGAATTTCTTAAGTACCATTGGATTCAATTAAACTGAATAACTACAACTGAAAAACTTTTGTATATTTCCTAATAATAAAAATCAAAACAACTGAAAAGTGTTTTTTTCTCTTAAAATCATTATCTCCGTTTGTCCCATTTGAGATAATGAGGATTATTTCCCCTAATATTTCTCATACAGTCTATCATTTTATCAAGATTAAACTTCAAATTCATACAAATCTATGGGCATTTTTGTCCCAATTGATGTATAAAATAAAGTTTACATTTCAATTTATCTCATAGACGGAAAATCTCAAAAAGTAGAAAAATGGACTTAATGAGTTTTGAAAAACCAACCTTTAATTGATTACAAGAGATCATATCTGATCATAACATCTGAAGTGTATTGTTGGATGAAGTAACAAGTAACGAGTAATACCCTTATCACTTCAAATCACAGTCCAAAGGCCGTGTAGATTTGATGATTTCAACTATCACTGACCCTGGTCTTCTTATCAACCCAGCATGCCCGAATTGAGTCCTCAAATATGTAGAAATAAATGGTCTTACAAGATCAATCAACATACTGTCCTTCACGACAACAATAACAACAACAAAAACAAAACAGAAACAAAAACAAACCAAAAAAAAAACACATATACACCAGAAAAAATAAAAATACTGAAAACACCACCACATTGCCTGACACAAAATCAGCTAAAAATATGACCAACAGATTGAAAATCCCCCCCAAAAATAAATTAAAATAAATTTATAAATAAATGAAATAAAATAAAATAAAATAAAATTCTCTTTCCTACTCCCAAAGAAATATTTATCTTATGAGTCAATCGAGGAGTAAAAATTTTTTTTCTTAATGAACATAAGCCAACCCAAAAAAAGAGCAAACAAGAACTTAGTTTTTTTATTAAGTGGGGGAAAAAAAAAAGATGCTGACAATGGGGTTCTAGGTTCTCTAGGTACTAATACAATGCTTAATCCACTAGGTCCTCTCTCGCTTTTAAAATAATCAGCTACAGGCCCCAGTAAAAAATAAATTCTAGGAAGAGACATGCTAATTTCAATGAAAGACGTGAATGCAAATGTTAGCACCATCAATGATGGAAGTGTGAAATAAATTAAAAAGAAATAGCAATGAGGAAAGTGAGCTTCTGTTGATTTCAGCTGATTCAATGAACTTGAGATATAAGGAATGCTTTTCCCAAATAAACACTGTCAAACACTGGCAAGTCAAAGACTTCGTATAGCAAGTGGATGTTCTGGATAAAACTCTTCTTCGGTAAATGTAAATAGAAAATTAAACAATGACATGACAGGGTCTTAGCAGCTTGAGTAGACATGTTGACTAAATTGCCTAAACTGTTCGAGATTGATGAGGTAATACACAAAAAAGATACTTGCATATCAGTCCCAATTTGTGCTCATTTTTTTTATTTATCACACATTCATATGAGCATTTGTCTTAAATTTTCTGTTATTTCACCAAGGCTTTCGTTCCACAGGCTGATGGTTCCCTGGAAAAAGTTATCTTTTTTTCTTTGCATGATTCTCTCCTAAACAATGCGGTTGCAAACCATCTGGGTGGTAGCTTCTAGTGCATTTATTGTTTTTTCGTTAAGTGTAACATTCTGGCAATATTATTCCTTTTTTAAATTTTAATTTGTAATTGTTAATAAAAAGCTTCCATCTATAATTCAATGACAATTTTTGGCCCTTTTCTTTGTTACCTGGTAATTGTGTTTGACCGGTGCACCAATGTCTTGCTCATCATCAATAGCGCTGGCTCCTCTTGGCTCCCCCTCACACAAAATGGATTTATCAGGAACGACAGACCTGAAACAGAAATTGGCAGGAAGACCTCAAAGTCAATATAGGTCCAATTTTATTAAACTTACTTTTTTCCTTTTACCTCACACTACACCCTTTAAAGCTTATCCTCAGCAAGTGTTTCTCTAACTAATCCACACAGTAATGGACTAAGATCAGTGCACAATATTAAGGAAATATAAAGGGTATATTACAGGAGATGTTATGCCAAGGCAATCAACTTATTAAAATATATATATACAACAGAAATAAACAATTTATCTGATTTTGAATTCCATTATCCACTGTAAAAAAAAAGGTACAAAATATTCAATGTACTTACGCAGCAAGTCCTATGTCAGCTCTATTGATAACCCTGAATTTCATGATGACCTTATCACCATCTGGTGTTGTTTCTGTGCTTGATCTAAACAAAAGAAATAAACAATTAAAATATTAAATATTATTATATACTATTGCCAAATTTTCAGGATTCGATAAATTATAGCAATAATTACACCAGAAGAAGTTGAAGGGAATTAATGAAGAAGACAAGAAGTGATAGAAAAAAGATTTTCTTTCATCATCTAGAGAATTTTATAGGAGACCAAAAGTCCGGAAAATAAAAAGGAAATAGAGAAATATAAAATATGGACTGAATGTCTAGTTTATTAAAAGGAAACAGATGACTGCCATGCTGCATAGTCCCGTCTAGCTATTAAGGCAGAGATTATTGTATGCAAATTGCTTTCTTTCCTTTGGATAGGCCACTAGTCTATTGCAAAGTATTTTCTGCCAGATCTAACTGACCCAGCTACCCAATCACTGCTGGGTGGCCACAGGGGTCAGAAAAAATATCTCAGACGTCACCCAGGATTGATCTCAGTCCCTATGCGTGTAAAACGAGTGCTCTACCAGTGAGTGATATACCCTGTAAAAGCTAAAGGTGCCTAAGTGAGCTGGTAAAGATGTAAAAATGTTTCGAAAGAATAAAAGTGACTCGCTATGTTGAAACAGTGACAAAACACACCAAAAAAAAAAAATAAATAAATAAAAAATTATGAGAAAATAACATTTGAACAATAAAAGTGCCAGAGAGAGATAGATTGGGGAAGAAATGCGGATACAGGAAGAACGGAATGTAGATAGAGTGGGAATGTGGACGAGTGATTAATCGTAATAACACTGAACTATTGGCTTGTAAGCTAAATGACTAAACATGCTTAGAAAAAACCCCAAAAAACCCAGAAAAAAATGCGAATGTATCAAGAGTTGGAGGGTATGAACATGTCTCTCTATCTCTCTGCTTGTCTCATTTCTTTCCCTTTCCTTCTCTCTCTTAGGACCATATCCACTTATAAATCACCTCTCTTAAAACCCCTCCCTTTAAGAAAAATATTTACTCCGCCTGACAAGCCGATCATTCTCTTCCCCGAAAAATTTATCTCTTTGATACTTTCATCATTCAAATATGGTTTTCTTTTTCATCATTTTTCACACATCTCCTGAAGAAGGAGCTGAATTGTCATTTATTTTGTATATACATTGTTTCAACTTGTATGAGTCACATTTGGTCTTTTAATTCTTTTTTACAAGGTATTCTCTCTGACTCTGATCTTCACCATCCACTCTGTTGTGAGGTGACTTCTATACTACATGTTGCGGCTATGTGGTCTTGTGGTATGACACTCGCTTTCGGATCGGAAGGTCATGGGTTTGCACCTCGCTAGACGCATAGTTGAGAAAAGACTCTTTACTCAAATTCTCTCACCATACTCAGGTGTAAAATGAGTACCTGGCCGTTAACAGCATTGTCTCTGTCCGAGAAAAAAAAATGCAATATCGCCCAACAGGCGTCATGTCTCGTTCTACATGTTATGTGTTGCTCACGGACCCCTTGTAAAGTGCTTTGAAGTGGATATTGCGCTATATAAAATCTCATTAAAAATTTTTTTTACATGTTCTTCACTTGATCTAATATTATGTTTTCCTAATATCATTTATTTAAACTTTCTATAATAACCAAAGGTGGAATGTGTCACCTTGGATGGTGTGAGTGTCCTTAAGGAAATGGGAAGGGTTACAAAAATGTCCAGTGGCATCGAAAAAGAATAAGAAAAAGATAAAAAGGGATCAAATTCATGCATTGAAAAAAAAAAAAAAAAAACCCAAGGAAGAAAATAATTTATATATATATAGATTCAACTTTTGATCCTGGAATCATACCTCTATTATTTGTTTTAATCTATACTTTTTTCTTGCAATGGTACGACATTCACAGAAACTTAAGTTTTTAAATGATTTTTGGGACTACTGCCACTACTACTACTACTACTACTACTACTACTACTACTACTACTACTACTACTACTACTACTACTACTACTACTACTACTACTACTACTACTACTACTACCAGTACTACTACTACTACTACTACTACTACCAGTACTACTATTACTACTACCAGTACTACTACTACTACTACTACTACTACTACTTCTATTACTACTACCCCTACTACTATTACTACTACTACAGATTACGATTTAATCCATGTTCTATAGTTTCAAAGGTACGACTTGCATTGCTCAATAATGCAATGAGACTTACGTATTGACCCAAGCGGTGATGTTGTACAAATCAGTGGATTCAGCAAGTTCCTTGGGAATATTGAGCCTGACCTTAAAGGCTACAGCATCATCAGTGCGAAAAGGATTTCCAATCTGATCACACCATATCATATGATCTCCATCATTTTGGCATGTCACTAGTAATGACTCCTATATCAAAGTAGAAAAAGTAATTTATTACAATTCAATATCATTCAAAATTATCTGCAGAAAAATATGTGGGAAAAAAAACAAAAAAAAAAAAAACAACAAAAAATAAAAATAACAAAAATAAATATAAAAAAAAAAAAAAAATCAAAATACTTGTCAGGTAAGTCCAAATTTTAATGTGCTTTTCAAAGAAAAGAAAAAACCTGAACATCACACAAAAAATGATGCTAACAAAAAAACTTGTCCATGGTCAATGAGGATGCTAATTAAAAGCCAGGTGCCAAAATGTACATAAAATTATTCTGTATCATGAGATCTTAATTTGGACAGATTTGCTGGAGATTATAGATGCCAATCTCAATTTTTCAGTTCCCTTGAAAAAAAGAAGTTAAAAATACAGTGAACGATGAGTTATGCTACGAAGCTTTGATGTAAAATAGAAACTGAATCAGTTACAGAAAGTACAGATGCTATAAATTAAATAAATAAATAAATAACCTAAAATTGAATTAATCAATGTAAATATAAGCATCCCCCCCCCCCCCCAACTTTCACCATTACACACCTCCTTGTCAGTTTCTAGAAAAGAAACCCTGGCTGGTTTCTGAATGAAGACACGGGTCAAGTAAGCAGCCTCTCCTTTGTTCTCTAATTTGATATCGACAAGAATTTCATTCTTCTTTTCCTTAATCAACAACTCATAGCTGCCTTCATCATCCCTAAATGTATTTTTTTTAAAAAGAAGAAAAAAAGGGGGAAGGGGAGGGTTGAATATCAGATCTATATATAAACATTTTATGAAATGAAAGCAACAAAATAAAATGGAATGGAAGCTTTGATGTGAACGTCAACATACTAGCCAATAAACGTAGGTGTCATTACATGTATTCACTGGAATTTTTTTTTTCTAAATCAAGGAGATAAAATCTATACATGGGCAATAGGGCCTGTTTTTATTTTAATAAGAAGCCATTGAGTTTATGAAATATAAAGCCAGTTATCCTAGTATGTGTTGCGGCGAAAGGAAAATGACAATTGCTTGTTGCCCTTTGGATAAAATTACTTTTATGGCTTAATCATTCATATGATGATCCAATTATGAAAGCAATTACACCCGAAGGCTTTTGTATTAAATCATTTCCACGCATTGGGAGGAAAGGAGGTGGTATTGCAATTATTTACAACTTGTCACTCTTTGACAAGATATCATTTCACCATGATAATTTTAGAAGTTTTGAATACGCTGGATTTGCCATTCATGAAAATAATTTTAAAAAGTCGTTTCACTGTGTCTACCGCCCACCACCAAGCCAACAAAACAAAATATCAACAATTGATTTTTTATCTGAGTTCGGAGAATTTATGTCTATGCAATCCATTAACAAAAAGCATAATATTTTATGGGTGATTTTAACATTGATTATTTCGGAAACAAAAATGAATCGAAAGTATTTCGGGAGATTATTGACACAAACAACTATATTCAACTTGTAAGCGGTCCTACAAACAACCATGGCCACACAATAGATCATGTCATTACAGACATTGAACATTCTCTCTCTTCACCTGTCTCAAATATTGATAAATTAATCTCTGACCATCATTTAATTGTGTTTTGCGTTTTATTTCCAATGAAGCACGAAGTAAAAAAGATGATAACATCTCGTAATTTGAAGAATATAAACATGAACATTTTTAAACAAGACCTTGACCATAACGTTAAAAATAAACATGATGCGAATGGTCTCCACGAGTCAATTGTTGGTACGGTGGACAAGCATGCTCCCTTAACAACTAGAGCAGTAAAAGTGAGACGTCAAGCACCCTGGTATAATACCGAAATAAAATTGAATGGATTAGCCAGGAGGCGGGCAGAAAGAAAATGGCTCAAGTCCAGAGATGCTGTCGATAAGAAGCGATACATCGCGGCTAGAAATGATGCAAAAGCCGTCAATTTCAGGGCCAAAAAGAAATTCTATGAAGAAAGCCTCAAAAACGTGGGACGTTCGAGACAATTCTTTGCCTTGACCAAGGAACTGCTGGGACAACAGACGCAACCAGCTCTCCCATCTTTAATCGATCGTGCAGATCTACCAACTCGCTTTGGTCAATATTTTAAAGAAAAAACGGATACCATCAGGAAGGAACTCTCGTCTGAATCGATCCCTACAACATTTGACAAGTTTCATGGTGATTCGTTAACACATTTTTCAAAGATTACTGAAGCTGACTTACGTGATTGCATTATGTCGTCTCCAACTAAAAGTTGTGATTTAGACCCCTTAAATACTGCCATTTTAAAAAAATGCATTGATGTAATTTTAACACCATTTACATGTATTGTTAATAATTCGTTGCAGTCAGGTGCTGTACCAGACATTTACAAAGTTGCTCATGTCAAACCCCTTTTGAAAAAACCTGATCTCGATAAAGAGAACTTAAAAAACTATCGCCCTGTCTCTAATCTTCCTTTTCTCTCTAAGATCTTAGAAAAGCTTGTTTTGAAACAATTACTGTCTCATCTTAAAAATAATTGTCTTGAAGAAAAATTTCAGTCTGCTTATAGGCAACATCATTCGACGGAAACCGCACTTGTTAGGGTTGTTAATGATCTCCTCTCTGTTATAGACAATGGTTCATGTTCTTTGCTGAATTTGCTTGACCTATCGTCTGCTTTTGATACTATTGATCACAATCTTCTTCTCAAACGTCTTGAAATTACTTATGGCGTGTCTGGTGCAGCGCTTGATTGGTTTAGGTCATATTTGTTTAATCGTAAACAGATTATTACGGTGGATGAATATAGATCGGAGGAAATCTTTCTTGATTGTGGGGTTCCCCAGGGTTCAGTACTTGGACCCGTTCTTTTTGTTTTGTACGTTGGCCCTCTGTCTAAAATCATCAGAAGTTTTGGTCTGTCTTACCATCAATACGCTGATGATACGCAATTGTACTGCGTTTCCAATATGAGAAATTTACAAGAAGTATCAGCCAATAGTAAAAATTGTATCCAAAGTGTTAAGAAATGGATGAATGAGAACAGACTGAAACTGAATGATGATAAGACGGAGGTGCTGTATGTGGGGAACAGGAAGTGGAAAAGTGAAACAGATTTGAAGTTGGGGGATGCCTCTATTCAAATTGTTGACAAAGTGAAAAACCTTGGCACATTCTTAGACTCTGGACTGTCGATGGAGCATCAGGTTAATAATTTGGTTAGATCTCTCTTTTTCCAACTAAAAAAGATTGCTTCCATTAGACGGTTCATATCTGAGGATGTGACCAAGCACCTGGTTGTGTCCCTCGTACTATCGAAATTGGATTATTGTAATGCTCTGTTGTTTGGCGTTTCGCAATACAATCTGAAACGTCTTCAGATTGTCCAAAACAGCGCTGCCAGACTAGTATTTATGAAGCGTAGGTGCGACTCTGCCGGACCTCTACTTCATGACCTGCATTGGCTGCCTGTTGAGAAAGAATTAAATTCAAAGCTTGTGTTTTAGTGTATCGTTGTCTTGAAGGTACTGCCCCTTCCTACCTTTCAGAACTAATTGAAAGATATTCAAAACCCCGCCCCTTACGTTCGGCCAGTGATTCCACAAAACTAGTTGTCCCTCGAATTCGGAAAAATGCTGGAATGAGATCCTTTTCTCATTTCGGACCCTCTATTTGGAACGCCTTACCGCAGAGCATTCGTGAAAAAGAATCTTTGTCTATTTTTAAACGTTCGCTTAAAACATATTTGTTTCGATTTTAGTAGATGGTATGAGAAGCAAGATAGGTTTGGTTTGTGTTGTGTGTTGTATTGTGTGTGTGTGTATGTGTGTGTGTGTGTGTGCTTGTGTGTGTGAATGAGTATGTTTCAGCCAAAGTAATTTGTAATTTAAGCGCTTAGAGTCTGGTGTCTCGGAGTTATAGCGCTATATAAGTTTTCAGCATTATTATTATTATTATTACTTTTATCCATCTAATTAAGACTCGTCAACTAAATCATCACTGAGTTACATGATAAACAATTATTCTATATACTGAATGCCAAAAATAATAAATCAGTTTTTGACAGAGGTTAAAAGCTTGATAGAGTACCTTGCACAGGCCATCGAGTAACAGTAAAACTTTTCAAAGCAAGTCAATAATGTGGATTTAAAAATAATTTAAATAATTAAATTTTGAGACTGCAAAATTGTATTCGTCCACTTGAAACACAAACACATTTTGATTTAACATTTTATTACAGCCGACAGACAACAACTAACTTTACTGTTTTTTCTTTATATAATATTGAATATTCAAAAAGAATGGAATACTGTTCAGGTGACATAAAAATGAGCTTGTTACTGGTTGATTGATTTCCTCTCAATTCGTGTATTCTAGACTTTCACCCTGCCTGTTTCATTAAGCAGTAATTTCCCCATCATTTTGTTTACCATGGCCGGATAGCTATTGATTTTTTACTTAAATTTGTAATTTGGCACAAAAATGAAAAATTAGTTTTGGACAGCCAATTAGATATGGTCAATTAAAAAATCGTGCATTTTTAAATATTTTTTTTGGGTCAAATATCTAAAGAGACTGCCTCACATGGGATTAACTACAACAATGCCTTACTATTAATATTTTTCTGATACTGATTTTCTTTAATTAAAAAAAATATGAATTAAAAATTCTAATTATCAAAGTGAAAATAACTGACACAGACATGAGATTGTAGAACTGATTGGCCTGAACCTGCTAGTATCGTGTACAAAATAAGACTTACTTGGCCATTTCTTCAAGCTTGGTTTCAAATTGTAAGTCACTCTTACAAATTTGATCTGCCCCACACTCCTTAACAAAATCAATCTGAAAATAAACCAAAAAGGAAATCCGATTTGTGCCTATGTAATGGTTTCCTACAAAGAGATAATGCAATCCGTCGGTTCAGTGGTAAATCACTTGATAAATTAATTGTTACAATTCAGATCCAAGTGAAGCCACTGTTATTTTTCTTGTTACTTTAGAATTTACATGTCACACAAGATCCTATCACAGATGGACTTTAAATCAGAGGTATTACATATTTAGATTAACCTACAAAGTGTTGACAACAAGTGTGTTACTAAAATGGGTTAGTTTTGCATATACAATTTCCTGATGGTTCTCATTCAATATATGTATTGTATTCATAACTCTTCTTCTTGAGGCCAGTAGCAATATAGTTTCCATTAATATATATCAAAGCCTTTAATGAGAAATCATATGATCTCAGCTTCTTACAATATTTGAACAAAGTTAATACATTTAATAAGCAGTCAAAGCCCCACCAACAAAGCTGAATCCAAATGTTATCACACTTTGAACTATTGACAAAAAGAACATTTGAAGGATTTCTTTTCAAATGTAAAATGAATTTAGTTTCTAAGATTTTGAACAAATATTATTTACATGCAAATGCCAGTTTAGCTTACTGGTAAATCCTAGGTATTTGTAAGAGTCCACAATTTCTACAATTGATTCTCAGTTAAAGGGAACTGTATGATTTTTGTTCAGTTAAAATTCAATGATCTTTTCTTCTGCTTTTTTTTTTGTGGACATGAACTAATTTTACCTTGATAGCAACATCATTGTGACCCTCAATTTTGGCACCCTCGGTTTCCAGAATGGGGAATTGGTTGATATCTTGAGTGGCACTGGTAGGATAAGGGCTGGGACCCTGGCCGTCCGTGCTGAGACCAAAGATGAATGTGAACTCAATGGGATTCAGCTTGTCATCAAACTCACCCTGTGAGAGATATTTCATTTCTTAGTCACCCATTCCAATGTAAAAATCAATGTAAACTCAACAAATAAAAAAGGTCCATCAGAGCCATAAGACATGAATCGGAGTTTAGTCTGATTTCTGTATTTAAAACATGGAGAGTATCATGTTGGCTAACCTCTGAATGACTCAGCAACTCAATCTAGGTCTTTTCAAACAAGTCAATGACCAGCTCGCATGAAATACATAACATCCATGTTGTAGTAATCCTAAATACGGAGGCAGAATTCTAAATCCAATCAATATTTCCCATAAGTCAAAACCACAAAGTTTCTCATCATAACTCTGCCCAAACTAGCATCTAAGAAAAAGTATGAAAAAGGGGACTAGTACAAGTAGAGACCAGGAAAAGATCCAAGAACAATCTATTCAAGTCTCTAGTCTGAAACTACTTTATAAGTATTACCTTGTTAAAGAGAGTGTCCATAAGATAAAGGATACATTTATAGAAACAAACAAACAAAAAGAAAGGGAGGAAAAACAACCCAGAAAACTTGCAAACAATTAAAAATATCTTTTTATACTGCCATCTGGATTTCAAAAGAGTGATTTATTGTAAATTCTGGTTTTAATGACTGCCCAAATTATCCGACATGACACATTTGAAAAAACTGAATGCAAAAATTAAAAAATGTGTAATTTTGAATTATTCTTCAATATTGACCTTTTTGACATGCCTCACAAAAATTTTCACAATCCAACAATTATTGAAAATTTGTAGTTAGTCTTAGTCAAGTTTCAAACTAATAATACTAATAAAATAAGAACTGTCCACCCAATATAGGGGACAGCAATGTATGAGAAGAAGAAAAAAATTATCTCCACAAAAATAAGCAAATTCCAAAGAATAACCCAACTCATGGCGTAGGCAAAACTGAATAACCTCATTCCAGAACAAGGACTGAAAGTCGCAGGGAAAGAACAAATATGATCCATAACTGCAAAACAGTATTATGTCTGGGCGATTTCTATGCTCAAAAATGAATTTATACTCATAGGAATGTGCAGGCCTTCAAAGCCATTAGGCCCATGGAGCTGGAGTTTATTCTGGTTTCAAAAACGTGAACCGGACAATAGCCATTGCCTGATACCCTTCGGTTTGGATGCTAGTCTATCGCTAAATACATTCAACCAAATCTTAGAGACCGGCTACCCAATCACTGCTGGGTGGACAAGGAGGTCAGAAAAAAACCTCTCAACTTCACCCTGGACTGATCTCATTCCCTTTGTATGTGAAGCAAGTGCTCTACCAACTGAGCTATTGGGACCCCCTCATAAAAATGAGACATAGGTTAATTTTATGTCTTATTGAGAAGACTCGATATAGTTTCTTAAAGTATGAAAGTGCAATACACCATATTTCTGATCATTTACAGTTACAGCTTTAAATTCATTTGTCAATTGGTTCATCTAACATAATATCATGTTGTAGCTATGGGTTACAAATGATATGAAGTAAAAAAAGAGATGGCAAGGTAGGGAACCAACCAAATACTGGTTATAACCCATCTAACCAAGAGGCTTATGTTACCTGCCTCGAAGGGGAATTCTATTCACCACATAGCCACCTTCTTTGCTGACCAAAGTCACAGAGGAAGCAACGAAAACAGGACTGCAAATTAATACAGGCAAGACGGAAATGATGAGGGTAAACAACAAGCAATTTCACCCTATTAAACACCATCAGAAAATTTTTATTCTCTATTGTCTTCTGGCACTTTTCTACTCACTTCATATCTTGTTGTTACCAACTAAGTGCCTGCTCCACTCACTTTTCTGAATTAAAAATTCACCCCATACACCGGAGCATACTCAATGTCTCAATCGTTTCTATGTTATATGTTTGTGATGAGAATATTGGCTATTAAGCTTAACTGCTGGTCAAAATTATTTCGCGATGGTGGTGAACGAATCGGCGATCTCAAGAAGTGGGTGAGAGAGGGATCTAGAAATGACTTTGGGTTTGAAACGAATATTTTTGTGTTCGTGGATAGCTCACACGGTAGAGCCACGCTCTCACCTGCCAGGCGGAGTTGTCGTACCAATAAGGTCGCAGGTTCAAACCCCACCACCGCCGCGAAAAAAAATTTTTTATTCTCTATTGTCTTCTGGCACTTTTCTACTCACTTCATATCTTGTTGTAAACACCATCAGAGAGGTAGATAAATTTGTATATTTGGGTAGCATAGTAAGCAAGGAGAAAGGAACAGACGACGACATTAAAATCCGGATAAATAAATCATGATGCCTTTAACACACTTCGACCAATATAGAATTCAAAGGCTATTACATTGAAAAATACAATTCGGATATTCAACACAAACGTGAAGTCTGTTCTTTTATACGGCTCGGAGACATGGCGAGTAACCAAAGCCAACACAAATAAGCTTCAAGCATTCATCAACAGGTGTCTTAGAAACATCCTCAATATCAGGTGGCCAGATATCATCACAAACGAAGAACTGCACCAAAGCTGAACCAGTCACCTATTGAAACGGAGATAAAGAAAAAGAAATGGGGCTGGATTGGCCATATCCTCAGGAAGCCTGCAAGCAACATCACAAAGCAGGCTTTGGAGTGGAACCCGCAAGGAAGGAGGAGGGTTGGTCGACCAAAGCAAACATGGCGACGAAGGATTAAGACTGAGGTAAAGGTAGCCGGAAAAAACCTGTGCCCAAATAAAAAGACCTCCAAAAACTGAGTCCGATGAAAGAGTGCTGTCACGGCCCAAGGTTCCACAAGGAATCAAGAGGCTTAAGTCAAGTCATATATCCAATTTCAATGAATCAAAACAGCTAAGATAAGATAAGATAATGCTTTATTCATCCCATAAAAAGGAAATTTGTTTGCAAACGTGGGTGCTACAAGTATCAAAATTGAACATAATGTTCCACATATAAATTTTAGTCAACATAATCATTTTAAATCAATTTGGGAAAAATATCCTTTTCATATCTATAAAAACAGAAGAATCTTAATAAATCCTTTTAAGAATGTGGTAATTCATACCTTGATTAGAGCAATCTCTGATACGCAAACTGATTCATCCTTTTTAAGCTGAATGTTCTTCCCTGTGACAATTTTTTTGCTGGCATCCTGAGCATCCTGTAGTTCTACTCTGGCAATGCGCCGATTCTGTTCTGCCTCCAGAGAGTATACCACGAGGGGGACTTGCTGGATGCTATGAAATCATGAAAGCATTAATAAAATATATTGCACCTTCTATCAATTAATGAGACTTGTGGATTAACAAAAGATGAATGAAGTGCAAATATACCTTTTAACTAAAATATTAATATAGCACTTCCCTTGGGAAGCCTCTAATTTTGTAAATTTGTTTCTTTTCCACTCCTTAAAAAGAGTTATGAATAAATATACACTTTGAACATGGCAAGAACGCAGGTCTTCAATTTCTGAATAAAAAGCTTCAAATAATAACTAGCTTGCGACAAAGAGAATCATAAAAAGAATTTAGAATGAACTAAACAAAATTTTACTAATATTAATTTGAAACATGTTATATTATATGACATACAATGACAATAAATGGCATATAGATTTCTCCAAATTGTCTACTTTTTATGGGAATTTCAACTTGTATTCTTATATCTTAAGAGGAAATAAATATATTTCATATTTCATGCAATCAGAGTGGCTTTGTGTTGCGTCTTAAATGACGTCAATATAGTGTCATGCAAACTAGCATATATTTCTCTTTTCATCTGTGAAAACTCGTCAATCCAAGAGGTGAAGACAAAAATAATTTAGTAGAAATATATTTAGGAAAATAAAGGCAATAATGAGTGATTTTAATTATAAACAGTGAGGCTTAGCCTCAGTTGTCTTGTTTTTTTTGGTGCAATTCTTCACCAGCTCTTAAAATTTATTTTAGGCATCTGTGACCCAAGAGAGTGCATGATTAACTCTAAACCTATTGACCATATGTGCTGTGTATCATCTTCTTTCATTCCGATGCTAAAATGAACAGGTTTACAAGCATCGCTATACTTCTTAATCCAAAACTGACTTTCATAGCCAATGATAATTTAATGTCCAATTTAAATTGTAATGCTTTCTTGTGATGCTATATTTTTTATGTCGATATCAATTATCTAGAAATTACTACTTATTTTAACAACAAGAAATGAAGTGAATAGGAAAGTTCCAGAAGACAATAGAGAATAAAAGTTTTGTGGCAGCGATGGGCGCTCGAACCCACAACCTTACTGCTACCACAACTCCGCCTGGTCGGGGAGAGCATGACTCTACCTAATGAGCTATCCACCACTCAAAAAAAAAAGTGGTTTCAAACTCTATATCTATTTAATTTAAATGGTGTTTGTGGCTCATTTGTATGGTATCTTGTCTTGTAACAAAGTCAAGCTATTAGGTTAACCATGGTCAATGACTATGATGAGTGAACGGTCACAAAATCTGGTCCTAACCTTGTGTCCTTGGATAAGACATGCAAAACTCCACTCAATTCAAGTTTGAATGGCTATAAACAGTGACAGATATTGTAAGCATTATTGCTGAAAAAGACATCCAAGGGTCGTTTATATCGTATGAAATGAAATGGAAACTTAGTTCCAAATGCTTACTGATGGAAAACATGAAGCATTGTGAATACCTTAAAAATACCTAAAAATTCCATAATAAATGTTCACATTCATTATCTTTAAAAATTATATGAATGGTTGAAAATTTAGGACTTGATTTGGCATATAAATGATAATATGAGATAAATCGAAATATCTTTCAATACATTCAGCAATGTTTGTTCCTTTTATCCACTTATTTTTTCGAGAGCATGCAAAGAGGAGTTAATTGTGTTTTCATTTATCTTTTGATTTCTTTAATTTCATATCAAACTAGATTTTATATTGAAGTTCCTCCTATTAACATCCTTGTGTGCAAAAGCTCTGATAGTGAATTAATTTTAGCCACATAAATGCAAGGCCTAAAGTCTACAAAATTGCAAAGAATCTTCAAAAACTCTACCTGGTTTGAGTCTAGGACTGAACAGAAAAAAAGATAAGAATTAGAAATGAACCAAAAAAAAAACTATGGAAAAAAATCTTTGTTATAAATGATCCCCAACATGCGCCATGCCTTTAGGCAACTCATCCCAATTGCCAGTGATGTCTTTGCATTAAATTGTTTATCCCCCCCCCCCCCCTCGCAACAAAACTGCTCCTTCATTTTACCTGTTAAAATGTAAAATACTGTAAAAATTCTTCAAAACCAAATTTAATCATATATGAATTTTTGTATCAGTTTATTCGAGTTTTTTAAACATTCAAATTGTCTACCAATGGCAAGTTGTTCAGGCAAGTAAGGAATTCGGTTGTCTTAAGTATACTTTCTGGATGTATTTTAGACTTTATTTTGGTCTTACAGAATTTATAACCAACAATATTCTCAGATTCCAACATTCCAAATTATACTCACTGATGAAATAGGGGATATGGTTAAAATATAAAAGAATAAATAATGACGTATAAAAAAAAATAGTTTTAAAATATTAAAAAATATATATTTAAAAATACATTTTAAAGAGTATACTGGCCTTAAATTGACTGTGTATAATGATTTGGTAATATCAAGAAAAATCCTTTTTCTATTTTAAATTTGAGCAGAACAATCTCATCTTTAAACCCTTGAACACCTCATAATATTGACATACACAAGTTCTGGTCATCGTATACATTGTACTACCAATACTGCTCTACAACTGTGGTACACAGGATTAATGAAAAAAGAATTTAGAATTTAGTCTAGATGTCCTACACAGAAAACGACTCCGTCGAGTCATAGGTGTGATATGGCCAGACAAGATTAGTAACCAAGATCTCCACGACCGTTGCAGAGTACGCTCTGTCAGTGATAGAATAAAACAACAAAGATGGAAACTTCTTGGCCACATTCTCCGAAGAGACCATAACATACCCGGCCCAGACAGCATTGAAGGAATACTTCAATGCCAGGAAGAAATACCATGGACAAACACCAACGTCTCTACCAACGACACTAAATGCCAACCTGCAGACATACCATCCTCTGCTCCAATCAGCACCAGGATAATTTGTATTTTACAGCTACAAAAAAACTATTCCATCAAAATTAAGACCGAACATGATCTGCTCACTCTTAAAACATTGGCACAAGACAGGGATACATGGAAAATTAGAACAAAAAGAATCCAACAAGCAGAGGACATGCTGACAACTACACAATTCACAGCAAACTTCCGTGAGACTGCGTAGCCAAAATCATCATATCAATTTCATATGTGTTTTTGTATTTTGCGGTTTTAGTTCTTGCTTTTTATATGAAAAAAAAAAATAATAAAAAAATAAAAATATCTAATCCATGCTCATACATTACTGCATTTCAGTATTGAAATTTAAAAAAAAAAACAAATTTAAAAAAAACAACAACAAACAAAAAATAAATAACAAATCTTCAAAAATTCAACAGTTAATGTATGAGAAAGAGCATATTATTTCTATTTTAATCAAACTTGCAAGGTTTTGGAAAAAGAAGAGGATAAAACTAAATGACAGTGAACTAGTAGTTTTAATGATTTCTCAACAGTAAAAAAAAAAAATAAACGTTTTGCCATACTATCAAAGACAGAAGCATTGGAAAGAGAATCCAAGGACAGGAATACAATACAATACATGGTTCAGTGTACATTAATCATTTTGGACAGATTTAATCAAGATGAGAGGAATTATAAATAAATTTGGGTAAAGGAAGAGAATAAGTATAATGTTTTCAACGAAAAATAAAAGTTGGGTCCCCAAAGGCCATAATTAAATGATTTCTATCGATAAAGAAATGCGGAGATGGACTATTCAAACTGTAAAATGCTGTAGACATATAAAGACTGAAAGAAACATCTTAAGTTTGTCTGGATCAAAGTTTTGAGTATTGCTAGACATTGTATCACAGAGTTTGCATGCATGGTTTATTTTGAAAGAAAGTCTTGTTTCAAAACCATGCCCTTAGTTACCGGACTTCAGGAAAGTTGGCCCTGGTTTCAGAATTTCCACTGTAATGCAATTAAGCAGAGCTGAATGACAAACTATATGTTATGTCAGGTTCTTCTTATAATGCATTTGAATAATTTAAAAAAACCTGAATCTTTTTGAGTAAGAAATCAAATAGGAAGCAGATGAGTTGAATAATTCAAAATAAATTACATGGTCAGGAAATACAAATAAGTTTTGATCTTTATCAAGCAACAACTTTAGACTGATTGACTGACTAAAGGCCTTTCGCTTACTAATCATCTGTGTCAACTCCTTCCACAGTTCACGGTCTTTTGTGGTTGATGCTAATTTTATAAGGTCTTCCTTTGATTTTAATTCTTTGTTATTTTGAAGGCGTTTTAGGTCTCGATTGAGGACAGTGTGAATTGACATGGGTGGTCTGTCTTTATATTTCTTGTGTCCAGATGGTGTGAAAAAAGTATTCATGGCTTTAGACTAAACCAATAATATAATCCTGGCTTAAGTTGATCACTATAAAATTTAAGGGATGTCTTTATATGTAGTTAAGAAAATAACACTATAAAGGACATTATATTTCTTGAACTAAATGTGCAGCATTCACTCTTTAAAATACCTAAGAGCAGAGAAAAACTAACCTCTCAGCAGGGTCGGTGGTGAAATTGACACAAACTGTAACAGCCACACAGATTCGGTTCACGTATTCTGGTTTCACATCTGGCAAACTGCAAAACGTCTTTCCTTTCAAGTCCACGAGAGTGGGTGATACTGACATGGAGGGGTGCAGGCGTATAATTGGTCTAGAACGTATAAGAGCCACCATGTCCGATTCATAAGCTCCTACCAAGAGGTCTGGATAGCCATTCTTGTCCAGGTCCATTCCTCCTGACAGGGAGTGACCAAACGAAATCACTTTGGAGAAAGCATCAGGCAAGTCAGATGCCATTATTTTCTGCAAACAAAGAGAAATGACTTTTTCTTTAAAAAAAGGAAATATTAATAATAGCACTGGCTTTGTGGTCTTATGTATTATGACACTCGCCTTTGGATGGTTCGAGCCTGCTGTGGCAGTGCAAAATTGAATCCTTACACTTTCCCACTGTGCTCTTGTGTGGCTGGCAGGTAATGCATTGTCTCTATTGAAAAACAAAAACTGTGATCGCGCCATATGGGCGTAATTCATCATGTCTCTCAGTGTTGCTTTAGGTCTGTGACCCCTTATAAAGCGCTTTGAGCACATTTAATGGATATTACATTTATATAAAAGGGCAGGTTTAGTTAAAACCTTTGCTCAAACAATCAAGAGAGTTGAATATAACTTCCTGTTCTGTAAGAATATTGAATCAATGGATAGTCACATCTGTATTTTGAACACCTTAGTCTAAAAATGTGTCTGGAGTATGGACCAATGACCTGTTATACATCTAATCAGTATTAGGTTGGGAGTGAAGCAGATTCCTAAAAAAATTGTTTTTTTTAATATTTAAAGTGAAATGTCTTCTTCTTCTTCTTCTAGGTTCCATGCCTGGTCCAGGCTTCGGATACTGCATGAATTATCTCTCTCCATTCCTCCCTGTCTCTTGCTTTTTCAAACAGCTCTTGGATTGTTAGGTTGGTGAAGCCCTTCAGTTGGTCTATGAGTGTTTTTCTTTGTCTCCCCCGGGCGCGTTTACCAGGTATTTTTCCACAACTTGCCAGGTATTCATTCTTATCTTTCCTTACTATGTGTCCGAAAAAGGATAGTTGTCGATCCACTATTAAGGGCATTAGTTTCCTTTGTTGGTATGTTTGTTTTAGCACTTCTTCGTTCGTTTTGTGTGCAGTATACGATATTCTCTGCATCCTTCTCAAGCACCACATTTCAAAAGCTTCAATGTTCTTTTGTGTTTCTGCATTTGTAGTCCAGCTTTCGCATCCGTATAACAAGATTGGCCACACGTAGCACTTCAAGACTCGGAATCTAATCCCGAACGACATCTGTTTGTTTTTCAAAATGTTTCCCAGGTCCATGAAGGCCTGTTTGGCTTGAGTTATTCTTGCTCGTATGTCTCGGTTACATCTTCCATCTGTTGTCACTATTGAACCTAGGTATTTAAAACTTTCTACGTTGGTAAGTTGCTCGCCGTGAATCGTTATATTGCAGGTGTTGTTGTTTTCGGGGTTTTTCTGTATTACCATGCATTCCGTTTTGGTGATATTCACTTCCATTCCCTTGGCTTCACTATCTACTACCACTTTGTCAACAATCTTTTGAAGTTGGATTTCTGATGTTGCAATGAGTACCGTATCGTCTGCGTATCTTATATTATTTATGTTGTGACCTCCTACTTTTATTCCCTCCATATTAGTTATGCCCCTCATGATTGTTTCTTGGTATAGATTAAACAGATCTGGTGAGGCAACACACCCTTGACGGACTCCTTTCTTAATAGGAATGGAATTTCCTGTAGAGTTTCCGATTTGATAGATGCCTGCTGGGTGTAGTATAATGTTTGCATGAGTCTGAGGTCTTTCTCATCAGCGCCAATGGAGTGCAGTTGTTTTAGTATTTCTTCGTGGCGTACTCTATCAAAAGCTTTTTTGTAGTCGACAAAACAGAGGTATAGTGGGGTCTGAACCTGTATAGCTCTTTCACTTAAAACACGGAGGAGGTATATTGCGTTCCTTGTCCCTCTGTCAGGTTGGAATCCATATTGTTCTTCTGCGATTTCGGGGTTAATCTTATTCCTTAGCCTGTTGATAATTATACGCAACAGTATTTTGTTGATGTGGCTTATTAAACTTATAGTTCTAAAATTTTCGCATCTGACTGCACCTGCTTTCTTTGGTATTGATATGAAAATAGAGTTACAGAGATCTTCTGGAATTTTCCCAGTATTGTATATATTGTTGAATAATATGTGAAGTTCATCAATTGCTAGATCTCCTAGGCTTTTTAATACCTCTACAGATATTTCATCAGGGCCTGTTGCTTTACCATCCCTCATTCGTTCCATGGCATGTTCAATTTCACTTTTGGTGATGTTTGGTCCGCTTAATGGTTCTTTGAATTTCAGTGGTGGTTCATTTCTATTTGGATCATTGTACAGTTCACCTATGTATTCTACCCATCGGCTTTCTATATGTTGTTCTTCAAATAGCAGTTCCCCTTGTTTGTTTTGGATACAACTTCCTGCTGCTTTGCTTTTCCTTTTCCCTGATAGTTCTTTTATTCTTTGGTGAGCTTGTTGGGGGTTGGGTTTGTATTCTCTTTCGATTTCGCAGCATTTCCAGTCTAGATAGTTCTCGTGTGCCTCGATGCATTTGGATTTAATGTGGTTGTTCAATGTTTGGTATTCTGCAGACCCTCTGTTGCATTTTCGTCTTTCTTCAAATAGGTTTAGAATTTCATTTGTCATCCATTCCTTTTTGCTGTTTATTTGAGCTATTGGTAAATGCTTTTCTGCAGTTGCTTTGACACACTTTTGGAATATATCAAATTGTTTTTCACATTTTTCGTTATCAGGTTCACTTTGGCTTTGTATCATGAGTGCATTTTCAAATTCTTCTCTCATTTTTGTTTGTATGCCATTGTCTTTGCATAACCTGTAATCCCTCTTTATTCTACCAGCTGTTCTCTGAATAGCTTTAAACTTTATCCTTACTGTACAAACAACTGGGACATGGTCACTGTCTACATCGGCGCCTGGATAGGTTTTGCAATTTAATATGCCATTTCTGAATCTTGATGATACTGCTATAAAGTCTATCTGGTTCCTTGCTCTGTCCCCTGGTGATTGCCATGTCCAGGTTCTTCTTGGGTGTTGTTGAAACCAGGTGTTTGAAATCATTAATTTATTTGTTCTACACCAATCTGCCCAGATGTTTCCTCGTTCATTTCTGTCTCCGAGTCCATGTGGTCCGATTATGTCACCATCTCTGCCTCTGCCAATCTTAGCATTTAGGTCCCCCATTACCATAAGGACTTCTTGTGATTTCTGTTCGACAAATGGATGATGCCAAGTCTGCAAAGATAGATCATCATCAAGCCCTACTGCAACCTCCTCGTGGTGTCGAACGGTAACAGGTCAAGCTGGCCAACTGCAGAGGGCGACAAGAATAGGCAATGGCAAACCATTCTTGTAACTTTGCCGAGTTAACTGCATGAATAAGTCCAAAAAGTTAAACGGTGACAGCGTAAAGGGGAGCATGTTTTCACGGAAGACTGCTGCCTCGCTCGGTTGGGAGCGTGATGTTCGTCAGGTCACACCGAACCGTCAGCCAGTTACTAGGCGAAATAAATTTGACAGAGTTTTACCATTCACTAGACAAAGCAAAACGAATGTGTAAATCACAAAAGTGAAATGTAAAATTTGAGATTTAAGTATTTTACGGAACTACATTTTCTTTTCTTCATTCTTTTCAATGAAACATGTTGGTTTCAATAAAATGTTATAATTGAAAGCGTCAACTCAATATTCAATATCTCATTCACCCCAACATAAACCTGATTTGAGATGGTGGGACACATTTCAAATCAATATAATGTCTTAGTAATGTTGGTTGAGTGCCCTTGATACCATAAAAGGTACAACACTGGCAAGAAGCTCTGATTGTTGCTTTAGCAAAGAGGGAGAAAAACTTGCCAAAGAGGCAACATTTATAGGAGTTCAGATTATGAAAGCACAATTTTATACCAATTTGTTCCCAAATAGTCTTCAGATCCAAAATCAAGGAGCTTTTAGAATGTAGAAATTAAAAAGGAGAAAAAAAATCCTTCCCCAATTCTCCTAACTGTATTTATAGAGGTTTCCAGATTATAAAGCTGTGACTGTATTTACTCTATACCCACCAAACAATTATTTCTATTGAGTTGTTTCGGTACACATAGGGAGATTGTTAAAGTATTTTATAGGCATGATGTCCCAGTACATTGAGTAATCCATGAGCAAACAAAAACCATTCTAAGGACAGAAAATGGTCCTGGTCTTCTTCAACCATCAAGAACCATAAAATTTCTATCGAAAATTGAAGCCAGTTTTCTTTCAAGATTAATCTTCATTTTCTTGGTGTACAGACACAAGTATCTTCCATTTACCTCAACGTTCACTCATTTATTTTTTTCTAATAAATCTTGATATATGTGCTTTCCTCTTCTTTTTATTTTTTGTATTCCTCAACCATTTTCTGTTCTCTCTTGGAATGATTTGTGTTTTCATAAATTTACTCTATGATTTAGTATGCCTAAATTTCAATTCAGAGTCTACATCATAAAAGTTTATTTATTGCTTAAACCACACATGATTTCCATTCAACTCACTTGCGCAAATTGGACATGGAATCCTGGATCATCTTTCTGGCCATGATAGATATAGACTGCTCCATTTCCTTCATAGGGAGCTCCAACTACAAAATCTGTGATGAAATACACAAGTCAACATGCTTAGCCCTTAGTCGATTTTAGCACACTCTCAAACATGATAGTAGTATCATCTTGTAGTTAAATTGGATATTACTAAATGACAACAACAACAATAAATTTAAAAAAAAAATATGTTTAAAAAATTAAAATGTTAAAAATCAAGACACAGAAATTTCACTAGTTTGGGGGAATTTGTTTTGTTTTGTTTTTTAAGGGTTTTACAGCACTTACGACATACTTAGGTCATTTCAGCACCAGTAAAAAGAAGAAAATGAGATAGATTTACAATGGAACGCACATGACAAAAAGTAAGACAAAGGTGAAGGCTTCAAATGGGGAACAAATGTAGATTCCAAGAGCACACTATCAGTGTACTTAGTTTGATTACCTAAAAGTCTCACCCAGACATAAACACAGATCCCCACAAAGAGGAACACACTCAAATAGGAACACACTCAAATGTTTACAAACCAATTTATATTCATAACTGAAAAAGAAGTAAGAGTACATA
>NC_088361.1:4839652-4864652 GCF_034508935.2 Berghia stephanieae | reverse complement strand
CTAAAAGGTTTTTGCATTTCCAGAGTAATGTAGATGATGTACAAACAATTTCAAGGCAGATGGGATAGAGTTGGGAGAAAGGAAGATAAATTGAGTAAGCACAGGGATTTTATCAACGAGTATCCATTGTGCCAAGTATGTGTGAGGTGGCTTACCTGACCAATAGCTGCTGACATACCCGCCTGACAGAGACCAAAGTCTTTCATATGCTGCTTAATGGGGAGCTTATCACAGGGTTGGAAGTCAAATCTCGTTTCATCCAAGGCCTGCGTGAACACATAGCAGGCACCAAGAGCTGCGTTGTCCTTGATGTAACGATGGGCACATGCCTAAACAGACACATTCATCGACCGTCAATCCTTACTAATTCAATTCTGCCTAACATTATTCTTTATTCAATTATGAGCCAATTATGTGATTCTAATTTTTTTAAAAGCCACTTTTAATCTTGCCATATCGTCTCAACTCCTTACTTCTTTATTCTTTCAGTGGTCACATGGTGCATAAATACGAACATTTTCATTGGTGTTGATGAAATATATTTGGTCAATATCAAAATATTCGATTCTGACAATCACAGATATTCTTTTTATACAGCATTTTACTAAGCCGCATTCAGCTGACCCTACCCTAAGCAAATTAAATGTCTTTTTTTTCTTCAAAATCCCAAATAAAGAAAATATCTCCAAAATGAAACTTAAAAAAGAATTTTAAAAAAGAAGTGATAAAAATTAATGAAATCAAATTTTTAAAATTTTAAAAGGTTTTTTTAAACTGATCAAAATAACCATTTTATTTTATCTTTTTTTTTAGAAATTTTAGTTTTAAAAAAACAACAAATTAAATCAAATTTAAGACTTTGTTATGGCTATGATCATGCTAATTGGTGCGATTAAAACTTTGAAACAAATAAATGAATAAATCGAGTTAATGAGTAAATTAATGAGTTTAACACATTTTGGAGCATTCTTCATGTCTTTAAAAAAAAAAAGCAAAAACAAAACAAAACCCCAAACCTTTTTATCTTTGGAAAAGAGATGATCTGGCCCTATTTATTTATTCAGTAAGTTATCATTTACTATTTACTTATCAAATCAGTTCTTATGAAAATAATGAAACACTGATATCCTTCTTTTTTTATTTTTGAGGTAACGGTCATATGATCTTATTTATACTTTACCAGATACTGACTTGCTGATTTTGGTAAACACAGATTTGCTAATTATAGGGAAATGAGCACCAAACAGTTGTGGGAGAGGAGCTAAAGAGGCCAATGACCAACAACTGAATAATTCTGTAAAATGGGAAAGATGCAGCTGTACTTGAATTATATGCATTATTTCATTGAGCTACAAAATAAAGAAGGCGAAATCATATTTTTAAACCAACAAAAAGTTCCAAATCTTCTTAATTCACATGTTTCTACAAGTGAACGTACTTTCGTCCAACATGTGCAAAATTCACATGGTAGAATAGAAAAAGTGTAAAACTTATTCAATTTCCAAAATGAGGAAGACGGGATCCAGAAAAGAGCATTAAACCACTACAAACAAACCAAGTCCTACATATCGGATTTTGAGAAGTTCAAGATCACAATGAAAAATGAATAAAACATTAGAACTTGTTTACCCTTGATCATATTGAGAACTAAAACCAGTAAAAATTTGTACATAACAAACAAGATGATTCTTAATTTAAAAAGGAACAATCAATCTTAAAACAAGAAAAACAACACGTGCGCGCGCACACACACACACACACACAGAATATTGATATAATTCACATGTCTATAAGGCCATATCATCAGGCCAGTATTTCTTTTGCCTTGGCAGACACCCTGCTTTTTTGCTTTTTTCTTTTTTTC
The DNA here is from genome assembly GCF_034508935.2 of Berghia stephanieae. Taxonomy (NCBI): domain Eukaryota; kingdom Metazoa; phylum Mollusca; class Gastropoda; order Nudibranchia; family Aeolidiidae; genus Berghia; species Berghia stephanieae. The sequence goes on along the minus strand of NC_088361.1, from coordinate 4,862,788 downwards.
ATTTTGGTTCAACGAACAGATATAACAAGCATCACATGATAGTCAAACAGATTCCCTCTTATTTTTTCTTCAAATAAACAGACTGACTCAGACTATATATTACTGCCCATGTGCATATCCAATAGGAAAATAAGAAATTATGGTACTCTCCTGATAAGAGTGAATCTAAACGTCTCAATGTAGATCAAAATCTTGATAGCAGCAGGTAGGTTTTTCAATAAATGGTAAATATTTGGGGAAAATGAGTAAAAATAACTGTCAACATTTGATGGAGGAATATCAACATTTTGATACCCCACTGCCTAAGTGTACTTTACCAGACTTTATTTGGTATTGATTTACTGGTATCCCTATGGGTATAAGACCATTTAATCCTTTATATAACAAAGTTGTTACTTCAGCCCAAGCCTGAGCTTTGTGATGAATTAACCATCCTGTTTCATATCTGTCTGTTTCATCAATTATGAATTAGTAGTCATTTGTAGTCTCCTTGCCTTCCTCTGTGCTTTTTTTTTTTCCTCTTTTTGATTAGTTTAAAATTATTTTCTAAGTCTCTAAAGGTCATTTGAGTAGGAAACAAAAAATCAAACAAAATCGTCAGCTGGATGCAATCAAACATCAAGAAACTGGAGTAAAATAGAATAGAGGATTCAGTCAAACAGACATGTAATACACTGTCATTCTATGGACCATCCATTTAGAATGCCACAAAAATCTAAATACCATCCAGCATGACTTTAGGCAAAACAGAAGTTGAAAACAAACATTAACTACTTCAGCACCAAAGGCCAAATTGCGTCAGTACTTACAGATTTCTCTAAAGCTTTTGATGAAATAGACGACAAATGACTTTTATTTATAAACAAACTTAAGTTATCTGTTGTCAATTTAATCATCTATTAATATTTATTGTAAACAAAATATTAAACACGATGATGCCTATTCACCAATACACTCATTCCATAGGCAGATCACATATAATCAAATAATTCAAGAAGGAATATTAAGCAAATATTTGAATAGCACTTGGCAAGAACGATAATTCACATCATTGTGAACTAGGATGTGTAACTCTTAATGACATTAGATGACCACAAATAAATTTTATAATGTATAGAATTTCAGGACAAGCACGTATTTGGACTGATTCATTTCTTTCGAATAGAATCCAAACACTAATAGTGAATACAAACTTAAATGAAATACCAGAAACACCAGGATTACCTCTAGAAACAGTTTTAGAGCCATTACTTTTTCTAATTGACATCAACAACATTGATAAATATTTGGCTCCAAGTACAAAACTAGGGTTATTCACTGACGATGTTTTCTAGCAAACAAATATACTCTGACAACTACAACAAAATTTTGCAACAAGACCTTGATATTTTGCAACAATGGGGAAAATGGTAAATGGAATTCCATCCCGAAAAATAGCAGGTTTTAAGAATTACCCATATATATCTAAACCAATATAATCTAATTCCATCACTCATGACAAAATCTGAAAGAAACTAAACCCTAAAAATACTTACAAATTATCACTGATAGCAAACTTCATTGGACAGAACAAAATAAAAATTTATGAAAGTAGGCAAATTTCGTCCGAAGATTTCTCAAACACAACACATCAAACAGCCCAAAATGAATAAAAAGAATTGCTATACCTTATTTAAATCGACACTGGATTTTGGATATTCAGTCTGGGAACAAAGCCATAACCATAAAAAAAAAAAAAAACAGACAGAAGAATGAACTGAGATAGGTTAGGAATGACCAAGCAAACGCATCCTTTTGTTTACATTCCAAGATCTTATTATAGAGCAATGACTATGAAAAATGTTTTTTTCTCTTTTTGAGGAAAATTTTTGTCTAAAATCCAAGCCCTATCTCCACTGAGTAAAAATGTTTTTGAATTTTGAAAATCCATTCATAAATAAACAAGTTATACAGTTTTAAAGGTGTCATTAATTTGGATGACCCGCAAAGAGGAAAAAAACGCGAAAATATGGGACGCTTTTGCAGCATTTTTTTTTCGACCTTTCGTTGTATCTTGCGTAATAAGTGGATTAAAAGATTGAAACTTGAAGAGCAAATTAGGATGGTGTTTTGTAAAATACGGGAAAAGTACTTGTCATATTAATATGAAATTTTACAACCAAAAAGAAGAAATGTTCATGTATTACCTTGTCAGCGACAAAACCTCCACGCCCGGTAGTTTTAGAAATATTTTACTCCAAAGAGTAAAAATCTATTTTTAACGGTCTTCTGGTAATCGCACGAGTTTTGTCGCTTGACATAATCTAAAATGACCTTTTTTCTAACTGTGTGCCAACTTTCAGTCATATATAAACAGCGTCGTAATTAATTTTTTAAAATAGCATATACGAAGGAAACGGCTTCATCCCATATTTTGACGCGAATTCCGGCACTTCGTGAGCGAAAAAGAGGCCCAAAGATTGGTGCAGGATAGACTATATCATAAAATATTTCTATATTATAGAAAGGACGTGCTTTTTTTTTTTGTCTCTGACGTCTATCTGGGTTTTTAAGTAATGTATTTATGTTTTAATTGTTTTTTGTTGTTGGTTTAGGAAGGGTTTTAAACCTGAAACGTCTTCTGCTTGGTATTTGTTCTTTTTTTAAGCTGTTATATTCATTTATGTTTATCTCTTTTTACAGTTCACAGCTTCTAGCAGCTTATTATCACCTTTTTACAGTTCACAGCTTCTAGCAGCTTATTATCACCTTTTTACAGTTCACAGCTTCTAGCAGCTTATTATCACTTTTTTACAGTTCACAGCTTCTAGCAGCTTATTATCACTTTTTTACAGTTCACAGCTTCTAGCAGCTTATTATCACCTTTTTACAGTTCACAGCTTCTAGCAGCTTATTATCACCTTTTTACAGTTCACAGCTTCTAGCAGCTTATTATCACTTTTTTACAGTTCACAGCTTCTAGCAGCTTATTATCACCTTTTTACAGTTCACAGCTTCTAGCAGCTTATTATCACTTTTTTACAGTTCACAGCTTCTAGCAGCTTATTATCACTTTTTTACAGTTCACAGCTTCTAGCAGCTTATTATCACTTTTTACAGTTCACAGCTTCTAGCAGCTTATTATCACCTTTTTACAGTTCACAGCTTCTAGCAGCTTATTATCACCTTTTTACAGTTCACAGCTTCTAGCAGCTTATTATCACTTTTTTACAGTTCACAGCTTCTAGCAGCTTATTATCACCTTTTTACAGTTCACAGCTTCTAGCAGCTTATTATCACCTTTTTACAGTTCACAGCTTCTAGCAGCTTATTATCACCTTTTTACAGTTCACAGCTTCTAGCAGCTTATTATCACCTTTTTACAGTTCAAAGCTTCTAGCAGCTTATTATCACTTTTTACAGTTCACAGCTTCTAGCAGCTTATTATCACCTTTTTACAGTTCAAAGCTTCTAGCAGCTTATTATCACCTTTTTACAGTTCACAGCTTCTAGCAGCTTATTATCACCTTTTTACAGTTCAAAGCTTCTAGCAGCTTATTATCACTTTTTTACAGTTCACAGCTTCTAGCAGCTTATTATCACCTTTTTACAGTTCAAAGCTTCTAGCAGCTTATTATCACTTTTTTACAGTTCACAGCTTCTAGCAGCTTATTATCACCTTTTTACAGTTCAAAGCTTCTAGCAGCTTATTATCACTTTTTTACAGTTCACAGCTTCTAGCAGCTTATTATCACTTTTTTACAGTTCACAGCTTCTAGCAGCTTATTATCACTTTTTTTTCTAAGGGCTTTACAGCGCTTGCAACACATTAAGGTCATATCAGTGCCAGTAAAAAGGAAGAAAATGGGATAGTAAAAAGTTCTAGAATTACAATTAAAGCACCCAAGAAAAGGTAAGACAAAGGAGAATTGGTTCAAATAGGAAACAGATGTAGATTCCAAGAGTACACTATCAAAGTACTTAGTTTGAGTTCACCCAAAAGTCTCATTCAGACACATTCAGGTCCCCACAAAGAGGAATACACTCAAATGTTTACAAATCATATATAATAGGTAAATAAAACATAATACAGTGCGTAACAGAGAGATGATTTACAAGGGAAAAAATATCATCTTCCAAAACTAACTAAACATTTGACTTTTTCCCTCTCAGCCAGAACCAGGACAAAACCAAGTAATCTCATTCCATGACAAAGACAGAAAGCAAGTTGGAAAACAGATATAGGGGGATAGAAGACACAGAAAGTACCTACCTGCCCAGTATGGGAGGCCAGGAATCCCACCCAGTTATTATCACTAATATTCTTCCAATGTTGAAAGTCATCTTTACTCATTTTTCCCAAATACTTTCCACTTATCGAACAGCCTTCCAGCTTGGTATCAAGCTTCTGAGCAACTTTGAGACTTTTAAAGATACACTGCAGATTATCAGGAAAGTACCATGATTCTTTGGACTTTTTTCTCTCTCTCGGATATGCATATCAACATTAATACTCATCCTGAATGGGTCAGGTGGTTTACTTAAAGAAAAATAGCATAATAACCTTTAAAATAGGATGATTTTGTTCTTGTTTGGCGTTGTTGTTGTTGTCGTTGTTGTTGTTGTTGTTGAGGTGGTTTTTTTTTGCTACTGCTTTTTAGTTGTTGCTTTGATTTGTTTTTAAATATGTTGAAACCATGACTCGTTGAGATCAGTGAAGATAACGCAGTCTTTTCATAACGACTGAAGAATGTTGAAATCAAGTGGGAGCACCAAGCTGTCAAGAGTGGACATTATTTTTCCCCCCAGACTTTAAGACGACCATAACAAATAAGCCATAGCAGGTTATCCCGAGGTGGTTATGAGTTCTCTTGGAGACACTTTAGTAAAGCAGTTAGGAGTGTTTAATTCAATTCAAAAGCTTTGACTTTTTCTTTTTCAAAAATTAAGATATGTCTCAAGCGGTAAAAGAATGAGTAACCTCTAATTTGTTAGACCATGTGAAAGAAATAACAGTTGATTACACTGTAAAATCTCATTCAATCAAAATCTACTTCTGCCCTAAACGAGGCAGTTTCTGATTCTGGTTCAATGGACCAAAACCCTGTAGGACTAGATAGCAAAACTGTCTCAACCATTACCCATCCTGGCTTTAGTGGTGTTGTGTATTCATATTCTCTGACACTTTCTTTTTATTTCTACTTGATTTAATGCTTAAGGTGAATTGCAATAGAATAATTGAATGAAGTGAGTGAAACTAAAAATCTATCTACTCTCTTAAAACGTATGTAACAGACAGTATAGACAACACAAGTTAGTCAAAGAACATTGAATGGTGATGAGATAAATCGGAAGCAACAACGATTATCAAACGACAAATTTTGAAACAAAAATTTTCTCTTTAACAATGAATGACCATCAAGAAACAAAAGAATATGAAGCGTTTTAGATCAAAATATGTTTGCTGGAAATCAAATAAAGCTTTCCAGCAATATGAAGCTAAACATAGAAAAGAAAGTATTTTCGAAAACGTGGACTATTCTACACTCTCAGCAAATTTGAGTGATGATGGACAAAGCAACAACAGTATATCCATTTATCATGTGAGTACAAATCAAGAGAAATAATTAGCACATCCAATTATAAAATACCCATAAAAGAAGACTTTCCCTTATCAACATTGAATAAAGAATGGCAATGTTGTAAACGGAGAAGGCAACAAAGACCAACTACAAACTGTGACAAGAATCGTTTATTGCCCACAGGAAAAATACATGATGGAAAAATAGTTTTAAAAAACACTTGTAAACTCCACTACCAGCAATAAAAATAAAATTGCCATAAACACTGAAATACAACACAAGACATTAACATATTCGCATTAATGACCTAAAAGAAAATTGACAACAAAAGAGAGCCAATGAGCAAAAATGTTATCTATTAAAAGATTTAAAATGCTACCCTCAACTGTTATCTGCAGTGGCACTTCTAACGTTGAAATGACAAAAATACAGAAATATCAAATAGTAAAATATTAATTAATGTGCAAATCGGACATTAAACAATATGTTTGTGTGTTGTGAGCATGTTAATTGACGTTAAAGCTTGTGGTGCTTAAAATGTCTTCATCATGAGGGGATTTGGAGTTAGTATCCTGTTGATGGTTGTAGGGCTACCAATGACTAAGTTGAAACTCAACTGAGAGTGGCCTATAGTACTATAGATATGCTACTAGCATTGCTAATGATGCTGATGATCATCATAACCATCGGTATTAATTTTAAAAAAATTATAAATCAATAAACAAATAATAATAATAATAATAATAATAATAATAATAATAATAATAATAATAATAATAATAATAATAATAATAATAATGATATGATGATGATAATGATAATGATAATAATAATAATAATAATAATAATAATAATAATAATAATAATAATAATAATAATAATAATAATAATAATAATAATAATAATAATAATAATAATAATAAGGAAAGTTCCAAAATAAAGGCCTTACATTTTGTGAGAAACTGATGATAATGAAAAATTGGAAAGATATAATGAAATACTTAGATTAAGATCACAAAAAAGTATCAATTCATTCATTAAAACCGTCAATATTGCTACCAATTGAAAAATTCACACAAATCATAATCCAATTTCAATTATACGATGTCCATACATCTCAAAGAGATATTCAGCAGACTTCATAACATTTTTAACAACTCTGTGAACTCAGAGGAGTAACTGTCAAAATAAAGCTAAAGACATCACAGAGAATTTTGATGTGTTATACTATTTATTTTCAAGAATTTTCAAACAAAGCCAGCAGCCAAAAAACCAAAACCAGTTCAGCTGCATTTTTCTTAAAGAAAACAAAAAATCATTCCTGAGCATTTTCAGCAGATCGCTCCATCCTGTGAAATGCATTTCAATATTACAAAGCAAATATCACTGAAATCTCACGTAGCTTTCATCCATTTTTTTTGTTTATAATTGCTATGAAAACTATTTTTCAATAGTGTCATGTTTAAAGCATTCATTGACATGAAATTCTTTGCATCTAACATTATTTATTAAAAGTTATAAACATCACAGAAAACTTCATTGAATGTGAAATTAAATTCACGTTAACGGAATTATTAAACATTTTATTTAGCTACGTACATCACAAAGTAAGACCTTCATTTTGGAACACACACTGGCAGAGAAGTCTTCTCTGATTGTCAACAAACAAGAAAAAAATATCTCCTACAAATTTTCTATGTTGATTATCTATTTCTAGCTTGTTATCCAGTATTAGCCATGTTACAATTCAAACAATATTGTCTGATAAAATTTAAAAAGTCGTCAAATGCACAAAGTTATTCAACTGGTTATCAGGATTCTCACCCAATATTGAGGTGATGTAAATTCCATTATCCATTATCTACGCAATTTAACTTTTTTTAAAAGATCACATAGAACTTGCAGCATTACGTAGAAACCTATGCAGACAAGAATCACACATGAGACACGTGCCACCAACCTCACCCCTTCTGACCACCATTTCTAAACCTGAAACATGGAAAAATATTCTCCTCTCAAGCCAAACAAAAGTGTGCTCAATTCGCCAGCTGAACAATGATAATAATCAACAAAAGATCGGGATCCCATCTTACAAGAGTAATTATTTGAATGCATTCAATTGCAAGATGACTTTAATTATCATAATCTCTTCAACGGATGAAATCCTTGAGTTCATATACATGGGTGCAGGCATATGTATTGGATAGACGTATTCACAAATGATACAAATGTATGCATCATACACAACAAAGACAATAACTTTACATAAGCCTCCTCATGAAATACCCTTGAAAACAATAATTCAATCATCTTTTCTTTTTCTTTTTTTTAAAGCCAACAAGAACACAATCGAGTCTATAAGAGTGGAGAACTAACAGAATTTTATTTGAAGAAGTCAAACATTTATATTTACCTTTCCTATGTCAAATTTTCATTTAATGTTATTATTCTATTTCCTCCCTCGTGAAGATTATGTGTGCCCTTTTCAGGAAATGCGACCAAAAACTGACCAATTTGACACAAACTTACATTTATATCATCTTATTCTTGAAATTTATCAATTGCAGAGATTACATTTACAAAATACCAAAACCCTAACAACTCTATTTTCAAATGACGATTGGTAACAAAACATGGACACAGAACGTAAGACATGAAACAAATGTTATGTGGAAAATATACAAATAATTAACAATAACAAAGGTCAATCAAATCAAAGCCAAATGACAAAATGGACAGAAAAATGGATTCAATAAATCCATGGTTAACTGTCACACGGTCTGCAAGAACAATAAACATGATGTTGGTAAAACAAACGGAACAAGAGTTTCTTTGGCATCAAATACATTAATTCTGGGATACCAGACAGCCAAAGAATATTGGGAAAAACACATCCTGGGTTACAAAGACACAGCACACTCTTTAGTCATTATATTAGATTTAATATATCATACAAAGTACAAAACAAGGTTTCAATTTGCCTGACAATGCCTATTTTCTTAACAAAGATATCATGAACAAACATGCAGTCACTTAACAATTTACAAGCACAAACATTTCCAGTTAACGTCACTGGTTATTTGTTAAAACTACTGTGGGGAAGGTAATGCATCTATGTTGTATAATTTCGAATAGGATGAATCGAAATCAATGACATCAATAAGAACACTAAGTGTTTCTAGCGGGTTTTCTGAGTATAATTTCGGGTATATTTTTCTAGCATCTTTTGAAATTCATTTAATGACAGCATTACAGCTATCAAAATTAAAACTAGTTTTTCTCTATGATGATAAATGCTCCATAATGTAAAAAAAAATTGTAAAAATAGCATGCTGAATTCATGAAATGGTGGTTTATGTATTATTTTGATTTTAATCATTCAAAAACAAATGAACGATAAAATATCAATGTGACTGAATTCATGAAATGGTGGTTTATTTCTTAATCTATTTTTTAAAAATAATTTTAAAATAAATGAATGATAAAATAGCGATGTGACTTGAAAATAAAAGACCCCAATCAGTTCCTTTTATGCACCACATGCCATAATAAAATTAAAATTAAAATTGTATAACAAAATATATACAATAAAAATAATTTGATGATAATCAATAATATGTATATATTTTTTTACCTAATGAACAACTAATAACAAACAACGACTAAACAATACCTGACTTTGACTTCATATACTTGATACTTTCTATATAATTTGGCATTCATTCAGAGTTAGAATCTTTTAAAAAATTAAATTAAAAAAAAAAAATAAATAAATAAAATAAAATAAAAAACATACGGATGACCTTTCCTAATAACAGATTTTATCATTTAAAATATACATCATACTATCAAGTTCATAAATCACGTTTGAAACAGAAACAAGTTTAAAATCACATGCAGCTAAGAAACTTGTTAGTGAGAAGTTATAGTGATAAGCATTGCCAAATAAAATCAACCCCATTAATATTGTCATAGACATTATGAACAGCAATGAGATGCAGATATAATTAAAGAGCTTTTAGTTAAACATGCAGAGGAAAGTTAAATGAAAATGGTTAAATGTGTTATAAGAAAGCAAGAGTGAGTTCATGCTAAGATACATGCAAGTAGTAATAACATTACAATCTAGATATACAAATTACTCTAACCTTATTTTTTCAAAATTTACCACAATAATATGGAAGCTATGACCGATTGTCTTAAGTGAAAATTGTGAAATGGACCCCTTTAAAGGAAGCCTAAATTGTTTCATGGTTTGCTTTTGTTTTGTTTTTTGCTTGTTTTTAAAAAAATAGATTTATTGTGTATTTTTAATTTTCAAGACAATTTATTTAACAGAAATAAGTCACGAAAAAAGGTATTGAAATGTTTCATTCCACAATTGACATATAACATTAAAACACTGACACATTCACAAAATGATAACAGATGCATTAACAGCAGTAAACTCAGTACAACATGCTCAAAACATAACACTGAGAGAAATAGGACTCCGAAAGTGAGCAATGCTAAATTCACCTTGTTTATTATTATGTAGCATTTGAAAACGGTTACTTGTAGTCAGAATGTGTTTAGAAAAAGTATAGCTGCTTGCATAGTTCCTTTTTATTTTGCCAATATAGAAAAATTAATATATCATTGGTCAGTGAATTAAGCAGGTGGTTGAATGAGTCGAGAGAAGGAAAACATGTCAGAGGAGTGTCATTATTATAATTTTATAAAATTATTAGAAACAGGATTTTTTTTATTTGACAAAACCTAAAAATAGGGATCCGGTCAATATCCAAACGAAGTAATTTAAAGTTTTAGTACTTTATTGTGTGTAAGTGTGTCGTTCTCTGTGGGTATATGTGCATAGCGGCCAACTTTTCACTTAATTGAGACACCCTTATGCGCAATACCATCATGACCTAAAACAGCAGTTTGTTTGGACTATTTTATAAATATAATCTAGATTTAGAGATTTTTTTTATGTTCCTTGTTTTAATTTGTTAGTCAAAAGAGCATAATCCTGGGACCTGTAAGGGTAATTTCCATACATATAACAGTACAATTTTTTTTTTTCTCTTCAGATTGCCAAATCGGGACAGCATCGATTTTATCAGGACAGTTGGCAGCTATGTGTTTGTAAGTATGCTTGTGCATGTGTATTCGTCGAGTTTTCAACAGCACTAATGCTAACATGTTTTCATGAATTTTTGTTGTTAACATATATAATTAAATAAGCATTCGGGTGTTGGTAAAGGTAAAGGGTGTGGATCTTTCAAAACCCATTTGTTCACCCTAAAGTGATTGAATTGCTAGGTTTGACAAATCTGGTGGAAACTACTTGCATAAGGGTGGTAAGCAATTGTTAAGGGTCGTTAATAATGCTAGAGATCGGCTTCAAGAACCTAATGGCCTTCATAGACTACATTTTTTAAATTTTGCTTTTGGCCATATCAAGACTTGATTGAAGCCTGTAGCACATTTATGGGTAAATCCAAAGCTTTTAATCCTTAAGTTAGATTGAATTCAATCACCAGAAAACTAAACTTTTTAATCCATTAAAATTTGTAAAATTGTAATACTGCCCATCAGGGGTCAAGTCTCGTCCTGCATGTAAAGTGTTGCTGTTGGTAGCAGAGCTGCCTACTTCAAATTTCAAAAATTCGTAGTTTCCAAGAGAGAAAAAAAGAAACATTCACTTTAAATAGCTTTACAAATATGAGCAATTTGCTCTCAGCATGGTCAAAAAATGCTCCAAAGTCCTGGTTATAGGTTGTAAGGAACTAAACTTCCCTTTTCAACAAGATTTATTGAGTCAAAGAGACCTATGCAGCTCTGTAGCTGGAGCCAAAAAAGTTTTCATAGTACTAGGCCGGTCTTGGCTAAGGACCCCTTGTAAAGCGCTTCGAACACCCTTAGTGGATATTCCATTATATAAATGCTCATTTTAAAATAAATTGAACTTTCATACAAAAATACATTTGGATAACTCAGGTCGTTTTACCGTTATCAATATATTTTCTCACTGTAATAACTAATGTGTAGAAAACCCCTTTGATAGTGACATGGTAGAAGATCAAAATTAAGAGTTCATAGCAGATTTAAAATTAAAAAAAACAAGCTAGATTTTGCAGGCCTTCGCATTCAAATTCATACAGAAATTTGGTTTCCAATTCCTTACTATAGAAAACTCTCTCTCTCTCTCTCTCTCTCTCTTGTTGTCGTGTTTATTCGTTTTCCTCTCTCTCTCTCTCTCTCTCTCTCTCTTGTTCTTCGTTTCATTGTTCTCTCTCTCTCTCTCTCCTCTCTCTCTCTCTCTCTCTCTCTCTCTCTCCTCTCTCTCTCTCTCTCTCTCTCTCTCTCTCTCTCTCTCTCTCTCTCTCTCTCTTCTTCTTTTCTCCTCTCTCTTCTATCCTCAACTCCTCTCTCCTTCTTTCTCCTCTCTATAATCTCTCACTCTCTACTTCTCTTTACCATTCTCTCTCTCACTCTACTCTCTCTAGTTCTCATCTCTCATCTCTCTCGTTTCTCATTCATTCTCTCGTCTTCTCTCTCTCTAAGCATGCGAATTCGTGTTACTGCTTATCCTCTCTAATTTCTTCTTTCTCTCTCTCTCTCTCTCTCCTCTCTCTCTCTCTCCTCCTCTCTCTCTCTCTCTCTCTCTCTCTCTCTCTCCTCTCTCTCTCTCTCTCTCTCTCTCTCTCTCTCTCTCTCTCTCTCTCTCTCTCTCCTCTCCTCTCTCTCTCTCTCCTCTCTCCTCTCTCTCTCTCTCTCTCTTCTCTCTCTCTCTCTCTCTCTCCTCTCTCTCTCTCTCTCTCCTCTCTCTCTCTCTCTCTCTCTCTCTCTCTCTCTCTCTCTCTCTCTCTCTCTCTCTCTCTCTCTCTCTCTCTCTCTCTCTCTCTCTTTCATTCATTATTGTCAACTGCTAAGACTGGAATGACAGTTGCAAAGTATCCTCAACCCATGCCAATCTGCGACTTACATATTTGAAACACACATGCCAAATTAATTAGGATCTATCAAAGTAAAAGCAACTGGGGCAATCATAACATTCATGCTGTTTTTAAACCATATCTCTTTGAAGACTGCGACTGAATAAAAACTATCTAGCTAGAGGTATTCATCTTCATGCTTGTCGTTTTGCTATTATCAATTTGTGGTAGGTATTAGGCATAACTCTATCTAAAGGAATGAACGGAAATATGAAAATGGTTGGAGATAATACTGTTAATACAGTAATGTAAAAGTATGATGCTTCGATTTCTTCTCTCTTATTTAAACAAATTCTTTGTATTTTTAAATACTCTGTTTGTTATTATTTTGTTTTGAAAAGAAAACCATCATAGTGCAGTCAAAGTCACCGTTTTGGAACAGCACTGTTGCACTGAAATCATTTCAATTGTGCAACAATTTAATGAATTGATTCTGCAGACAGCCTTCATTATTGAAATAAACATCTCATAACAACACACATGACTATTACAGTATCTTTAACCATAACAGCGGTGCTACAACGGTTTCTTTCAATTTCTTGTCTAAAATGTTGCCTTTTTTCACGATTGTTGACATCAAAGCATGTGGCATGATGACAAGTGTGAAGAAAATAGAAAGACTATATCATTACACTCAATCCGATAAGATATCCAATATAAATTGAAGGCACACGAGACCTTTTCCACCACAGTCAATGCAGCACGTGTTGTCAAAAACAAATAACCAATTGTATCATTACATGTGCCCCTATTAATTATTTATTGCATCAAAAGATGCTCAATTTAAAAAGTAAATAGGATGAAATGGATTGCATTGAAAAATAGTCATCGGTGCATTAAATGTGAACTTATAAAAACACTGAATAGTACCATCCTTATTTCTATTGATGGAGATTTTTTGTTTTGTTTTTGTCTTATTTATAAAATACCCCCCCCCCCCCCCCCTTCAAACCAAAAAAAACAAAAAAACCTGATTAAGTTCAGAAAGTGTTTCAGGTGTTCCAATTTACTGATGGGTATCGTGGTTACAAGTTGAAATGGATATAGACAAAAATCAGTCACAGATAGAGAATATTCTGATTAGGCAGCTGTCTCAATTGAGCAACCTTACAAGTACCGCCTATGACTGTACTTGGTATATTTTTATTTGTTTGTTTGTGTATTTGTTTGTCTTGCTGTTTAGTTGTTTTTTTTTTTGTTTTTTTTTTTAGTGGAAGAGTATATTACAAGTTAAGATGAGGGTTGGTTTAACTTCAAGCCAAGTAGGGAGGATTAAGTTTGCAAGTTTTTTCAGCGGTGACAAGACAATTAAAATACATAAGACGTTCAGGAGACAAAATGACAAACGCCAAGACAACACAAATGTTCAATCACATGCTTTTCAAATACATACTTGTTAAAAGACCAACAGAGATAAATTTATCATACTTAAATTTTGGGAAATTAGTATCGTAATTTGGTGATTTTTATTTTCCAACTAGCAACGAAAACAAAAACAAAACAAAACATAACAAACTCAACGAAAACATAATAATATTAACAAAGTTTCTTTAAACCTGAATAAATAAATTTGTAATTTTTCCCCTAGGCCTAAAATATAGAAATGAATGACGGTCAATGAATTATTGTCCATAAGGCCTGTCATCGTCTTTGTGAATTTGGAGAAGGCAAGTTAATTACCGTTTATAAAGGGCAAAGAAAGCCAATTAATTGACTTTAGCTCTCCCATGCCCATCATAAGGTCCAGGACTGATAACTGAAGAGATGTGAGCAGCGGATGGTATGGTAAACCACTGGGCACAACTTGGCAAAAATGAAACAGCGAATTTATAAATTAGGGCATTTATAAATAAATAAAAATAACTAATATAAATTAGCATTTTGGTTACAAACAAAAAAAAAATTAATAATAATACTAATTATCATGATGAAATAAACCAAAAAGAATTTTTTAAATGTTACTGATTTTAGACTTCTTTTTCCCCTGCTTCTATTATTCTACCGAAAGACAATGATATTATAAAAAGAAGAAATAATTTCAAATGATATATTTGTAAGATTTTTTCAATCCATTGTATCTACTACAAAAAAGCTGTGGATTATAAAGCAGTGAATTAAAACTGTAATTCAAATACAAACAGAAGAAAACTAAATATGCAGAAATCAGTGAAAATAAAAGTGCTCGTGTATTCATTTAACAACTGTAATATAATAATATTGTTATGCATGACGTTTTTCTGATCTATTTATCTACAAGATAGATTTAATGTTTAAAATGAATATCTCTTTTCTTTTTCTTTTTTTTTTTTCATATGATGAAAATGGGTGAGAAAGGGTGATACAGATGGACACACACAAAAGGGTGATTAGAAATGCACACTTGCCTATGTTAAAGAAAAGAAAAAAAAAAAAAAAAACATTTTAACAACAAAAAAAATCCAAAAAATCAGAATAATAAACTAGAGGCAGTGGTATCTAGCATCTGGGAGGTGTATACAATATTCATTGAATATGGTTGTTTTTTTTGTAATCTTATGAAAGACGAGAAGGATACACAGTTTGGGGCTGAAAAGAATGGAGTGAAGAATAATTCTTTTCCTTAATAAAAGAAAATGATAAAGATTGTCTTAAGCTGGACCGAAAGATGTAATTTTTATTTCACAAAAAAAAAAAAAAAAAAAAAAAAAAAAAAAAAAAAAGACAAAGAAATAAGAAACTAAACAGATTGATGCATGCACTATACACAATAGGCAGAGAAAGTCATGGTATACTGAAGAATGGCAATATTATACTGCAAAAATAAAAAGCAATAGAACTGTGTCCAATGATATGATATACTAATTAAAGTAAATTATAAAACAGCTTCTTTGGCGACAGAAGAAAATATTAAGATGCAGACGTTTTCAGAACTAATTGCTCAAGAATAAAGCCGCTGTAGTATAGGAGATGTGATGGTTAACTGATTTCCAAACAGTATTGCTTTCATTACCGCTGCAATATATATATATATATATATATATATATATATATATATATATATATATATATATATATATATATATATATATATATATATATAAAACTACACAAAAGCTAAGAGAAAAGAGCTTAATCTTATGGAAGTGAGAGCTTTGATAAAAGTAAGAAGGAAAAAAAAAGGCGAAAAAAAAAAATTATGCCGCATTCAATTTGGTTTTAAAATGGTTTGGACATCATGATTCTTTGCCTTACTTACTTAGAGCTTATAAGGTTAGGATTATTCACATATATGGCATAATTTAAATTTTACAAAAGCTTTCTAAATGTCAGCTTATGATTATGAGTCACAACACTGAATTATTAATCTATGACAATATTTTAAATCAAAATAACCATAATTTTCTCTTATAGATGTGTATGTTTCCAATACCAAAGGGAATAATTATTACGGAAATCATAAAAACCCTTTGTTTATATGTTATTAACACATTTTTGTGCGGAAATTGCACCCAAGCTTGGTTAAACACCTCACGTTAGGACACATTGAAAAAAAAAAAAAATTAATGAATAAAACCCTCTTGTTAATTTTATCCCTCTTGTGTATCCGTTTTACCTTTTACTTCCACAACCAACCAACCAACCACGCAACACCTCTAATATTAATCACATTACAGTCTACACAATAAAAATGACTTGGAAGAATTATGATAACAATGATGGCTGATTAAACAAAATGAAATGAGTATTATTTTTTAAAAAAAATAAGGATAATGAGTTTTGGTGAGTTATTTACCACGGCCTTCTTGCCAGAGCCCTGCGAGGCAATGGACACTCCTAGCCATTGATCGTCAACAAGTTCTGTCGATTTGACCTTAGGAGCTGTTGTAGATGATAAAGTGGAGTAGTAAAATGACGTATTGTCAATTAAATGGAGAATAATATACATGCTCAAATGTTGATATATATATATTTTATGAAACTATATTTTATCTAGCCAGGGGTCCTATTAGCTCAGTTGGCAGAACGCTCGCTTTATATGCAAAGGGACCGAGAACGATCCCGGTTGCAATCGAGATATTTTTTTCTTTCTGACCCCTGTCCACTCAGCAGTAATTGGGTAGGTGGGTCTGTTAGATATGGTGGAAAGTACTTTACAATAAAATAGTATCCTATCCAAAGGGTAGCAAGCAATTGCTATTGTCCATTTCACGGTATAGAAACTGAGATAAACTCCGGTCCTTGGGCCGAATAGCTCTGAGGAACCACTTTTTAAAAAATTGAAACTAAAGATTTTCTTGAAAATCAAGCAAAAAAATTATGTTGATACAATCTTATCCCATACTGTTGGCCTTAAATGTTACTTCCAGCATCTAAATACTAGTGCCGCGCTGAAGACCGGTCTGGACCGGCGGTCCCACGGTCTTTTAGCTGTGAACCGGAGACCGGTCCCATAGGGGAAGACCGGCGGCGGTCCTCACTTCTTATCACCTTTCAACGGTCTCGCGCCATAGCCTACTACTTCCCCAGCGATTCGTTGCCTTCGGTTGCCTATCTTCCACCAATCACCACCCATCCCACTTAATTAATCGCACCCACCCCCCTTTGCCATACACTAAACGACACAGACGACCATACAGGCAGACGACCACCAACCTCCACTCCGCAAACCGCCCTTTCGTGTGTGAGATGGGGGGAACAGGAGGCGCACGCCTTGGACGATTCCATTATACGGGGTAAATTTCAAAATTTACTACACCATAATGATCGCAATGACAATGATCTATGGTGAAGGCATGACCCCTCTTCTCTAATGGGTTATTGTTTGAAATGTATGTGACTACTAAAGATGTGTGTGTGTTTGTGTGTGTGTGTGTGTGTGTGTGTGTGTCGAACCTAGCAAGTAGCAAATCCGATTTTTTGTTTTCTTTTGTCCATCTCTTGTCACCACTCCTTTCTATCGCAGTGTTGTCATTTAAAATAATACAATAATATTAAAATTTCGTTTGGTGTTTTTACTAATCAAATAATATGAGTTTCATTAGTTTCTTCCTTCCAAAAAACCCAGTTATAACGTCTGAATTTTAAAAAAGTCCAATAGAATATTTGGGGACCCCAATAGCTCAGTTGATAGAGCACTCTCTTTATACGCAAAGGGCCAGAGATCGATCCCGGGTGCAGTCGAGTTTTTTCTGAATCCCTGTCTACTCAGCAATGAATGGGTAGCTGAGTTTGTTAGATCTGGCGAAAAGTCACCACCGACCCCTCTTATTACCTCATCCACACCCTCTTATTATAACTTCACGTCTCTCTCTTACTCTTCAATGCTCGCTGCCCTCTAATGTGTGTGTGTGTGGGGGGGGGGGGGGGGGGGGTGGGGGGAGGAGTTGCGTGTGTGTATCAACGCCACGAACAACTCGATCAACGCCTTGGGCGATGCCATTATCTCCGTTAATGGGGATAAATTTCAAATTTTATTAAATTATCGAAGTAACAATGAAGTACGGTGAGCAAATAAAGAAGGCATCACCCCTCTTCTCTAATTAGGTTACAATTTGAAATGAGTGTGACTACTCCGTGTGTTTTACTCCTGTAGACCACGGTTTTCATCGTGTAGCGGTCTTTAACGGTTCAAGAATGAACGATCCCACGGTCTCAAAGGTCAAACCGGTTCGAATTTCCAACAGTCTCTCAGGAATGTTCAATGTCGAAAAGGACCGGTCCTTGCGGTCTTCATTTCCCAAGGACCGTAGGACCGTGGTCCTTAAGCTTGCCAAGGACCGCCCCGCACTACTAAATACTGTTTTGAGGTGATAGGTCACAAACGAGTCAAAATATATATGTAATCCAAACAATATAACTGATGCCACTGTTTGCTTAATCTTAGTTTTGCACACTTGTGACCAAAGGTCTCAGAGAGGTATTATGTCAGGAAGAGTTAGTACCAGAGTTAGATAAGATAAGATAGACTTTATTGATCCAAAATGGAAATGATCAAAATGTCAATTTCATTCATCGTCGTATTAGCTCGCACAGATTTATACCAAGAAACGAAGTGAGTAGGAATGCACCCAAAGACAATAGAGAATAGAAACTTTGCGGCGATGGGGGTTTGAACCCATGACTTCATTGTTACGACAACTCCGCCAAAGATTTATACATTGTCATGAACTAATTGCTGAACATACAAAGCTAGGTTAAGATAAAATAAGACGGTGCTGGAAATTGAACTTTTAGACACAGACATGAAACTTGGGGTTGATTTCCATTCTTCATGGTAAAGAATAAATACAATTTCATACATTGCAAAAGACCCCAAAGTTCGTATTTCTTATAATTTTAATTATAAACTCACTTTTCACGGTCTGATTCATAAAATAAATAAAAATCCCCAAGGGGATATTTGTTTTTATGGTCCATTTCAAGGGAGGACTGGAATAACCCAAGCACCACAAAGTGACTTGCTCAAAGCCACACAATGAGGCGGGTAGTCAAACTCGGTACCTTTTGTGTAAAGAAGTAAAGACCGTACCGCTGAGCCACGCTGCCCCATGATTCATCCTGACATGTTTTGAGACGGTGGGTCACGATTGGGTATATTCCTTCCTATATGGACAAAATTGCTAATTCAAAATGCACAAATTCAAACTAGTGGAACTACAACCTATTCCTTTAACACTTCATTGCTTCAGTCATACAATATCAATACTCACGAAAATCACTGTTAACTATTTTTTGACAGTCAGGGGATGACGAGGAAGCATCACAGCGAAATATGGCCCCTCCTGACCCATCTTGTTTAGGAGCTCCTATCAAAAATCTGGCAGAGAAAGATCAAAATAAAAACATAAATTCGTTGCTAGTTTTTATGGATTTTTTTTGCATGTCTATTTTTTAGTTTGTTTGTTTGTCTTTTAATACATAGTTCTGCAAGACTTGTGACACTTTTTTCTTTTCATGGCTATATCAGAATTAAAAAAGAAAAGAAAAAGGACGGGAAGGTCAAAATGTTATTTTTAAACTCTTAAGTACGTGCAATAAGCTGTGCCTACTAAGAGGTAGTACAAATGGAGCTGGTTCCATTTTAGTACAGAAATAGATCCAAGAGCAACCTATAACATTTATCACTGTGTTTTATTTTTTTGTTTGTTTGTTGCTTCAGGTCTCTTCCAACACAATTGAGGTTATATGAGAGACCGCTGAAACAAAAAAAAAACAAGCAATCTAACAAAAATAGTACAAATGTAAATCAAAATCATAACCTAAAGATATCATTAGCTAAATTATAAATAACCATGAACAAACAGGCAGAAGATTTACAGAAAAAAAAAATATCCCCTGTCAAAAATACAATCACAAACCAAAGAAGCAGGATAGGCTAGTAAAGAGAAGAAGAAACGACATCACTATCGGATCGTTCATGCGAACATCATAGGTATATGATTCAAGGGTGATGCTCCCATCTAACCACCCGCACTGTGTTTTAAATTTAGTCTCAGATCACATGGTAGGCTCACATATCGACACAAGCTAAATAACTTATTATATGCAATTGAGAAACGCGTTTAAAAATGATTGGGTAAAACAATTACCACATCTTCATTATAGCAAAATATTCCATTCTAGGTCAAAACAAACTATAGTACAATTGTTTTGTTAAATCAGAGAAGTATTATATGCTTTCATTATCGAGAGAGAGAGAGAGAGAGAGAGAGAGAGAGAGAGAGAGAGAGAGAGAGAGAGCACGTGACTACAAAGTTGAGCAAAGTCATGAAAAAAAAAAATTCATGCGAGTGTAACGTGTTTAGCACACAATCACACACAAAATAAGAGAGAAAACAATCACTTTCAAGTCAAGAGCAAAAATTAATTCTCTTAAACAATGCTGATGGTGACAAAAAGTCAAAAAAGGAGGAAATATTTGAACATTTGCCCACTCGCCCCAATTTAATGGCTCTAACCCCCATTTTTACAGCAACAGAAATTATAAGCTATCATTGATAGACCCAGTCCAGATGTCTTCACATAATATCATTTATAGATTAGAAAGATTCGCTGAAATGAAAATGAATGGTGATTTCATAAAAAACTAGCGGAAAAGCGGGATATTGCGAAAATTACAGGAGAGGTTGAAAAGGAGGAAATTCCTCCTGTCTCCAAAATCGCGGATTTCCGCGGAAAACCATCAGGACTGTTCTTTTTTTTTTTAAGTACACCGTATAAAACGTCTTTTCCGCTTTACAACTGCTATTCATTTAAATCGGTCAATATAACCATTTTTTTTGAGCAGAAGACTGAAATTAGAACTCGATTGTTGTTACACATTACTCATTATTCCTTTATGGCGTGTACCCTTATCATCATTATCATAATCATCATCTGCTTTGCGTAGTTGCATAGTTGCAGTACGCACGATCCCAAACCGTGTTGCCTCGCATTCTTTCCATAGCGTCCAAAACGGGTTTTTAGTTTTAAGGGAGCCGTGATTCTTTACCATTTTTAGCAACAAGTTAGTGTTGGTGGAGAGAGAATAATAAATTGGATATCATGACGAGGGCACTGATCCGTGACGGTTGCTGAAGAAGACACGCGTCCTGACACCACAGTGGTTTCGTATCAGTCTCTCGCTCCGGCAACACACTGTATAGAATATGTTGTACAAATTTACACAAACACCCACCCACACACACACACACAAATGGAAGAAGTAGGCCGAAAGAAGTTAACAAGTGTCAACAGTCGTAGTCTGTAGTGTTTTTATAATTTAAAAACTACCTACAAATTAGTTTGGTTTAAGGAAATTTAGGTACAGTAAAAAAAAAATTTTTTTATTTTAAAACGGAGACCAAAAAAAAAAAAAAAACTGTTGAAAGACATAGAGCCAAGTCGACGAGCACTTTAATAATATAAGGAAGGAAGAGTGTATATGTTCAACAAAGATCACAAGTCGACCCAAGAGCAATATTTCCTGACAGCAGCAGTTATGGACTGGAACCATCTGCAGGTTCTCCGTCAAAAGACATGCACCCAAATTGTTTTATTATGAATTGACAATGACGAAGGAAAAATGTCATGGGGAGATGTCTTTAAATTTTTAAATCTATTATAGCATTACAAGCAGAAACAAAAAAACCATTAGCCTATTGGATTGTCCCTCCTTGCAGGCAAAGCCAAGCAGAACCCAGATGGTATGATTCCAGCACAATGGACATACAGGCAACACAACACGGAAAGGATAGTTCTGACGTAATCTGACAGATTTTTGCCAGAAATCTCGCACGTCCTTCAATAAATACTTGAAGAACCGAGTTTTCTGGCCAAATTCTTTTTAAAATGTGAGCTTTTAAGAGTATAAAATAGGGGGGAGAGAGGTGTAGAAGTCCATGCTCATCGTCAAGCGAGAGGGGGGAGGGGGGGGGGGTTGGTAAAAAGCAAGGTTTCACTACCTAACATTAAAGGCCGTCAAGGACACCAACTATAAAAAGTAGACCAAACTATGTAAAAAATATAACTGCATAAGAATAATCAGACAAAAACAGCGAGCACGACTACTAGCGGTTTGCAGAAAACAGGTCTGTATGAACCGCTATAGATGTCGCTGGTACGAACACAATGGTGGGCAAAAAAAGAGAAGGCAAACGGACCTTTTGAAACAAGATAGTCAGCGATAGATCTCATTCAACAAACGACGATTGAGCGGATAAGAACAAAAATAATGTTCAGTGACCAACTTGGTTAGCTCGCTCTCTGTGAAACTGAACGTAATAACAAACCAATGGATTACAGTTACACACCAGCGATTCTCCTGACGGCATTCTATATAGTTTGAAAAAAAAAAATAGAACATGAATATTAATAGTTTAGCACGCATAAAAAGGTTTCTCGCTAGCCTATATCCATTTATTCAAATAATATAGTACCCAGGAAAGCAAGATAGAGAATCATGCGAATATACGATCGATTGTCCAACAAGTGGTCGTGCAGATATCTGTAGAAATCAAGCTTAACTAATGATATTAAGGAAGGGGGTTTCGTCCTGAGATATGTTAATCAAATGTTTTGACAAACAAGAAATAACACAAATCGTAATAGTTGCATTATTTTTTCAATGCTGGTATGGACGCCAAAGTGTTGTATTAATCAACACGGTTTCACGGATAGTAGGACTAAAAATGAATCAAACCAGGGATGCCCTTTGCTCATGTTTTAAAAACATTAAACAATTTTCGTAAAGAGCATATATATATAAATATTTCGCGCAAAGCCTTTTTTTAAAAAAGGGCATCCCTGTGAAATCATCTTTTTCATTGTATCATGTATTTACAGTTCATTTCCGTTTCACAATTACAACAAATGGATTTAACGGTAGATTAACATAAGGCAGTTGACTTGTTTGTAGAGGCGATTAAATTTATACGGACTTACTTTGCAACATGCCGCAAAAAAAAAAAAAAATATATATATATAATATAAGATAAATAAATAAATGAGACTTCTATGACGTATGTGCAATAAGCAATTTTGGGTGAGCGCGAGTGTGTGTGTGTAGATAGATAAATAGATAGATAGATAGATAGATAGATAGATAGATAGATAGATAGATAGATAGAGAGAGAGAG